>NC_140564.1:19389716-19764716 GCF_057381845.1 Rhamphochromis longiceps | reverse complement strand
ATGTGGTGATGATCATCAAGTAATAATTTTCTGGCACGCAGTACATTACAAACACAGGATTTTGGGGGGGATGGGACAGACTCCCTAACAATCACTTAGGCATTTATTGATAGGGTTTCACTTCACCCATGTTCCCCAAATTGAGATTCAATTTGAAGAATAAACAAAGGACTGAAAAGAAATTAAAACCTTAATAGCAGTTTGCATTCTTTTGACATTTAGAAATCTATTTATAAATTTCCTGATGCACAACTAAAGGAAGTCAAATTTCAAGGTCTCAGCTAGAGATGCCACCTAATTCATATGTTCCTTGCCAAGTCCATGATCAATGTCAGAAAGAACCTATAAAGAAATTATAAGTGAGAGGGAAACTTACTATAAACTAAGACAACTACAACTCTTTAGTCCATCAAGCCAACACCAAAAAAACCAATAACTTCCATGGTGAATATAAAGAACACATGTCATGCCATATTTGCATTTTGCAGACATATTTTTGGCAGAGCTGAATTGCGTTACTGAAACCGCCACAAAGTTATACATCAGTGCTGCAATTTTATGTCTACATGCGTCTGCTAGAAATACACTTACCAGACACTTTTTAAAAACACACAGTTTAACTGCTCATCAATGCAGTTATCTAATCAGCAAATCTCAAGGCAGCAGCTCAGTGCATTTAGGCAAGATGACCTGCTGACGTTCAAACAGCAGAATGAGAAACAAAGTTGAGTTTAAGTGACTTTAATGTGGCAGGGTTGTTCTAGCTGGATGGGTTGGTCTGAGTAATTTGAAAACTGTTGATTTATTGAAATTTCCTACAGAACCATCTGTAGAGTTTACAAAGAATGGTCTGAAAATGAGAAAACAACCAGTGATTAGAGCTTCTCTGGGGTAAAACACCTCAATATCAGGAGAATGGTCAAGACTGGTTTGAGGACATAGCAAGGCAAAAGTAACTCAAGCAACCAAAGTATGCAGAAGAACATTTCTGAATGCACAACATGTTAGAGTGGAGCTACAACAGCAGAAGGCCACACCGGGTGCCACTCCTGGCAGCTAAGAACAGTAAAACTGAGGCTACACCTCACACAGCCTCACCAGAAATGGACAATAAATGGTTTTTTGTTTTTGTTTTTAAAACCCAACAAAACCTTGCCAGGTCTGAAGAGTCTCGATTCAGATGGCAGGGTGTGGATCCATTGCATGTATGATGTAACAACATGCCAGTTGGTGTAGGGGGAATATTTCTGTGCCACACTTTGGACCCCTTGGTATCAACTGAGCATTGTTTAAATACAACAGACTACCCAAGTACTGCTCATGACCATTTTCAGCTCTTAAATACCAGTGTACCATCCCCTGATGTGTTTAACACGTCACGTCAATGTGGACCGAAATGTGAGGAATGTTTCCAGCACCTCACTGAATTTATGCCATGAACAATTAAGGTAATTAATACCCAATACCTACCTAATACCTAATAAAGTGGTCAGCAAATCAATACTTTCACGTTTGTTCTCACCATTATAAAAATTTTAATTCTTATCTAAAATGTCTGACAAACTAACCTTGGTGCAGGTCTGGAGGAGCATCTGAGTTGGGCTGAGAGGTGCAGATGTCGTTGGGAGAGGAGGAGGGTGAGGAGGAGGTGGAGGATGACGATGGCGGGGGCGTGGTGGGGGGATCGCTCTGAGATCCACTGCTGCAGCTCTGCAGAGGCACCGGAGCCCGATGACCATCTGGAACCTCGAGCAGCTGTCGAGACAGGAAACTGCACGTTTTAGAACGTTTAATTAAACGAAAATCGGCCAACGCAGAAGTTTTACTTCAGCAGAAAACTACATGTGCCACCTCTGAAACCCGCCTTTCTTTGCAAATAAAACAATGCCTAAACATCTTCACATGTCCATGTTGTGTAAACAAGCATGTGTGGGCTCTGTAGGTGATAATTACCCTCTGTAATGGATGTAGTGACTGGCTGATGAACATGCCTTCCAGCTCCTGGTTGAGGCCCTCCACGCTGCAGCGCAGGGGAGGGACCAGTGTAGACAGGGGAGCAGGGGGGATGGGAATAGGCTGAGTCTGAGCACATAAACAAGTGAACACAATTTTATTGCACTACTCCTAAGAGCCAAACACCAGGACGTTTTTTTTTTTTTGTTTGTTTTTTTGTTTTTTTTTTTAAGAGTTCCCTTCAGCTTTTTTTATTTCCATATTTTCCAAAAACATCAGGCTAAATGTACTTTTTTTTTTTTTTAAATTGTTACCATTAAAAATACAACAACAAAAAAGCAACAAAGAAAATGGAAACTTTCTTATTTTTTGAGAGCACACAGGCATTCAAAAAGTCATTTGCTTCAGACATCTCAAAAATCCAGCAAGCTCAATGCTGATAATCAAACTAACAAGTGTTTTCATAAACTGAATGGGGCTGTCTCATCACCACTTTGGTTTATTTGAGAAAAAAAAAAAAAAAAAAAAATCACCACAGCCCAGTGGAGTGTGGGACCACACACCAGCTGTGCTGAAAAAGCAGAACCGTGCATTACAATCTGAAAAGCAGAAGCTAGCATGATGTAGTGATCTTCCTGTTTCCTCAGTGTTTTATTTCATTCACTTCCTGCAGAGACCTGCATAGCTTAGTAATGCGCTCTTGTGAATGTAAATCAGTGACAGGTGTCCATATACGGTACAGAAGAAAAAACAAATACACCTAAATTTACTTCTAGAGACATCTGCACTAAAACCTCAAGTAACTCATTCAGTGTGCTTGTGTCTGCTGATGCTAAGGTACCTGAGCAGCTCCAAGGCTACGGCCCCCCTGAGGATAGCCCCGCTGACGGTCTTTGTCATGTGCCCCCGAGACTGCAGGTTTGCTGCACTGCTGCAGTTGTTGTTTTAGTTTAGTGATCTGAAACAAACACATGTTAATCAACCTCTACGTGCAAACACACAAAGGAAGTCCTTTAATCCCACATGTCGAACGCTTAGTATCAACAAACAAGGATTTTATTATGTTTTTTATGTTGGCTCAATGTTCAGTGAGATCATGAGAAGTGAGGCTTCGTTAAAAAGTATAAAAAGGGGAACGTTGCAGATTACCTCAGTCTCCTGTTGCTCAACAATGTCAATAAAAGTCAAGACTTTTTCAAGAACTTGCCCTTTTTAATTTAAAAAAAAAAAAAAAAAAAGGGTCAAGTTTAGCAAATCCAGGCATTACAAATGCATGTTGCGCAATCAAAAGTTGAACTGACCTCTCGCAGATGCTCAGCACTGCCCCATGATGCTGATCGCTTGTGGCTGCTGCTTCCTCGCCGGCTGTGGGATCTATCGGACCATGAGTCTGGGGTCTGCGGTGGGAAGAAAGCAGCCATGAGAACTGATGTTCTTCATATGCAATCACATGTCTTTAATATGCATTTTATTAAGTATTTTTAGGGTTTGGTCTAAAGCTGTCATATGATCATATATGCAAAATGAAGGGAAAGCTATAGAGCCTTGTGTACAGTTTCTTTATGTACTTAAAGCAATAATGACTAAATCATTAATTACAGATTGAGGCCATTTTCAAAATTTGCATTTCTTATAATACTTCGTGGTTTCTTTGCCTTCAGTGCAAGCCAGACACAATTAGAGACCATTACATATGCCATTTGTTTCCAGATGCACGTCACAAGTGTGATAAAACATCTCATGAGAAAATATTTCACACAGTATTCACAGCACAAGATAATAAATTCCAGCAACCCAGAACTGTAAAAGCAGGCAGCGCAGGCAGCGCAGACATCACACAGCTTCTGCTTCTTCAGTGGTAATTCGCTGTTATTTTTCCATCATTGCACAAATCATTAGCTGCATTTAAATGGCATAGTGCAAGAGGGCGGACCAACTACGATCTGTGATACTGTGTACTTAGCTGGATGATAAGTTGCACCTCAAGCTGCAGACCTGCTTTCATGTTTTAACAGTGTACTGACACCAGGGGGCAGTGTCAGAATTATACGGAATAACTTGTTTGGGGGGGGGCTACTCTTCTGGGTTCTGCTGTTACTTAGCTTAGCCCCTGCCGCGGAGTAGATCGAACTCGTAACACAGGAAGAAATGTTTTGTATTGAAGTGAAAACTGTCCACTGCAGCCACAGTTGGCTTTTTTGGTCACTGGTTAGTTGTTGTTTTTTTTTTTTTTACTCCTTCCCATCTGATAAACTTCACCGTCTGTCCCTTTCTGTCTAAGCTCACTTCTTAGGCAATTTACAGCACCTTTCCTGACAGTCTACAGGAGATTGCTTTTTTGTAGGACTGCAAGAGCGCATCTGCATCAAGTGCATACCCATAATCCTTCTCTCTGTGTAGCAAATGACCTAAAACGCAGCAGATTCTGCTTTAAGCAGCAGCCATGGTTGCACAATGGAGGTGCGCAGCTTTGCCATCCCAAGTCCACATATGGTCTGCTGTCACCTGAAGGCACCATCAAAAACATGTGGCTAGCAACGTGGAGCTCTCTTTCATGATTTTACTTCTCACATCTCCTCAGTAGAGCCAAAGCACCACACAAGCCAACAGCAATTGCATAAATCATGCTGTAATATTTCACGTTAAACAGGTCACGTTTAACATGAAATATTACAGCAACACTTCACATATTTTAATCATTGGTTTCACACTTAGTACAGATCAACGTCTCATGCTTAAAAGGCCAACATGCAGCCACATCGCACCATCCACACCCACAGACTTGTCAAACTTGCAGACGAGCTAAAGAGCAGGAGAAACTGAAAAACAAAGACGGAGGGAGGGAGGGAGGATGTGGGCAACCAAAGTGCAGTGGCGAGTGCCTGCACGGAGCAGAGAGGATGGGTGCAGCCAAAAAGGCCTCGTCAGCTGACTTCGGGGACTGTTGTCGCGGCTGTAGTTCTCACTCTGTAATCGCTGTGCAAGCACCGGACACCCCCCTACCCCCACCCTCCCTCAACCTCAGAGCAACTTATTTCGCTGCAAAAAGTGCAAGCTAATCTTGTGATGTGACCTAACCTCTATCCCCCCACCCCCCCCCCAAAAAAACCCAAAAACAAAACTGAGAAACATAAAATAAAAAAAAGCAAAAAAAAAAAAGCTCTAAATTGAGGAAGCATCATTGATAAATGCCATTCCATTCATTTTTCTGACACTCATAATTCCCACACTTGAAAGCATTATTCCCTGTGGCGCTGACCTGGGTGGATTTGTCCTGGCGGGGTACACAGCTCGGGCTTTCTGGTTCTTTGGGCCAGTGTCCTTGCAGGTATGGCCCGATGATGGCGTCCAGGGACATCGTCCGCCTCATGCCTGGGCTCAGCTGGTGGGATCTGGCCTTTCTAGCTGTCAGTTTCGCAGAGATATTTTCTTATTATTTATAAAAAGCTTAAAAATAATCCACACTAATCGGTTTTTCCTCAGGAAACTTGCAGCATTGTAGTGGCAGACACTTATTTTAAACGCATTGCATCATTTTCACCTTCACATCAGAAAGCCACACATGTAATGCTACTTTTCACACACACTGGCCTTTAAATCTATTTTAAAGGTTTTAACGTACTGACAGTAAGCATCAAGAGACTTCATGTCACAGCCATCTACACATGATACAAAAAAGACAGTAGGGTCTCTTAAAAATGGACAAAAATGCTCTTTAAGACGCTAAAAATACTTAAATAGTTTTATATTTGGGGCTACCAATATCTGGATATTACCCTATAAACACCAAATAGTCAGTTTGATTGACAAGAAGAAATTATAAAATATATTTTATCATTTTTTAAATTTCGAAAATATAACTACAGATTTTGAATACTTTAATATAGAAGTAGCAAAGTTTCCCTTAAAACAAACACACACACACACACACACACATTTTATAGCTCGTGTTACTAATTAAGACAGTTTATATTATGCTTGGATCCGGCTACCAACTTGCCCTCTTTTACTGAGAATTTGCTATCACAAGTTTGAACATCTTATCTAAAGTCTGCAAATGCCCTACTGGGCAACTAGCAGATAAAGCTGCTCTGCAACTGCGCAGGACTGCAGAAACTCGCACCCAGCTTTCTACACCTATCGTGACACTACGTGAGGTCTTAAACTTGAAAGGATAAGGTGGAAAAAGGTGTTGAGCTCATACCTGGCTTCCCATCTATCCTGTTGGGTCTCGGTTTGCTGGCCAGCTGATATGGGACAGTTGCCTTCAGCGGCTGTGGACCCAAAGCAGCACCCCTCGTGTGTCCAGCTCCACTTCGACCGGACATCTTTACAGTGTCAAATCTGGGTCCACTTAACTCTAAATGACTGTTATTAGCTGTGGCTGTCCTGCCTGGTAGAGATGTGGGGGCGCTCTGGTGATGGTGGTGGCTGGCTAAAGTTAACCAGCAGCGGCTCTTTCTCCTCTGGTGCTGGTGATGACTACTCGAAGAAAAACCGTTAGAAAACTCAAGGCGAGTCATTCAGAGGCCATGTCCGAGCACATACCACTATAACTCGACCAGTAAAACGTCAATACGAGCTTGTGTTCTCGTCTTCGCCGCTGAGCATACTTTTTTTGGTCTCCTTGCTGCTGGCTGTGTGGCGAGTTAGCAGCCTAGCAAGCAAAGTTTCTTTGTGAGGATGTTGAGATATTTCACCCCGTTGTCGAAGGAGGAAGCAGCTCCAGTTTCAAAAAGTCACTTTTACGTCAACTCCCACGGCTTCCGAGCAAACTTTAAAGTGTGTTTCATTACAACTTGTCGGGCTGGAGCGTGTTTGTTTTCTCTCTCCTTTTTAAAGGTGGCCGTGAAGGATGCGAGGCTGAGCACAGCTCCCTAGCCCTCTGCGTTCTCGTTTCAACGCAAACTCCAAACAGTTCCAGCACCACGCTGGTGTGGATTTAATTACGTGTGTGGGCGGACCCTGCTCCCAGATCTCACTTTTTGATTGGTCGGGAAGCCTCAGATTTCAATCCTATTTGTCAGTGCGCCATCAATCCCTCATATTTAGGCCCATAAAGTTTGGTGTCCCCGCCCCCAAATTCATATCTGAGGTTAGCTTATTTTTTAATGTTAAATTCGTGTTTTAAAAACAAATTTAAACCTTTTTAAAGGAGAAAACCGACTATTGTAGCTATACCTTGACACATGAATCAGCATACTTTAAAGCTGCTGCAGTAGTTTACATGTATTAAAGGGCCATGCTAGTGGCTTTTCTGGCCTAGCAAGTAAACATTACTTGTGTAGAAAGATCTACAGAGCACTCTCTTAATTAAGAGCAACATTCGTTTGTTATTACACCTGCTGTTGTAAAAATAAGGCCATTGATTCAAATGGCATAAAAGCTGAAAAGAAAATGTGTTGAAGTACTTAGAGTCATTGCAGCACTACTATATCTACAGCTCCCAAAAAATAAAAGTAGCTCATTAATGAAAGAAAATAATTGGCTCCAAGTGAAGTAGAAGTATAAAATAACACAAAATGGAAATAATAATGTAAAGTACGCCTATGGGAGGGCCACTGAAATGTACATAGTTGCTTCTCACTCCCCCAAATTATGTAAATTTTTATTGTAGTTTTCATTATACCGTGAATAATGTCACTGCAGAGCAGCTCCACCTTCAGATGCAAAGAGAAATCAAGCGCAAACATGTAGTCATTTACACTGTAAATATAAAAAAGTAATATATATTAAAACTACTAAAGACAAAGCTGTAAGTGCTATTGGGTGGTAAGCACTGAGACAGTCAGTGGCTGATTAGTTTGGGTACAGGAACGACTGTTGCAGACTTCACACAGGTTGGGATGAGCGCTTGTGATGGCTGATCTGCACATGCTTGTTTGCACCTTCCCAGGAATCCAGTCAGGATCAGAGGCCTTCCTTGTGTTCACTGACCTGTGCCCCAGCCTCACTTGATGTTGCTGTAAGGTGACTGCCTGGGCTCTGGAGTCTGGGGAGACTGAGAGGCTGACACTGAGTGCTGTGTGAGTCCTCAAAGCCCCTGTAGCAAGTGGATGAGGTGATCTTCCACCTTCCTCTTTTATCCCGCTCTCCAGCTCAGCTCTAGCAGGACTGTACAGAGCTCTGCAACCTGATCTAACAGTCAGAGCCGCGGTCTCTGAAGACAGTCCTGAGCTTCCCTGTCATCCAGGTTTTCTGGCAGCGGTATTATTAGCACAGTACTTGATACAGAACCGACTCCGTGTGTTCAGCTGATGTTCAAATATGTCCCAAACAGTGTGTTCAAAACAGTCCGGTATTTATGAGAGGGCTTTCTGAAGTCAGGCTTGATAGTCTTCAATAGTCTTCAGTTGTGGCTTTGTTTTTGCTTTTTGTTTTTTTGTTTTTTTGGTTTTTTTTTTTTTGGGGGGGGGGGTTGTCTCCTGAGAGGGGTGCAAGCAGGAGTGAAGAAAGACGTGGTCTGACTGGTCTTACTGGGGGAGGGGTATGGCTTTATATGAATGCTTGATATTTGAATTACACACTTAGTTCCTCCTACGCTGGGCGGCGCATCGGGCAGCTAGTGCTATTTGAATAAACATGATCAAATGTATTTTCTGCCCTAATCAGGCAGTACACATGTAAATGAATCCAAGAAGTACTGAGCTGAGGGTTGTCTGATGCCATCAGGGTGAAGCTGCAGTCTGTTTCGCAGGAATTCCTGCTAAACCCTGGGATCAGGTGGAATGCAGACAGCAGCGACAATCACCACCGTTCGCTCTACTGGAAGAAAAAATGGCCGGTATTTAGCTGAGAGAAACTGTAGGGCCTGTCTAAGATCATGCTGTTATTTGATCGGTCATTATGCACATACATTAGAGTCATTGTTTCTGTTCCCTGAAGCTCTGATTTTCATGTTATTTTGACATATTTGTGTTCTCCTCCACTGGTTTGCTTCATTGCAGTACAACAATAAAATAATATTGCTGTAACATCCTTGATTTCCTTAATTTATCATATGTAAAAATCATAAACCTCATGCGAATTTGCTAGTTTCTTTCTTACAGCAGCACTTCTCTGGGGTCTACGCTGCATTAGCCTTTACCAATAATGTTATTTGACCAAAAAAGCAAGACTTGGCTAATTAAAGAAAACTTTCAAGAGATTGTTTTTAAATACACACAATGTAAAAAAAAAGAAATGCACCAACACCAATGGATGAATAAACGTAGGAGAAATATAAACAAATTCCAACAGTGTGACATGGTTCGCAGAGCTCTCTCTGGTATAAAGTCCATGTTATCTGCACTAAATGAGCTAGAACATGCAAACTCCCCCCGGAGCGGTCATCTAAATATTTCATCATCAACTTCATACATTTGTTTATTTGTAGACTAATTTCCCCTTCATGCAATCCTGAGGCCCAGCTGGGTGTGTGTGCACCATCTGGGTGGACTGTGAAGTGGTTATGGGTGGTGTGGGTGCGTATGTGTGTGCATATATGAGACAGTGTGCATTGTGGAAGATAAATATCCTGACTGTGTAAAAAGGGAGTGCCGATGGTGGGACAGAAGAAGAGGACTGAGATAACAAAATGCCACTTTTAGAAGCCAGAGCAGTGTAAGACTCACCATCCGGCGCCCTCTGCAAAAGCTAACTGTCCTGAAACATGCGTGTCTTACACGGGACCCTGTCCCCGTGCTTAGATAACACATTTGCTTGCCGGGACACCAGAATGGGACTAAGAGGGCTTTATCACAGAAAGATGAAGCGTTAAACCATGTGTTTACAGCATGCTCATCTGTCTAGTATAAATTCCAGCAATTAATGTCACTCTCACAAAACCACCAAAGACAAAGACAAATAACTAAACACAGCGTAGCACCACCCCACAGGCATCCATTCATTTACAGCCTGGGAGTTAATTGGACAGTATGTCGACCTGGAATGCGTCTTCCACGTAATGCTTTTCCAACATTTACCAAAGGACTTCCAGCTCCTGTTTGCTCAGCTCTGTGTATTTGTCTGTGTTAATGAATAAATGAGCCTAACCTTTGACCTCATGTGAGCTATCTCAAACTAATTTAAAGAGAGGCGATGTCATGCTTCACAAAGTCAGGTCTCAAGGGGAAGACATGAGAACAAAGCGTGACCCAGGCCAAAGGGGGACGAGGGTGATGACAGGGAGGCTTCTTGGACCTTTAGTAAAATAATCAGCTGTGATATCAGCTTATGTGGAGGGAGTGTGAAAATGAAAGTACACCAATTTTTCCAATTTTAAATCAAAACAAGCCCAGATCATCACCCCTCCGCCACTGTGTTTAACAGTTGGCATAAGGTGTTTGTACTGATATGCTGTGTTTGGTTTTCACTAAACGTGCCAGTGTGCATTATGGTCAAACATCTCCACTTTGGTCTCATCTGTTAAAAGGAAATTGTTCTAGAAGACTTGTGGTTTGTTCAACTCTGCAAACCAGGAAAAAATGACTATTCTCTGTCCTTTAAAGAAAAAAGAAGCTTTCTCCCGGAAATCCTTCCAAACAAGCCATATTTGTTCAATCTTTTTCTAATTTAACTGTAAAGAACTTTAACATTTATCATGCAAACTGAGGACAGTAGAGTGTATGTAGCTCTGTGGTTTTTTCCAGTTTCTCTGACCAAGAGGTGAATTTGTCGGCACGTCCACAGCCTGAATGCTCATGACCAGCAAACTGCAGTAGAGGTGCTCACACTGCTGATGAGTTAGTGAAGTGCAATTAATTAGCAGCCACCTACCCTCTTAATTCCTGTGGAAAGCAGGTAACTCATGAGGGTGTATTCAGTTTTTCACATTGATTTTGCATTTCAGTTGTTTACCTGTGTGTGACAGCTGGTATTGAAGGAAAACAGAGGAGGTGCCTTAATTAGAAGTTTTGTGCATATATTCAAGCAACTACAGGGGGTTACAGATGTGTTTTGTGAGTCGGGATCAGGTGTGCAGGTGGAGGAACACTAACCTGTGCACCTTTGGAAGTGAAGGTGCCAAGGGCGTAGATTGATTTACCAGAGCAGCAGTGATCCACTAGCTGTTCCAGGCATGGGGTATTGTTTTGATTTGTTGGGTTTTTTTTGAGTGGTCCATCCTGGCAAGTGAGCCTGTATGGACAATGGTTGCTTCCTTTGGGATGGACCGGGCATTTTTTTTTTTTGTTCTTTTTGTCTTTTTTGTTTGTCTGTCCATTTCTTGAATATATGCTTGCTTCCTTGTTACAAATCCTATTGATTTTATTCAGCCTGGTCTCTGTTTTTCATGGGCTACAGTAAAACTAATTAGGTGTGGAACTCATTAATGGTGTCTGATCACTTAGTGTGCTTTTGATTGGTTGCAGTGAAATGGTCATTGGTCTGTTGTTGAGATTGGGGAGCGACTGACTGTGAAAAAAAGATTTGTTTTCCTTAATTTTCATTGAAAAAAGTTTTTTGTTATTGCTAGTAACCTGCTGTGGGTTTAACATGAGGTTGTATATACCCAATTTTAAGACCTGCTAAGGACCAGATTCTTTTTTATGATATGTACGTTCTTTTTCCCCATTTGTGTCTGAGTATTAAAACAACCCATTATGCCAAAATCAACATGTCACTGGATAGGTGTAGTCTAAGTGCAGTCAGATCATGGACAATATGTGCAGGAAAGTCTAGGTAACACGATATCATGATGTCCAAATTTTATCAGAGATCAGATTTGTCAACCTTATGGTGCTACAAAATATTTGGGAGAACTCAGAAGCTAAAAGAACAATTCATGCAAAAGTACTTAGTAATTATATAAATCAGGGGATAATGTACAACAGTGTGGTAGATAATCCCAGCACCTTGATTAATGTCTGTACAAAATGCTATGACAGTCCATCTAATAGATTATAGATTCTTCACTCGCCATTTAAAACTCTGACCTGCTGGTGGCGCAACAGAAAGCATCCCTGAGGATTAGCTGTAGTGCTTAGAGGAACTATTCTCATAGGATAGGAACTGAGCGATTTCAGCCTGGATCGAAGCGGTAGATATGCTGATGGTATATCCATTAAATACATAAGCACATTTAATGTTTCAAAAAAAGGCAGTTTTATTGCAGTTTTAAACGTTTCCCAACTCTCAAAAACGCCGCATTAAAAAGCAATTTACACATGTGTGACTGACACAGGTGAGTATGTCGTGGATGTAACTGTAACAGAAAAGGAAAGCTCACAGAAAGAAAAAAAAATGGCATACGCATGTTGCACATTCACTATTTCTCTCCTGTTCAAACTATTCTATCAAGCTAGGTTTGTAGAAAAAGACAAGGACAACACTCATTCTGCATAGTCACAATAAACTCTGCGTTTGTATGCAACAGATTTCTGTTTTTTTTTAATGTTCACACTGTGGCATCTCCACAATCCTCTGTAGCCTGTGTGTCTAACCTAGCGTATGATTGAATAAGGTCTAAACTGTCATTGATTTTAATATCATAAAGTAGCTTCTGTTATTTATTTTTTTAAATAATCTTCATCATAAACCATCTGACTCGCCACATTAAAAGCTTCTGTTCAAAAATCTTTTCATGCTCCTGTAACAGTATATAATAGGGCTGTTTCTCCATAAGGATATAGCAGCTCACCCATCTTGTGAGTGTTATTCAACAGGCAGAGTAAGATAGGCTGACAGATCGATAAGACACAGACAAAAGGACAGCGACACACAGAACGACCCTACAGCGAGCTTCGATGAAGGTGACCGGTTCAGATGGGTGACTGTAAGTGAAGGAGGGTCAGACTTAAACCAGCTGCTTTACAGTGCAGGAGGCTTAATGATGTCACGACAATGAAAGGCAATGATGCTGTAGGAGGCCATGAGGCAGTGCGGCAGCTTGCTCCTGTATCTTGGCTGCACAGGCCCAGAGAGCGTGCAGGCTGCTCTTCCACAACAGGTGTAAGCTGAGAGAGTGCTGGGTTTTAAAAGTAAAGGGACTCAAGTCTGTCAAGCATCTGTCCGCCCACCGAGAACAGTCGTTTTATTTTCACGCCGGAGCGTCTTAATGTTTCTTGGCAGTGTTTCTTTGGTGCCCCCTAGCTGGGAGAGAGGGCAGGACTGTTCTCTGTGCTGATGTTGACCAGGCACTCGCTGGACTTCAGGCTAGTCAGAGATTTGCAGCTTGGGAAGGACGCCAAGGACCCACACAGGCCCATCATGGAGGGGGTGTAGTCCTTTTCTGGGAGGGTGGGACAAACATATAACGGGAGGGTCAGTTTAACTGTACACACATGTTTCATCGCTTGTGTGTCTGAGTTGTCACCTGTGCACCAGGCCCTCCCATTCTGTTTCCCATGAGTCCTCTGAGAGTCAGAATCCAGGCTGACCTCCACTGACAGCAGCTCTGTGCTTGGAAAACTCCTCCTGAAAGAGAAAACAAGGCAAATATTTATATATGGCTCAAACCAGGTTCAAATTTTGAATTAAAAAATTAAAATGTTTTCTATACAGGTTTACATGGACATAACTACGCCATTTGATTTTTGCTTGTGATTTACACAAACTGCTAAGTGCTGTCTGATCTTTGATTGAACAATATTATACACCCACCAGCCACTTCATTAGGTGCACTGCTAATCAACACAATTATTTTATAAACCAGTCAAATGGCAGCAAGTGAGTGCAATTAAGCATGTACACATGATGAAAACAATGTGCTGAAGTTCAAACTGAGAATAAGAATGAGAAAGAAAGGTGATTTAAATTACTTTGAACGTCTCCAAAGGTCGATTCTGTTCATCTGGACGTAGCGTTTTCAGTGGGAGAAACGTTTCGTCACTCATAAAGTGACTTCTTCAGTCTCAGCTGACTGCAGGTTTCCCCAATCTTATAAAGAGTACATTTTCATAATGACTGAAACCAGCCCACTAAGGGAACAATGGGCTGGGAGGTCAAACTTTGAACGTGGCACACCTGATGCCAGAGTATTTCATAAACTGCTGATCTGCTGGGATTTTCCCACACAACTGATGATATATACCACAATATAGTGCATTTTCTGTAAATTTAGTGAATAGTTTATATAATCTGTCCACCAAGAGTACTATTTATTTTTCACATTTAAATCAAATAATTAAAAATGAAATAAATATGGGCTGTACGCAGTATTATCCAATAGCGATACTAACTAGATGACCTCAGAGTCACGCAAGAGCTTCCCTGAGGCCACCGGGTATCACTGCTGTTCCTGTATGGAAACCAGCATGTCTGCAAACATCTACTGCAGAGTGTCCAGTCTCGGAGGAAGCGCACCGTTAAGCGCATACAGGAATGTTGTTCGGCTCGTCCACGTATCTGTTGTTGCAGCTACAGAAGTAGCTGCCTGTTTAGGAATGAGCTCCTCGATTTGTTTTGGTTAGTCCTTCTGTGTTGCCATGGTGACTATTGCAAACCGTCAATTAAAACAAATAAACGATAGCCTATAACATGGAACGATAGACGTTTGAATATCGTCCTCTGATGTATTTCCTCATCTGTAGAGTTTAGGAGAATGGTCTGAAAAAGTGAACAACGTGTCTAACCTTGAAGCAGATGGACTTTTTGATTCCATGCTGTGAAGAACTGAAGCAGTTCTGAAGACAAAAGGGAGTCCCAGCCAGTATTAGCAAGGTGTAACTTAAAAATGCGACTGGCTGGTGTATATTATTGTTATTACAGAGTTTGTGCATATTGTCAAATTGCAACAACGAGACAAAGTAACCATGCTGCCTGTAGCAAACCTGCGAAACAGCTTCAAGTCCTCTTGGCTGTCGAACGGCTCGAACGTTGGCCACTGGTTGACGAGTGGGATTGAGAGGTTTTTCGCCAAGTGGTTGGAGTCACACGGAATCAAGCTTGTCCTGAGACATGTGAGGGTAAAACATAAGTCCCAACAATAGAACCACTGAAAAGCAAACACAGTCCACGGTACTCTGCAGTGAAGAGTGTTCATCAGTTAAGCTGGCATTGTGTTAAAGCTATTTGCTTAAACATGCTAGCCATCTGTGTGTTTCACTCACAGTTGCTCCTGAAGCTCCAAGACAATGGCCTCTAGTTCCCTTTTCTCCTGTTGGCTCTGGGTCTGCAGCTCCTCCAGCCGGGCCTTTAGCCTCTTGTTCTCCATCTCTGTGTTCTTCAGCTGTGACTCACGCAGACGCACAAGCTCCTCCAGGTAACCCTGACAACACACATTCAGACTGAGCCAAAATTTAAAAAACACATTCACCCTCGGATACTCATATTAGACATCAACCATCTGTGAACGGTCATAGTAATGTAGAAACGATTCCGCAGTATAATCTTTGTTATTAACTGACAGATTAATAGAGTCATGAAACGATGAACGTATTTATCTGCATTTATTAACCTTAGATTTAGATCAAGCAACAGCGACAGAAACACATCATGTTTGTCCGCCCACCTTTTGTGCATTGACAATCTTGAACCTCTGCTCCATCTTGCGACACTTTGTGCTCCAGCTCTCCTCGTCTGTGACCAGGGGGATGTAAGGATGTTCAGGGACGCTGTCGTCACTCGCGCTGCTGTCAACACTCTGCCGATCATCGTCATCGCTCAGGTAATCATAGCTGTGACACGAGCAGCCAGTATCAGTATCTTATTGACTTTGAATGGGCTGTGCAATGGTGTTTCTGTAACTTTCAAAGTGTTTCTGAAATACATGAAGGTTGGTGTACCTTTGTGTAAATTTCAAGTATGGAGTATAGTCAATCACTGCAGGAGATTTCCCATCCAGGGCCTCCCCTTTTAAACAGAAGCTGAGGGAGACAAACCAATCAGAAATTAGAAACTTTATACATGCATAAGGATTTTAAAAGTATCAGTCTGATATCTAAAAGTCAGGACGCCCCACCTAAAGTCTATAGCTCCAAGACCTATTAGCATCCCTGTTAGCACTGTAGCTTCTTCTCTTAACATGATGGCTCCCTCTGCATAGAACCTCCTAAAGCACAAAGACAAGTGCAGTTAGGTGGGAACATGTTTGTACGAGGATCAAGTGATTTTTATTATATAGAGAGGTGCTAACTTGGTTGTCCTGCTGTCCCTCAGAGCAGTGGCGATGTATTCAGATAGCCTCTTCTCCATCAGAGCTACTCTCATCCAGGCTCGGACCTGAAAGGAACACCAAAGCTAAAGAAATTAGTCTGGAGAGTCACAAAAATGACTTCTAAATTAGTCCCAATAAATCTACATATTCTTATTTATTTGTAATTTTTTTGTCATCGTATGATGGTCTTGCCTTGGCTCGTGAGGTGCTGATGTTTTCCATGCTCTCAATGCTGCTAATGCAGCTGTTGGGGACTTTAGCACAAGCCAGGCGGATGTAGTCCCAGTAACTCCTCTGACCATCGAACCAGCTACTAGAGCCTGACACAACAAGCATGTGAAGTGCGTTAGTTTTAGTAAGCACTGAAAAACACGTTGTTACACTACACATATATTACTGCGAATAATAAAACAACATGGTTCTGCTTGCCGAAGCTGCTAAACAGGACAGAAAAGTTTCAGTAAACACTGTAAGAGCCTTGATTCAACAGGACGTTAAGTCCCAGTATGTTATCTCCTCAGTTTAGTACCTTTGAAACGGTGGCTGAGGATGTGTTCAAGGATGGCGGCGAAATTGACAAACTCTTCTGATGAATCATCGATGGGCTCGGCCGTGTATTTCTCCAGCAGGGTCTTAACTGAAAACCTGTGTGTGGTGGAGAGGAGCGAGGAGAGCACTTATTCGAGCACTTATTCAAGCATAGAGGGAAAAGATTAGTCAGGAAAAACGCTGATGGGTTACCGCTGTCTTCGTTTCAGTTTACAGTAGGCAGAACATGTCGTACATCAAACTATTGCTAAACATTTGTGAATCACACTTGATAAACCACACAAGTCTGTTTAAGGATGCAGTCGCGAAAGAACACAGTGTTCTGCCACTGTGATACATTTAGTTAGCTCTTAGGTTTAACCCTAAAAAACAGACTGAACATTTTTAATGAGTACAATTAGAATGACTATTCATTTTCTTACATGATTTCTAATATCATAAAAACACAAATTACAGGAATATGCACAGATTTAAAGAATGTACATGAGCAGATTATGTACAGTATTGCGCTCTACGTTTATTTTTCTGTGTTCAAAAATTTGTGATGGCTGTTCCAGATGACACGGGATGGATCCTTGGATCAGTGTAGAGAAAACAGGAGATGATAAGACTGTGGAATCGCTCTATCTTCTGCCAAATTGCTTGCTTAATTTGGCAGAATATAGAGTAAATAGTAAGCACTGAAAAATCACACAATTCTCCCCAGACTACAGAGCTCTGTGCTGTTTTTATAGGAAGCTGAACTCTTGTCTCTGTATGATAACAATTTAATGTGTAAGAAAGTTACTTTCTATATTTGAAGAAAAATGGTTAAATATATATGTTGTTATGTGAATTTTTGGATCTGGTGTCATAAATGTGATGTACTTGTGTGATCAGTGAATGGTAAAATGGCAACAATGGGAACATTTTAAGACTCTGATCTCGGTGTCAGACTGACCTTACTGAACAAAATACTCCACGTTGTCCTATTCTGTCAACACGTAATCTTTCAGATATACCACAAGCTAATGTACAAGTTAGGTTTTGTACACAAGGGTCTAAATGTATTCTGTGACCATGGCAGATAAGAGAGATAACTTGTCTCCATAAATATCCTAGGTTTCCTTGTTCAAAACTCATGCTGTAATCTGTACTGTACAATTAACAAAGGTCAATGAAACTCATAAAAGCAAAATATCTGGGTGGTGTTAGCTTGTTAGGGCAGGGCATAAAGTAATTATGTATGATACAGCTTAATAATAGTTTATTTTTACAGCACTTATCAAAACTAGAGTTACAGAGTACTTCCCAGAAACACAGAATAACAGAACAAACAAGGAGGAGATTATACAAAACAATGAACATATCAGCGGACACTGTACTGGTCCGTAGTGGTGAAAAGAGAGCTGAGCGTAAAAAAGCAGCTCTCGATTTACTGGTCGACCTATGTCCCCACCCTCACCTGGTCATGACCTCTGGGTAGTGACCGAAAGAATGAGATCACAGATAAAAGTTGTGGAAATGAGCTTTCACTGAAGGGTGGTTGCCCTCTTCCTTAGAGATAGGGTGAGAAGTTTAGCCATCTGGGACGGGTAAAGCTGCTACTCCTCCACATCAAAAGGAGCCAGTGTAGGTGTAGGCATCTGACAAGGATGCTTCCTGGGTGCCTCCAAGGTGAGGTGTTCTGGGCATGTCCCACCAGGAGGAGACCCTGGGGTAGATATGCTAGAGAGATTACATCTCTTGGCTGGCCTGGGAACGCCTTGGTGTTCTACTAGACAAGCTAGAGGAGGTGGCCGGGAAGAGGGAGGTCCAGGCTTCTCTGCTTAGTTTGCTGGCCCTGCAACCCGGCCCCGGATAAGTGGAAGAAAATGGATAGATCGATGGATGGAATTTACATATCAATTAAAACACAAGACTTAACATCAAAATAAAATAAGGTGAATCTTAAAAGAAGACACTAATGAGGTGAGCTGAATTTTCTCAGGCAGGTCATTCCACAATCGAGGAGCCCCAACAGCAAACATTCAAACGCTCAATCGACTTGTGTCTTTACATGTGAGGTGGGAACTGTTAATGGGTTTCAGACCAAGGATCTCAGCTGAGCACTGGTTGGTAGAAGAACTGCAGTTTGACTGTATATTTTGATGCTGGGCAATGAAGGACTTTAAATGTAATAAGTAAAATCTTAAAATCAATTCCTAGAGAAATGCACAGCCAGTGTAGAGTCATCAACACTGGGGTAAGATGTGTTCAGTTTTCAAGGTTCTGGTAACAATCTGGCAGCTGATTTTGCATAGTCTGAAGTCTATTTCATGCTTTCTGATTGATATCTGTTAAAAGACCAGTACAGTAGTCTAACAAAGAGGAAATAAAAGCATAAAAAGCAAAATAGTCAGAGTGTCACTAAAACTCAATATTGATCGAATTCCCGCAATATTCCTTAGGTTATAGTATCAGGACTGCGTCATCAATCAATCAACCATTACTAATCTGATTTCCCATAATTATAATCAGGGTTAGAGCACAGAGTTCAACTATTTGAAATTGTACAAGCGTATCTCCATCCCATTTGAGTGTGGATGTAATTATGTGATCTCTGACAATGTACCTTCCATTTCCTGCAGAGTCTCATGTCTACACTTCAGTCTGATGTCATCCTTTTACTGTGAGGAATATGTTCATCGAGCACTTTCAGGAAACTCCAACAACTTCCTTTGTACTAGATAATTTCAGCTGATGACATAAGTCTCCCGTAATACATTCCTGACTTCCAGGATCTTCCTGTGAAAACCCTTTAACTTTTGTATGTGTTGAAGATTTGAACAAATAAAATTAGTTCAGAGAGACATAACTCAATAATAATAATAATCATAAATCATTTGGCAAGATTTTATCCATAATTTCATAAATATCCTACTTTTAAATTTTGGCTGTAAATATTGATAACTGTGGTGATGTATGGGGAAAACTTTTAGCTGAGTCACTGGTCACTTATGCGCGTCATCTAGTCTCCATGGCATGCAACTACTTTAATCCACTTTACCCTATTATCCTGTTTTAATTTTGATTCTTGTACATTGAGCTTGTTTCTTATTTCATTACACTGTAAAAACAAAGACTTTGGAGAAAATAGAGGGTTATTAAAACTCAAGGGAACAAGATATTACAGATATTAGCAAGCTGCTTTTTGTTGCTAATGCTAATTAGCATTAACAATATTAATAACATCAACTAGCATTAGCATAACAGTAGCTGTGTCCCAACTCCTAGGCCACAGCCTTCGAAGAACCCGGCCATCATGGTCTACGTGGGCCGGGTCCTTCGAAGTCTGGAAGTGCGAGGCTGTGAAATGGGACGGTCTAGCCTTCAGATTTGCGTCACCAGCTGTCTCGGTGGAGTTGAATAAACTCAGCTGTCTGCTCCTTGCTCCCTCAAATATAACAGAACATTGGAGTAAATTCTCAACCATCTCACGTTTCTGTTTAATCAGTTTTCTGTTTGACGTTTATTCAGCTGCATGAAAAGTATAACTTTAATCTCAGCCAAAACGATTTACTAAGGAACAAATAAAACACTGAAAAAAGCCAAACAATAGTATTTTTACATTATCTAAGTGACTTATATGTTTAACCTGAGTAGCGAAAGACCACGCAGGGTCTGAAAATGTGGCGGGAGTTCGGTGTTCTCGACGGCTCTAGTGGGTAACAGACATCTGTGAAAACGTCAGAGCCCTTTTGCAAATATGTGATGTCTTGATAAACCGAGCAGATATTTGAAGTTTACACAGCTACATTCTTGCCTGAAAATATCTTAAAAGTTTATTTTGTGACCCAGAAAGAGTAATATTAAAACTAAGCCGCCATTGTTGGAAACTGGAATTGGCTGGGCTGCGCTATGAATTCTGGGATAGGTTGGGCCACGAAGGATACACCTGACCCATCCTTCATATCCAGGAAAATGAAGGACGGATTTCGGGGCCTCATTTGGAGCGGCCCTTGAATTGGGACAGCCCTCATCGCCTGGCTATGACGTAATCGGCCTTCAATACACAGACGATCCAGCAACGCACACGAGAAAACACAGGGCTTAAATACACACAGGGCAATCAGGGAATGGGAGACAGGAGGGAGACACGGCTGGGATTAATTAGACATAACAAGACAAGGGGAAGCAAAACTAGAAACACTGACAAGAGACATGGACCTTCACAATAAAACAGGAAAGACACCGATAAATCTCTAAACAGGCAAACCTAACAGACTAGGAGACAGAACATAGGAACTTGAAACATGGAACAGGAGAGCACAGAGGACACACAACACTAGGGATAATCACAAACAACCCAAAATAAACAAAACCACAGAATATTAATAAATTTAAACATAAACAAGGAGTCCACAGACTCCGGACCATGACACAAACAGCATAAGTTTGTGATATCAGGAAATGAGTATTTCACATCGCTGTGGACGTATTTCCAGCATCAAAGGTCTGTTTAAGGTCATGCCAAAGCATCTGAAATTTAAGTCTGGATTATTTTAGACCACTCCAAAAACCTCCTTTTTTTCTTCTTGTTTTGTTTTGTTTTGTTTTTGAGTCATTCAGACATTCTCTTTCAGGATTTTCTGGTAGAGAGCAGAATTCATGGTTCCATCAATTACAGCAAGCCTGAAGCAGCAAAGCAGCCCCAGACCATCACGCTACCACCACCATGCTTGGCTCTTGTTACGATGTACTCTTTTCATGAAAGGCTATGTTAGTTTCACAGCAGATGTAACAGGACCCAAACCTTCCAAAAAGTTAAACTTTTATCTCACAGATAGGGCTGCCACAAACGATTATTTTGATAGTCGACTAGTCACCGATTATTTATGCGATTAGTCGACTAATCAGATCATCATCCACTGGACGTAAAACTACAGCTTATTGCACCAGCAGCATCTGCTCTTATATAACTATCATTAGCTTACAGCTTTAAGTGTTTAAGGTGCTAACTAAAAATAAAGACAAGATGATAGTTTATTCAATTTTAATGAAATTTGCAGATTGTTTCGGTGAAGTTTAATGAACTCCTTGCTATCTAAAATATAACAGGACAACGGAGTATATTCTCCAGCATCTCACACTTTTGATAATCAGCTGTCTGCTTGACGTTTATTCAGCTGTGTAAAAACTATAACTTTAATCTCAGACAAACCGATTTACTCAGGAACAAATAAAATACAAAAAAAAAAAGCCAAACAACAACATTTTTAATTTATCTAAGTGACTCATATATATTTAACCTGAGTAGCGAAAGACGGCGGTGGGTTAGAAAACAATTTGCCGGGAGTCCGGTGTTCTCACGGCGCTAGTGACCTAGCCCCCGGCTAGCTATCGAGCTAGTGGGTAACAGACGTCTCTGAAAACGTCGGAGCGCTTTTGAAAATATATGGTGTCCTGATAAACTGAGCCGATATTTGAGGTTTACACAGCTACATTCTCGCCTGAAAATACGTTAAACGTTTATTTTCTGACCCAGAAAGAATAATAAGAGTAATATTAAAACTAACTAGCTGCCGCCATTGTTGGAAACTAAGCTGGGCCGCGCTATGATTTCTGGGACACAGCTGCTTCTTCTTCTTCTTCTTCGGGGTTTAACGGCAGCTGGCATCCTTGTACATGCAGTGCTGCCATCTTCTGTTTCAGTCCGTTATTACACTCTTAAATCCTGCTACTTATTCCTGCGTCTTTTGGGATCTTACAAAGCTTCAAACGACGCGTCGACTATTAAATCAGTCGTCGACGATTTTGATAGTCGACGTAATCGTGACTAGTCGACAAATCGTGGCAGCCCTACTCACAGAATGTTTCCACAAAAGTCTTGGGGATCATCAAGATGTTTTGTGAGACGAGCCTTAGTTTTGGTTTCTCCTTGAACTCTCCCATGGATGCCATGTTTGCCCTGTCGCTCTTTTATTGTTGAATCATAAACTCTGACCTAAACTGGAGCAAGTGAGACCTGAAGTTCTTTAGCTGTTGTTCTGGGTTCTTTTGTGACCTGACATCGACTTTGTTTCTGATCTGTTCATGAGTTTCTTTAGATTGTGGCAAGATTGCTTGTGGAGGTCTTTTGGCCTGCTTCCATTTGTCAGACTGGTTTATGTTTATATTTAGGTTATTTCTTGATTCACCATGTCATGCAGTAATCAGACCTTGCAATGGTGAGCGAAACTGAACTCAGCTTTCCAAAAAATGTGGATAATCACAGTAAATGCATGATTTAACCAGGTTCACAATTACACTTTCACATAGGGCTAAGCTATGTCCTGAAAATTGACAGCATTTTTTTACCTTAATAAAAGGAAATCATCATTCAGAATTTCACTTTGTATTTTTTAAGTTATCTTTGTCTAATATTAAAAAAAAAGAAAAGAAATCAGGAAGTAGTGAAATATTTTTCCCAGCACTGTGCATTTGTGGGTGTATATTTTCAGCAATATACACCCACAAATGATATAAAAGCTCACAGGCAAAGAATTTTCAGTTTATTTTAAGCACCATTATTTCTTCAGCAGTGACCACTAAATGTTTTCCTGGACACTAAATAATTCAGCAGGACTATTTTCTACAAGAACACCTGTCAAATACTATTTGTCCAGTGACGGTAAGATATGCAGTGAGCCGTGAGAAGGAAATTAACCATCTCCTGCAAACAGAGAGAAAATATTATGGCTAAATACTGGTCATGTTTTGCAGAGTCACCATCTTTATGTTTTACTGGCCACGTTCACATCTATAAACAATGCTTATCTTATCACAAGCCACTGAGGCAAGTGATTTCACTCCCCATTGTTCCAAAGGCAACAATGGCTCATTCAGCTGCATCAACTGGATAATAAATGGCTGACTATCCTCAAAACGAGCACAATCCCTGCATTTCCTGTGTATTACAAACAGCAGGGCGGGGACCTGACCTAGATTCACCTGTCATTGGCTCACAGAGGTCCTGCTTACTTTTTTTTTTTTTTTAGCCTTTTTTTACTGACTTTAATGCTCTCAATTTACATATAAGAAGCTGCAATATGCAGTGGAGCTGAAGTGAGCTAACACTCCTATGTCCACCTTGGCAACTGACCCCTTTTAGATTATATAAAATATTTTATGCATTGGGAAAATCCAAATTTAAGTCACAGCAGCTTTAAATGTGCTGTGGGCTGTGGATGTCTATCTACGTTGAAGCTGATGCATGACTGAGCTGAATGATAGCACAACTACTGCTGGATGAAGTGGAAGCATGCCTGCTGACTTACAGGCTAAATGCTCTGTCCCTTTACATAACCATAATCGTTAGAGATCATTATGTGCCTGCACCGTCAGGTCAGTGTTTGAGCCTACTGAAGAACAAATCTCTATCCAAAATCACAAAATCCAAGCAGGACTTTATGTAAAGATCTTATACTGCCATCCTGCCTTAAGTCCCTAGGGTGCCAGCTAGTCCTTGCTCCAGGAAGGGTGTCGTCATAGCGACCACACCATCAGCACTGGGATAAAAATTGCACTGACAAAGATAAAAGTCACACAGAGAGGCCACTGTCTGATGCAGCACTGAGGGCATTAAAAATGTCCATCACCATATACAACATAAGGCGTGTTGGATAATGCACTCACCTGCAGACCGTGAGGAGGTTTTTCCTCTCCACCGCGAGGTTCCTAGTCGATGCTTTTTTCGAGACATCTCCCATGGCCATCGCTGCCTGCTCCATCCAGGAGTAGGCAGCCCTGGAAGCAAACGACCCCTCCCTGTGGGCCACCGGCCCTCCTCATTCACTTGTGGATGCCGGAGAGGATGCTGGCGGCCCGCGTCAAAGCCGCTGACAGACAGCGGCGGCACTTTGTGAGACGACGGAGGAAACTGCTCGACACATTAGACACACCAGAGCGCGCGGAGCGTGGGCTTTGTTTTTATGTTTACTTCTGTGACCTGCTCACGGGACTGAATTGTGTCTGCTCGAGCCCCCTCTTTCTGTCTCCGCCCACTTTTCTGACTTCATCATGCCGTCATTGGATCGTTTCGTGTCGTGCGGACCGAATTACGTCACCGGCTCCAGCGACACGCAGTTTCTTTGAGAGCTTAATATAATATATAAAGACCAGGGATTATTTATTTGTTTGTTTGGTTTTGTGCTCACAAATTTATATTTTACAAAAAAACCCTAAAATAGACATTTAATATTTAATATTTATATTTGCAATATATGTATTGTTCAAAATCCTCATCATTTTATCTCTTTAAGATAGCAAATGCTCTATCTCAATTTTGGAAATTTCATTTGCTATAGTGATTGAAATGCACATTTTTATTATAATTATTTGTTAAGACTGTGTATGGAAAGTAATACAATCATTAAATTTATCAATTTTTATTTTGAACATATGACACATTTTATACACGTTGAAAGTTTATTTCGTTTTTTCTGTATGTTTAATTTATGCATCAATAATAAATGATAATTTTCTATATTATTATAAATAGATATAGAATAAGAGATGTGCTTGGACCTTTTATTTAATGCATTGTTTAAAGATTGTGTTGGATGTATTTGAGACTGAAATTTCTTTCTTTTCTTGTTTAATAACTGTTCCTGGTAAAAGCTTGGTAGCACAATAAACCTGATATCATCACCACCACTGCGGTCACCGTGCTGGCTCACTTCCTCCTCTCGTAATTTCCAATCAACATCCTCCCGTCATTTCCCTGCTCTTGCTATTAGAGGAAAGTGCTCGTGTTTTCAGCTGATTTAGTGTCAGCACAGCAGTGGTGCAGACACGTTGGCCCCAAACCTTTTCTGCTCGAATGAAACGACAGCTGGTAGCAACCACAGGTTGGTTGGTGGGTGGGGGTTGGGAGCTTTTGGTCCTGGACTAAGACACAGATCTGTGTCTGCTCCACATGTCTGACAACACAAAATGTGTGAAAAGTTCATTTAAAATTCATTAGTTATGAATAAAATCATAAGCATAGCCTAAATGAATGATCCAGCATGTATATAATGATTCTAAAAATGCCGTTCTACATCATGAGAAAATTTTCTCTTACTCTGAATATATTTTTGATTATACAACTTGTGCAGAATAAATCTATGTGACTTTATAACTTTTACTGAAGTAAAAAGTCTAAATCCATAAAATTGTATGGCTGAGGAATAAAAATCTTGGACATGCCACTGACTGGGATTATATATATTTATGACACAATAGAGCTTTATAATATTGGAAATAATGTACTTGAAGGCTATGGCAGACTATGTTTCACTGTAAACAATAAGCACATTTCTTATGTCTTAAATGAGTCGGATGTTCTTTTCATGCTGTCCACTCCCCTCAGTGTCCCAAAATCACCTTTTCAGCAGAGACTTTATTCTAGTATCCTCCATAATCGCTTTATTATCATATCAGATATTTCAACCACAGCTTGTCTTTTGTCTTCTCTCCCTCCCCTCACCCCCAATTGCTCGTGGCAGATAGCTTCCTCTCCCTCAGCATTTTTGTGCTGGAAGTTTCTTCCTGTTAAAAGGGAGCTTTTCCTTCCCTCTGTTGCCAAGTGCTTGGTGAAACGGAGTTATCTCATTGTAGGGGGTCTTAACCCTACAATGTAAAGCATCTTGAGGCAACATTTGTGATTTGGCATTATGTAAATGAACTAGACCATGTTTCAATTATTTATTTCTTGAATTCAATTAAATATTTCTTGTTTTTCTCTGTGTTTGGTCATTTTTTTCTTTATGCAGCTATTCCTTAGCTTCCAGTTATGTTTCACTGCCACTGCCAGATAATTAAAATCCATAAGTCACTTCCATTACTGCTGTACAGTTTATTTAAAATACTCCCCAAAACATTTCTTAAAATACAAGTGTTAAATTTACACATCATAAACACAGAACATGATTCTCTTTTAATGGGCATCTAAAATATGTACAGGTATGGTTTTCTGTCTGTTTCTCTGCGAATGCCGGTGGATTGTGGCTTAGAGGTTTGTCACTCCTGCTCCAGGTCTCCAAATGGCTCAGGTGCCTCTGTCTGTGAGTCAAAGATTGAGGGGAGTGTGTGAAATTCTGGACAGTGTTGTGAGGGCGTTCAGGGCAGAGGTTACACGAAAGAAGGAGTTGGAGTTTTGACTGCATGGGGCGAGAGGTTCACGCATCAGCCTTCAGGGTCCTGTCAGACTGATAAATAGGTCTGCAAACCTGGACAGCGACAAACATGAAAATAAGTCCAGACATGCTGTCTAGGTGCCTTTAAATCTAATCTCATTGTGACATTTGGATTGTAAAAAGCGTTCACACCCTCATTAATGTGTGGCTGATATGTGGAGGTGTACATTTAGGCAGGGAAGGGCTGTAGGAAGTGCAGTTTGAACAAGGAGGTCAGTGTGAAAAATGCAACACAGGAAAGACGAGAAGAGGGAGAAAAAATTCTCCCTATTTATACATCCAGGTCTGTCCTTTGACTTCTCTGAATTCTTTAGTTTAGGATTTCTCCGTTCACATCAGCTTGAAAAATCCACAACACATCCACACACAAAAACATCTGTCTTTATGACATGAGAATTTAGATTTAGAGTTCTTAAATTGTGGTCCAGTCACTAATGGTAGCCTATGAAAGGATGCTCGACTGTACCGTGACAGCTTATGTCATACTATGATGTTGCAACCCTGAAATCGAGACCAGTATTGTATTATTATCATTATTTTTATCACACAACCATGACACTTACCACTATAAATATAACAAGCAAACTCTGATTATTCATATTACAAGCAAGAATTGGATTGGATGCATGCATTTCTTTCTACTGTATGTGGCTCTGAGCCATTAAAAACTTCCCAGCTTTAGTCCCCAGATTTGCTTTTCTATAGTAACTAAAGTCTTTCAGCACCCTTTCACCAAATTAAGATGCCTTTGGATTCCCCTATTTCTCAAAATCCTCATCTAAACACACATAACAAAACATAAAGCAGTGCTCCTAATTGAGAAAACATGTAGCTTGCCGTGATATTTCAAAGTAGCAGCAATCACAAGATGGTCTCCAGCTCTTTGGGAGATAAGGAGCTGATTAGATCTTCTTCTCTGTGGCTTTTGCGGTCATCATCTCCTTTGTTGGCTTTGGCTTCTCTGGTAAAACCTCCTGACTCAGCACCTTCTGGTTTCCACACACCCAGCTCCTGCTGGGGGCCTGAGGCCTCGCTGTCAGTCGAAGTGTAAATACGTAGGTTGGTATGATGGTGGGGGGGAGTTGTGGAAACTTGACGTGGCAGTGGGGGTCTGACCCCAGAACCAGAGGCTCCACCTGAGCCAACCACCCCTCCAGCAAAGGACAGAGCTCTGGGATTGGCAGCAGACAGGCACACGCTGTGGGTGGTGGTATGTGACATCATGCCGCCGTAGTAACAGCTGCCTCCGCCGCTGCTGGTGATCCTCGCTTTCTGCTTGAGGTCTAGCACCAGGCTACGTCTTAACCAAGCCTTCTTTACCTCGGTTTGCACCTGGGAACAAGATTTATTTAATTTTAGTTCCTTTATTTTGTTTACCAGATAAAAAAATATATATAAATATGAGTCAATTCTGTATTGTAGCTTTATTACCTCACCATTGCAGAAACAGTAGATAAACGCCACAAAAAACCCCTGCAAAGATATGAGATTTTATTCAAAAGAATCAGCTTTCATTATCATTGCAGTTGAGCTTACAGCATATAATTGCATGCAGTGCTTGTTTTTATAAATGTGTCCTGACCTGGGAAGAGTTGAAGAACATCTCGTAATGCATCTGCACCTGCCACAGCAGCCCAGTGACCTCAGTGTAGGGAAGAGCCATGAACACCATGTAGTGAACTCCAAACAAAGGCATGAGGACTAATGTGGACTTGAGTAGCTTCCTGCAGAACAAAGAGTTTATTTCATTGATGTTTCTTGTCAAACAGATGGGAGCTTAAAGTCCAGAGATTAAAAACATCCACTATTTTCCTTGGAGGGTTACCTGTACTGCTGTCGGGGGTCCAGTTTGCCCGTGTTGGTTTCCCACAGTTTAGAGGCCAGTACACGAATGATGTTAATGAACAAGAGAAAATTCACCTGCAGGGAAAGAAACCGAAATCCAGATTTAAAACAATATACTCAGAATATCAGTCTTTAATGCTCTTCTGATTTAAATCCCCTTTTCTTACAACAATCGCAGCCAGAATAGGGACTTGATAGATCCATTTCAAGTTTCCGGCACTGAGATCCCAGCATCTGGAAAGAGCAATGAATCTATTACAGGGAGCATTTGTTGTAGGAGTGTAACATAAACATAAGATAAATGGATCACATGACTCACTGAGTGTCTGCCAGTGAAGCTCGTGCGCTGACCCAAATGGACACAAACACAGCTGGAACACCTATGACGAGCACATGGGACTATTAGAAAAACTGGCATTAGTCCAAAGTGTCACCTGCCCCAGTGTCACTTACCCCAGCCAGTGATGGTGAGGGCCCACAGGTAGTTCTTGTCAGACAGGAAGGCCATGAAGATGAGACTATGGAGGTACAACCCCTCCACCAGGATCCAGTAATGATTTGTTGCCAGGAAGTACAGGAAGAGAGTAACAGCTGCTTTACAGCCAGCCTAATGGCAAAAACAGAAAATATCAGCAAAACTTGTGATAATACATTCACTGATCACTTTGTTAGGTATACCTGTTCACCTGCTTGTTAATGCGAAAATCTAATCAGACAATCTCACGAGAGAACTCAGTGCACGATGTAGACATGGTCAAGGCGACCTGCTGAAGTTCAAATTGAGCAGCTGAATGTGGCATGGTTGTTGGTCCCAGACAGGCTGGTTTGAGTTTTTCAGAAACTGCTGATCTACTGGGAATTTCCCACACTACCATCTCTGAGTTTCTACTGAGGGTCAGTTCTCTGGGAACTAAAGTATGCAGAAGAGCATCTCTTAAGGCACGTGTTGAACCTTGGGCTATGGCACCAGAAAAGATCACCGCACTTCTGTCAGCTAAGAACATGAAACTGAGGCTGAAACGTTGTGTGGTCTGATTAGTCTCGGTTTCTGCTGCTACAAAAGTAGGGCAGGTGGTGGTAGGGTCAGAATTTGGCACAAATCACCAGATCTCAGTCCATTACAGCAGGTGTGGGCGGTGGATTCCTGTTGTGGATGAAGAAATGAGAAATGTGCTGTAACTGTCATGTAATGAGTGTGTGGCGAACAGGGAGTGGACCCAGATGCAGGACTGATCAGATGGATTTAAACTCAAAATGTCAACTTTATTAAGGTGGAGGAAACAAAAGATAAACAATGACTAGGCAGAGTAGAAACTGATAAAAGTGACTGATTGAGATCACACATAAAGTGAAGGAGAACGTGATGAAGAACAGAGGAAGATGCAGACAAATAATACACACGAGTGTGATTAAGGGATGTGGAGACGCATGGGAACAGAATCATAACTAACAAGACAAGGACGTCATAACTCAACATAACACATATGAGACAGAGGACTATCAAAATAAAACAGGAAGTAACACGCACACACACACACACGCGCACACACACACACACACACACACACACACACACACACACACACACACACACACACACACACTGAGACTCAGACTAAGGCATGTGAACTTGACACTGGGACTCGGGATAAACTCAAAAGGAGACATGACAGGCTGGGGAGACAAATGGAGAGCACACAGAGACAGGATTACAAAGTTATTAAATAGACAAGACAAAAACTGTAGACAGCCATGAAGACAAAACACAGAGAGACCAGACGAACACGGTGACATAACCGGAAAGAAAGAGTAAGAGTAAGAAAACAGAGATGAGAGATGAGACTAGGACAGACTGGACAGGAAAGAGGCATTCACATGATAAAAACAAGAAACTGGAAGTATAAATACTAAAAACTCAGAGGCACTAGGAAAACTGAACTCAAAAGTAACTAATGCAGAAAACTAATGAAAATCTCTTCATTCCAAAAGAAAGAATCCCAAGACCAAAACAAACTCAAAACACTCTGTCAGAGACCCAGCATCCTTAGGCAAGATACTAAGCCCACGGTGCTCTCTGATGCATCCATCGGAGTATGAATGTTAGATAAGTGTAGAAAAAAAGTTCTTATATGAGCGAGGTGTTTTGAGTGCTTATGTGCAAATATGGTTTGTTTAGCTTTGCAAACAGGCCATGCCATTGTGAACTACCGCTACTGTGCTGACTGCCATACAGCCGATAGTCTTGATCACAATGAAGTATTTAAAAAATGAACAAAACTGAATAACTGGTGATAAGAAATAATGCGACGTTACAATTTACCATATGGGGCTTCTGTCCTGTAAAGTTGGGCTCAGCTTCACTGCCATCAGATATGGAGTAAAGCACAGCGTCCTTCACAAAGATGCTGACCGCTCGACAGATGAAGGAGGTGAAGAGGTGAACGTGGATGTAATTGCGTGTGCAGTGGAGACGCCTGAAAGAGAGGAAGACGTCTTTGGATGCAACAGACTGAAGTCCGGAGATGCTGTTCGGTTACAGGTTTATGGATCAAAGCTCGTAAGCTGTTTTCTTCTTACTTGAAGTAGCAGAGAATGAAGACTGCCACCAGCAGGGATGCGAGAGAAATGGAGTAGCCGATGGTGTACATGAGATGGAGTCGCTCAAACACCTTCTGAAACACAGCAAAACATCTTTTCATATCTGGAAACAGAAGTGACTGAACAGATTTGAACACATTGGTAATTTTGTATCTTCAGCACAATTAGCACACTGGAGGGAAAAGGTCTTTTGAAGACAGGCCTAGAGTATTTTGTAAGAATATGGCCGGTTTACACATATTCTGTCATGTAAAGATGCAAATGCACACTTACACATTACCACAAGAATCTTTAGTGAACCATCAAAGCTATAAACATAGAGATTTGACACAAAGACTAGCATAGGGGGAGTGTGGCTATCCCTTATAGAGAAAATTTCGAATCTAAAAATACTAGCAAAAACTTGATGTAAAAAAGAAACGATGTATTGTAACATAAAACCTTGTAAAAGATCATTTGTAACCTGGGCGTAATAAAGTTGCAATACTGAAAGAGCTAAAAAAACAAAACAAAACAAAAAAAGAATATGGCCGTTGTTGTACTGTCTTCTAAAGAAGTTCTGTCTCTTTTCTGCTGTTAGATAAACGTGCACAAACAGATTAATTCAACCCAGCACTGGATCAAATGCACACACCTCCTCGTGACTTCTGTGATTGAAGGTCAGGTATCTGGTGCATTCGCTGTAGTTTGCCCAAGTGCGGTTGATGCTTGCCACCTGCTCCCAGTTGCCTGACACATCACACTGACGGTAGGCTCGCCCTGTCCATGGGAGGGCAGGACATAATGATTAATTTTTTGAATAAGGAAATCTTTGATTTTATACTTTTCAGTTGCATTTTTCTCAAAACTACTGCTTCCTGGTTATTGAGGTTGAAGGATGCTTTTTATACTGTGTAGATGATCAGATGCTAGTATCTCTGGAGCTCTGCTACCTCTGTGGTTGAAGTCATAGATGTACTCCGGGCACTGAACTGAGACCAGCTGACCTGCTGTGCTCTGTGGCCAGCAGATGATCCCATCCCACTCTGGGGTGCAGTCGCCATCTTCAACAATGGTGTGAAAAAAGTGTTAGCAAGCTGATAGATCTGTGTATAGTTCACACATTGTGCCACCTAACGCTGTACTTTTATTCGTAGACTGCTCTTGAGTAGCTTTGCATGATTCAAAACTTAAAATAATCCTCAGTGATCTAAACTTCAGTTCATATTTTATCTGAAACAGGCCCCTCCTTGACTCACAAGGATAACTTATACATGAGCTGCCCTCATTATCTAAAACCTCTCCATGTTTAATATCAGAGGTGAAAATCGCAGAACAACCCACAACATCAGTGTATTGCAATTTGTATCTTTTTGCAATATACTGCAATATATTATATTCCAATTCATCACCTTTTTTTTAAACTGTTAATTATTTCCTCAAAGTTAGTCACCTCAAGGTGCTTTATATTGTAAGGTAAAGCCAGAGAAAACCCCAACAATCACATGACTTCTACAAGCAAGCACTTGGCGACAGTGGGAAGGAAAGCTCCCTTTTATGTGAAACAATTCAATACAGCTCTGCAGTATTGCCACACAACAGATTACAATACTATGCTGTGTCGATTTTTCACCCCACCCCTATTTAATACCACTGTAAGGGTATATATGTGATACACAGTTAAGGGGAGTATAACTGGTGCATTTGAAATAAACATAAACAGAAAAAATACATATAAACACAAAAGTATACCCATATACCTATTAATCTTTTTTACATGACCATAATGTTACATCATTAAGTTACCGAAATACTAAATAGGATTTTAATGCTGCTACCAGACAAAGTTTAGCTAATTTAAACTTCTTTAAATCACATTTGGCTGCTTTTACCTGTAATAATACATCATATAAGACCATTATTGTCTTTTTATGGCACTTTTAGCACTCCATATATAGATTTCCTTCAATATTGGAGGTAAAATTGTAAATGAGCTGATGCATAAACATACTTGCTTCCAATGCTTCCTCAAGATTGGTAAATCAATAAAAATGTAACACTTAAAGCTTGAGTCACATTTCCTGAGAAGATTTGTAATATTTAATAATACCGCATTGAATCAGCTTATCAAGCATCAGCTTCTCCATCGCATTTCCAAATTAAAAATGCCTCGCTGTGTAATAAAAGAGATATTGGAAAGCAGGATATTGGACTGGGTGTTGCATCTGATCCTAAATAAACAAGTGATGCAATAAACAGTTGATCTAATTGTGTGTTTGGACGTGCACTCACTGACCGCCTGTTAAAAAAGGCTCTTATTTGACAGGACCTTCTTTGAAATATTAAAAGTCAGACATACTTCCAGTGTTGACTGCTTTTTATTTCTAACTGGAGGCTCACAAAGTCATAGAAAGTATTCAAAACCGGAGGGAAAGCAGTTCCATAAAGAGGCACTCTGTATAGTGTTTAAAAAGAAGTCCCCAAACCTTTAATGAGGGGCATTTGTGCCTTGATGCTCCTTTCACATCTGGCATGAGCACCAATCAGAAGGTAGATCTGCTCATCCCGTGTGATGACATCATCAGAGTCAATCTGTAAGAAAAGGAACAAAAAAGCATCACATGAATTATGAAGACACGCCCACCAAGTTCTCAGTAATACTACGTATAGATACATTATTGCATATATGTCATTTCAATGGTAAACAATAGAAAACAAGATTAATACATAATGATCAGCATAAATCATGTCATTTATTTATACTGAAGGGCCATATAACCCATCTATGCATCGTTCTGAGATGATCCTCATGAAACTCTCTCTGAAGTGATTCATCAACCACAACCTCTCCCAAAGATCTGATGTGCTGCCTCCAGGTGTTGTGAAATAGTTGTGTGAGAGTGCGGTATGTGATGATGGCCCGCCAGGCCCTTTATTCACAGCAGCTGGGCTGCCGCTGGCCACACGGGGATCTCATCCTCGGGGGCCATGCTTGTGTGAACCGGTCAGCACAAGCAGCTGCTTGTGCTGACCGGGAACACAAAGCTTTGTGTTCCCGGGTGCATTTCACGACTGAGCATCAAAACTAGCAGAGCATGAGAACGGTTTGGCAGAGGGGAGCAGCGGAGCAGACAGAAGATTTGCAAAGGAAGAGAAACAAACAAAGCAAACTGCCACCTCTTCAAATTATCGAAAGTCCTTTTTTTCTCCTTTAAAATTCAGTTTTTTTAATTGATGCTTTAAGGGCCTTGTAGTGAATCAAATGGCCTGGAAGTCATATAGACGGACAGACTGTATTAATCCTGTAATTACAGCAGCACAGGGATCAGCAAGAAGTACAAACTAATAATATGAAACATTGAAAAACAAAATAAAGAAGAAAAGAAATCTAGTATAGAAATTAAAAAACAAAAAAACCATATAAGTAATTTCTACTGTCATTCAGTGGACTTTGGCTTGAATAAAAGAGGTGAGTACTGACTCTCACATGCTAAAGAAAACGATTTAGTTGATTTATAAATTACCATGTAGGTAAATGAATACAACGTTACAGTGAAATAAACTGCAGCTGGCTAAATGTTTGTTTCTAGTAACGCTGGACGCTGAGCAGCGATCATTCGCTGTAGAGGTTTGATTAATGTTTACTGTCAAGCAACCCTTTGAGTAAATATAGAAAATCGGAGGTTTATTTATTCAGATAAATAATCATTTAAACATTGTGCTTATGTAACAAGATTAATTACTTAAAGTTACCATTTTGGGCATAAATATTTTTTGAGTGTATAAAGATGCAAAACATATGTCTGCTTTATAATAAAGGTGAGAAATCCTGTTATCAACATTGCTAATAGATAATAATTGGTAAACAGAAGTAATACTAATACTAATGGTAAATAATTGAAATCTTTAACAACGTGTAACTCTGAGGATTTGGTACTTTGACTTGTTTTTCAAATTTTATTTCAGTGATTTTAGGAAATGATAGATCTGAAAAAAAAGAAAAATTGATTTATAAAACTTTATTAGATGTTACTTTTGCAATATAATGACTAAGCAGAACAATGTAAAGTGGAGGAAAAACGGTCTATCATATCATGTATGGACCAACTTTGAAACACAGACTATAAAGTTATGAATACCATTGTTGGTAATAGCTGTAGTTGTGCAAATGAATTTCAAAGGTTCAGCTACACAAGTCAATCAACCCTCAGACCTGTAAATGCAACAACATCCGGCTTCTTCTAGAAATATCTTTCCACAATTTCACTGCACTTTCATTTCTTGCCTTTTTGCTCCTGATCGAGCGCACAGGTGAGCCGGTAGCACTGACACGCTGTGAATCGCTCTATTTTCAAGATTATGTTTAATTTTTTGCATTGGAGAACTCAAGACTAGCTGCTTATGTGTCCTCATCAGTGCTTGGTTCTGAACCACATAACTGAAATTAAGAAAAAGCAACATTAAGAAGCTAAGGCACCAGGTGGCAACACAGACTATAGGGGGCTTTTAAAATGTGTTAATCTTATAAGCAACACATTTTTAAAACTGGGAATGGGAAGAAACTTGATAAATAAATAATTAAAATGTTTAAAATACATCTTATATGTTTAAATATTCATTTACTTTTTATGTCACAGGGAGCCACTGGAGATTGATAAAAGGGCCGCGTGTGGCTCTGGGAGCTGTAGGTTTGAGACCCCTGGTTTAGCATATCCAGGCATCCTGTGTAGTTCAAACCCTTCACTGTTGAGTGGATTGGATCTAACAGAGAAGTTATCTGGGCCTCTTAATACAGAAGGGGAGCTTTTTTGTTTTTCTCCCGACACAAACTGTTTAAACTGCCTTAGCCTCCCACCTCCATGATCCTGTTATCCTGTCCGAGATCAACACTCAGGATGGACACGGGGGAGATCCAGAGATGAAGAAGGGCACTTACGGTCACTGTTAGCATGCTTCAGTCAGCGAAAGGTTAAAAGGGTCAAAGCTGATTATGGTTTGTGAGGTAAAGCAGACCACAGGTGACTTCTGATAAAGGAGAGGGATGGTTCTTGTGCTGCTGTGATGTGAAGTTTTTTTTCTCTGCCTTGAGAAGAACTATATTAATATATCCACTTTTTATATGAAAAGAAGTATTTTTCTACTCAATTAAATTTCTTATGAGCTTTTTTATAATTTGTCTCAGTTGTCTCATGGTTTGATGCGAGATTCACTCAAAATAGAGGAATGGAGGTGGGTTAGAATACTTTTTATTTTCCTCAGCAGGACTGCTGGAAAACTTATTCCTTATCACCCCATCAGTTAACTAAGAAGACACTGTCATCTCAGTCTTGCTGCTGAATGTCTGGCATGTTTCCTGAAGCATTGAATAAATCTAATTCAAAGCATCAAAGCGGATCACAGATACATGAAATTTTCTAACTTTGGCCCAAACTGCAGCAGTGCGGATGTGTCATGTCTGACTCAGGGTCATAATAGAGTGTAAGATATGCTGCTGCTGTGTGAAAAGTTTAAATTTAGGACACAAGACGCAAGTGAGACTAAGAATTTATCTACTGCTCCAATCCGTTTAAGATCATTATTAGCCCTTTTAAGTAAAGTTTGCTTTGAAAAAGCTTACATTAGTAGAAATCATCAAGAAAATTCAATATCTGGGTTTAAATTGCACTTATTTGACCTCATTTATGTTAACAGTAAAGCAGCAGAGAAATAGCAGCAAACCAGGAGTAAAATATTTTCCCCTGACAAACCCCATCAGTGAATAACTGTTCAATAATTAAACAATTTAAATATTATGAATGTAGTCAACTTACCAGCGCTGAGGCTGTTATTACACCGTGGAAAAAGTAAAAAACAATAATTCCTTGTGCAGACAACATGATGTCTCTCCAGCTGAAACAGAACAGCACACCTTTCACTCTCAGATCATTTTATCCTCTTCAGGTTGTGCTGAAGGAACTTTGTCCTAAAGTTAATGTTCTTCTCTCGTGTCCCATCTGTGCTCCTTTATTAGTCAACAGGAACTGTGTTTTGGAGTCTCTTGAGGTCCAGAGTTTTCTGCATGAAGCTCAGTTGACATTACTAATGAGTTTTGAGGGGCTGTCTGTGGTTGGATGATCTCTCTTTGGGGAAGAGAGGAGCACTGAGGAGGAAACCTCCTCCTTCGCTGCTCTTAGGACTGTTGGGATGAGATGGGTTGGCCTTGATATGCTGTGGCTTCCATTCACTTAACTCTTTGCTCTCCTCTGCTGTCATTATCTCTCTGTGCTTGACATTTGGCTTGTTTGTCTGCCTTAACCTGGTCTTTTCTATTCCCACTAATAGGACTCTTAGTTTTTACTAGTAACATAATTTAATACTTGGTTTACAGCATGAGTATCCCGCACTGGGAGACTTTAGAAAGCAGTGATACAAACCAGACTCATAGAACTACTTACCACACCAGTTAAAGTAATATATATTACATAATATATATTCTGATATGCATGAATGACAAATGCACAAATTATATGACAAACATTGTTTTGACAGGCATTTTTGAAGAACTTATATTTGTATGCATGGTGATAGTCTGCTGTACTCAGTGGTCCTCAGCCACAATCAGAAAACCCAGAGACACTTTAGATTGCCATGGTTTTACTCTATCATATGTTTTCCTGGTTCCATACATTTAAAAAGTAATAAAGCAACAGATAAATAAATAAATAAATAAATAAATAAATAAATAAATAAATAAATAGGAAAGTGAAGATGAGTCTGCATTAGATAAACAATACCTCTGACTTATCAATAAAGGTGTCTCTGTCATCTTTTATTTTCTACTTTTTCTACTTTTTTTTTTTACTGGTTTGAAGTTGTTCTAGTGAGGTAGTACCATCTTGTTTTGGGGGTGCTACTGGTTTGTGACCTGCTGATGATGTCAGATGTTCACTTTGTGATGTCAGACTTTATCATATGTGCTGCACTTGAGTTGTTTATGTGATGAGAAGCTTGCCCACATTTTCCAACTGTCTGGACTAGTGAATGATGAAGTTTGTTCAGTTTGTTTCTTATTTTTATTTCTTATTTATTCTCATCCCAAACCAGTCGCTGCAGGTGCCTGCTCCTCCCTGAGCCTAGTTCTACCAGAGGTTTCTTCCTGTTGCCAACTTCTTGCTTAAAGTGCATCATGTTATTCTAGGATCTTAACTCCACAATATAAAGTACTTTGAGACAACATTTGTGATTCGGGATTATATAAATAAAACTGAATGGAAATGAATATTTTCTGTGTTTGTTGTGCGTGTTTTGTAATCCTTTCTTTTTGTTTTCCTGACTATTGTTGGTTGTTCGGGTTTTCTTTGTATTATTGTAGGATCTTTACCTTAAAACATAAAGCGCCTTGAGACGACTGTTGTTGTTATTTGGCGTTTAATAAATAAAAATCTTTTTTTAAATTCATTTTACAACTACTAAAGACAAAATTGGTAAGTGAGAATGTAGTTATTAATTCATTAAATGTTCTATTAACATTTCCGTAACTCCTGCGGTCAGTTATTTAAAAATATATGTATAGTAATGCACACTATTACGAATTTACTGTATCACAAATGTCATGATTTAAAATAATTTAACAGCCTTTATTTTGACAGGTCCGATTCCGACGTCATCTCAACCCGGAAGTACCGGTCTGACAACAAGGGCAGAAGCAGCTGCGTGCTCTCCTGACTTGTCAGCTCGTAAGTTGGAAAACTTCAGACAGTTTTTATTATTTACTGTGGTTACAGCAAAGTTTGGAGCTCTCTCCCTCAGACGGAGACTTTCAGCTCACTCATTAAACGTAGTCTTTGCTCCACATTTCCCACGTGTGGGACTAATAAAGGTTATCTTATCTTATCTTACATGTGCAGCAGGAGCGTTCATGTAGTTGTGTGTCTGTGTGTGTGAAGGGCATGGCGGCTCCGGTGCTGCTGCTGTTGAGAGCTCTCCGCCCCCCTGTGTCCGCGGCTTCCAGCAGGTTCCCGTCTCTGGAGCCAGTTCTCCCGCCGTCTTCATGTGTGGTGTCCTCAGGGTGGAGGACTCCTCCTGCCCGGACACTGCAGCTGTGCCCCGCTTTGTGTGCCGGACATAACAAGTGGTCAAAGGTGAAGCACGTCAAGGGACCAAAAGATGAGGCGAGGGGGAGGATGTTTATGAAGTTTGGTATGATGATAAGAATAGCTGTCAAAGGTACGTGAGAATGGGTTTTGTTTTGTTTAATCGGAGCTTCACTGCTTTACGGTTTCTGATTGGATAAAATTTCACTTCTGGTTGTCATCCTCAGAAGGTGGATCTAACCCAGAGCTGAATCTAAATTTGGCCCACATACTGGAGCAGTGCAGGAGCAAGAACATGCCCAAAGCATCCATAGATGCTGCAGTCAAGAGTGCGGTACGTTGATAACCTTACTGGCACGTTGATAACCTTACTGGCACAGAGATACAGAAAGCATCTGTGGTGCCACTTCAAACAGATCCTCCCCAGTGTGAGCACAGAGCATGTTTGCAGGTTACCTGCATCCAATAGTTTTTATGCATTGTTTAGCCGGGTAGCAGTCTTAGGTGAGGGTCATTAAAAATCTATAAATATATCAATAAAATGTGACACAGTTAAGAACAAGTCAATGGAGAACACACAGTCCCCGTTTTATCCACTCTTTTAGATTTAATTTTTAAGATTTTCTTGCTTGTTTTTAATTGTTTGAATTGTCCTGCCCCCTTATTTATCTAAGCTTTTAACCATCCACACTCCATTACAGCACTAAGGTCTTCTAATCAGATGATTCTGGATGCTCTTATCACAGGGCTAAAAAATAACGGGCATCTGGCATTTTCAGCTTTAGGCTCTTCCCTGTGGAACCACCTACCCCAGAATATCATTAGAGACCTTTGAGTTCTTACTCAGAACTCACCTGTTTTCCCTGGTTTTTAATTTGATTCCAGTAACAGTTGTTTTAAATGTGTTGTACTATTAATTCGCAGTTTGCCCATCACAGAAATCTTAAAGCCTGCTGTAAATACAAGAGTCAGTGAAAATCTAATGTGGTGGTGTACAAAAATATCAAAAAGTGTAATTGTCCAAATACTTAAGAACATAACTGTATGTGTTATTTTTTGTGATACTGTGCTGCAGTCATCTTCTCGTCTTGTGTCCTGTCTCTGCAGGAAAAGGCCAAGCCAGCATCTCAGCACATGTTTGAGGCTCGGGGACCCGGCGGGTGTCTGCTGCTTGTCGAAGTCCTAACCGACAACAACTCACGCACCCACCAGGAAATCAAACGCCTGCTTAACAAGAATGGGTCAGGCCCGGCTTCCTGTAGTCTCACCTTTCTGTAACTGTGTCAGGTTTACGAGCGTTTTCACACCATCGCCGATGGTTTTAGTGTTAACCTGCTCGACATGTACTTAAGGTTAACAGATGCATCAATTTTCTCTCACACAAAACAAATCCCAGCTGTATGCAAAATCAGTGTTAACAAATCTTAAGAGATTACCTGAGAATACCTTGATAAAATATTCAAAACATGCCAGAGGAGCAGTGTTTTAATTTTTAAAGATTAGGAAAAAAAAAACAAAGAACATGGACAGAGAATATCAGATTGTTATAGGAAATTTCAGGTTTCTACACACACTATACAAAAGATTTGTTGTGAAGTAGCCAGTAGATGTCCCTCTAGTTGCAGGAAACAGCAGTGATGAAAGCTTAATAGTATGTTGTAATGTATGTCTTTATTAAAGATTGTATTGCTGGTATAAGTGATGAAAAAACAGCAGGGAGATGTATTTAAGCTTGCTTGTTTACTACTAACATGTTCTTATTGTTTTTATTCTTTTATTGAAGAAGTAAACGTATCTGTTTGTAAGCCTTCGGAATAAAATTTTTTTTTAAAATTCTGCTTCCATCCTCAGGGGGATGCTGTCAGACGGAGCCCGGCATAACTTCCAGAGGAGGGGAGTGGTGGTCGTGCCAGGTCAGAACATCACCACGGAGAGAGCACTGGAGCTGGCCATCGAGGCTGGAGCCGAAGACGTCCAAGAGACGGAGGATGAGGAGGAGAAGCCCCTGCTGCAGGTCGGACATCAACCTCCAGGAAAATGATTTCAGTTTTGATATGTGCCTTTAAATAACTGATTGGAATGATTTAATTCTTCGAGATACCGACAAACAGATGTTTTTTTTTCAGTTTTCCATACAGTACAGTAGAACACACAACCTTCAGATCTGTCCTCAGGTTAAATACAGTTCAGTTTGTGCATTCAATACAAAATGAAAAAAGAAATACTCAAGGTCTCTGAAATGTAGAAATCTAAAAAAATAAATAAATAATTACAATATTATAATAATAGGTACAAATTTTATTTAACAGCTTGATCTACCTCTTTGTCTTTAGTTTCTCTGTGATGTGGCTGACCTGAATAAGGTGAGGGCCTTGTTAAAGGAGCTAGGAATGGAGGTTTTGTCCTCTGGGCTGGAGTTTGTTCCCCGCACACACGCACCCCTGGACGAGGATCACTTCGATGCTGCTTCAATTCTAATAGAAGCCCTCAATGACTGTCCAGATGTAGTCAAAGTGTGGGACAACATCCAGGCTCACAGCTGAGGACAGTCTCTGGACACTAGGTGGACACTAACTGTGGAATATTGGAGACAAAGGATTTGCCAGCTGACACCTCATGGGTGCCGATACTGCATGTTATCAGTAAGAACAGAGTCTTGAAATTAAAATTGAGAGTCTGAAAGTGTGACTGTATTAGCCTTATGGATGTGGTCTGTATGTGGGGGGGAAGCCATCCTGAAATACACTGTGCTGTGGGAAGTGAACTGCATCTCCATACTGACGAAAGAATTCATCATGTAGGTTTGTAAAAGTTATTAAAAGAGGTGTTTTAATGAGTCCTTTTTGATTGAACATGACCTCAAAGTTAACCTTTGGACTCATAGAAGGAACAAGTGTTTGTGGATTAGCACGGATCAGTTTAAAATAAAACTTCAGCCCTCATCCAGACATGAGAGACAGCTTTGAGTAATGCTTTTGTCTAAAATCTGTTTTCTATAATAGTCACAGTAGAAACATGCACAATAGACATGCTGAAAAAAGTGAAAAAATGCAAACAACAGGACATAACATGTTTTTATCCTCTGGGCCTCCAGGTCAGAAGGTCACACTTTAACTGGCCCACAAAAAAATCTAATTGATTGGCTTCCTATAGTCCCTGCTTCATCCATAATACCTCGTCATTAAGAGAAATGTGTTTGTAAAGCATCTTTCAAGGCCAACGTCAGAACGTGCCTGGCAACAAATGAAAAAAAATTAAATACAGTATATCAGATACATGAACAACACAAAGTCTTACATATAAATACTCAAATGCCTGTCTGAGTAGGAATGTCTAGCCTTTTTTAAAAGCCTCTTCTGAATCAGTAAAACAAAGAGATAAGTGCAACTCATGCCACCCCACCCCAAAGGCCTGGTTTCCACTCATTTTAAAATGAGACACCACCAGCAGTCTGTTCCAAAGTCCTAAGGGTTGAAAGAGTGGGTCAGTAAAAGTTTTAACATGTGCCGGGGTGCATTGCCATTTAAATTTTAAAACTGACTCGAAAGTCAACAGGGAGTCAGTGAAGATATATTAAAGTTAGGGGATATGAGATCTCTTTCTGGAAATATTAAAAGACACGCAGCTGCATTTAGGACAGATCACAACCAATTATTAGTCCAAATCTGCAAAATAACTAGTAACTAAAGATTTAAAATAAATTTAGACTCAGCTCAGCTCTAGGTATCACTGCGAAAAACAAAGGCTGTGGTAAACAAACCAGCAGGGCTGGTGATGGTAGCGTCTCTTTCCTTTAAAGTGTCCAAAACAGGCAGTTAGATAAAGAGCGTTCAGCCGTATGATACAGAATTGAAAGAGTATGTTTATTTTTTTAAGAGTTAACGTGTGAGGATGTAAAAACGCATTGTTTCCTTAGCAGGTACTAAAATAACAACAAATATTGATATTACATTATTTGTTAGTTTTTTGTTGCTTTTGTACAAGACCAAAGTGGAACATGTGGGGAAAACTAAACACAGCACAAACACCTCATGCCAACTGTTAAACATGGTGGTGGAGAGGTGGTGATTTGGGCTTGTTTTGTGGCTACAGGTCACTGAGTTGACCATGAACACCTCTGTATACCAAAGAATTCTACAGTCAAATGTAAGGCTATCTACTTGACAGCTAAAGCAGGGGGGCAGGGATAGCTCAGTAGGTAGAGTGGTGGCCCCATGATCAGAAGGTCGGGGGTTCGACTCCACTGAACGGCTACTCTGAGGTACCCCTGAGCAAGGTACCGTCCCTACACACTGCTCCCCGGGCGCTGCACTGGTGGCTGCCCACTGCTTCACTGGGTGAATGGGTTAAATGCAGAGGAACTATTTCCCTATGAGGACTAACACGCACACTTTAAAATGATCCAAAGCATATCAGCAAATCTACAACAGAATGGTTGAAAAATAAAAGAATGAAGGTGCTGCAATGGTCCAGTCAAAGCCCAGACCTCAGTCTGAGTGAAATGTTGTGGAGGAACTTTAAGAGAGCTGTGCAAAACAAATAGTTGCAAAACTCAATGAACTGAAGCAATGCTGTAAAGAAGAGTTGGAGAAAAGTTTCTCAAGAATGATGTGACAGACTGATAAAGTCAAAAAAGAAAATGAATAACTAGTATTTCTGCTAAAGTTGGTTCTGCAAGCTATTGTATCTGTTTGCATCATAAGGGACCTCAAAGGCCAGAAACCCCATCACTGGCCAAAACAGACCCTCATCTGACCAATGAACTTTCCTGATGTACTTTTTTCTTGGCCCTGGGCCATCGGGTCATCGATTAGGTTGACCTCTGAAAACATTTGGCAGTTTTTCAGTTAGGGCATGTAAAGTATAGGCGTGATACATCGCTTGTCTACTGTTAAATATTTTCCTTTGTCATCAAAAATGTTTTAAAAGAGGAAAATATGATATAACGTTTTTAAGAACCAAATAAAAGAAATACAGATGTTAAAGGTTACAGCTGAAGGACAATGTCATAATGGGTCATTTCTCCCTTGTATTAACTGTAGTGTCAACATTTTAATCAATAAGCTTGCACTTCAGCAGTTTGCATGGAACATATGGAGTGGACACCATTTCCAACTTTGTTTTGAATTTTTCAACTTGACATCATGCAGCCTGAACTATACTCAAAATATAATCTAATTTTAATTTAAACCAAATTAGAAAGCTGAAATGATAATTTGATGTCAACAGGGAGATCTAGTGTAATGGCTCTGAGCCCATTTGTTCTGTTATCAATGCTCGTCATCGATTTTCCGGTCGGTTCTTCTCAGCTATAGCGTGGCATTGATTGGTTTCCAGTGTCGGGGAAAGTTGCACAGTCGCATGCGAGCAGCAGGACAGTCCTCCGCTGCGTGCCAGAGTGAAGGCTTCAATACTGACATCTGCAGCCACAACAGAAACACAGAGTACTTTTGTTTTACTCAAATATGAAAGAGGAGACTGAATGTTTTCGAAGACACTTGTCCAAAAAGTGTTTGAAATGATGGATATTTTGGATGCGTATATATGGTAAAGGAACATCTTACTTTGAAGTTTCAAATCAGGTATGTCCTGTTCACTTTTAGTGATGTTTGACTGAAGATTTGATTGACTATTGAAAGATTGTTCAGCTATGTAAATCCTGCCTTTGCCATGCAGGGATTAAAGTATTGATTCCTTGCACTATGTGAGGGCATAGTATTTTGGGAGGGGCACAGCTAGACTTGCATTCTGGGAAATTTAGAGTACAGAGGAGTTTGTATTAGGAAACAGAGCTGTATCAAGAAGTTTTCAATAAGTGTCTTTATATAAACAAAAGCATAATAAAGTAAATTACATCAGGCTTACAATAATGGTAAACTTAATACACTAACTATTGTAATATTATGAAAAAGTCAAAATTCTTTATAGAAAATGATCAAAATTTTTTTTTTTGAAACCAGCTTGGATGTGATCTCTTTAGTCTAAATATAAAGGAGTGTTTCTCTAATCATACACAGGACAGCAAAGCTCAATGTCTGACTCAGACCTCATGAAGGGTGGGGGACCGGCCATCAGGAGCCCCGAATGCCGTTCATCTCCGACTCCTCGAATGGAGTTCCACGGCTCCTTCAAAGTGGGGGAGCGCTCGCCCAATGTCACAGAGAAGGTCACACAGGTATGGCAGCTGAGAACCTCACATGGGCTCTGCAGGTCCCATTTATGAGATCCAAATGACTGAAATGTATTGCCATTAATGATCACATTCACTGCTGACCTGTTCAGTCCATCACTGGATGTGAAAGTAATCATGTTTTTAAATACTGAGAACAAGATGGGCTCTAGAAAGTTTCCACGCTGGAAGACTTCTGTTAATTAACCTTTTAAAATCAGTTGGTGATCAGGTGACTGGTTGTATTCATCATTGGGTGTGAAGTAGAACCTAAAACTGAGCCACAGTTAAATTAACACCTACTGTTAACACTGCTGGACCCCTAAAGCTCAGTGACCTGCATCACTGCTCTGTGGGATCATGTGAGATGGATTCAAAACAAATGGAAGGGGCATGTGAACTTCCATGGGGGTACCTGGTAATCCCTGTCTCTCTGACTGTCAATAATCTAATTTATCTGTCTTTTTCATAGAGTTATTTGCAAAGTTGGTGAGATTAAATAATACGATATTGAGGGTATAGGCAGAACTCAATGACAGTGAAAGCACATGACCAACTCATCATTATTGGCTTCCAGCAAACCAACATCCTGCGTTCAGTCAGTTCTTAGACTGTTGATAACAGGATGTTGTTATTTTATCTATCTTTAAGGTTTTGTGAAATTTTGGATATGGTTCCCTTATCTGGATCTAACTTTTCTGCAAGTCTTGTGTCTGCTGAAAGACACTAATGACAGGATGGTCAAGGATTTGTTGGACCTACAAGGTTGCAAAACTAAAGCACGCAGCCTCCAACGAGAACCTGGTCAAAACAGTACGTGCTCTAACAAGGTCTATTGGTTAGTTTATGAGAGAGATTTAATAGAAACACTAATATTTGTTTTGTAGAAATCTAGGTTTACTGTTTTCCTTTGCATGCAAAAGATTAGGTGTTCTTTTCATCAAAGAAAGAAGGGATTTGGGTACATGATGGATATTTATTCACCTTCTGGGAGAAGAAGTATATTCCTCAAAATCAATTAAAACAGCACTCGTTAAATATTTTGATTTCCCTGTGAAATAGGTAAAGAGCATACTGATGAATTCTTTATATGCTTAGGTTCTCTCTTTGGAGTCTGATGTGCTGCCTGAATACAAACTCCAGGTACCAGAAACGACATGGTGGATCTTGCTTCACTACAGCCCCTTTAAGGCATTTTGGGACTGGATTATTCTCCTTCTGGTCCTCTACACAGCTGTTATTACTCCTTACTCAGCTGCCTTCCTGTTGGCTGAAAATGGGGATTTACGCCAAAGGAGTTGTGGCTACACATGTAACCCTCTAAATGTGGCAGATCTTACGGTGGACGTGCTGTTTATTGTGGATATAATCATCAACCTTCGGACGACCTATGTGGACCAAAATGACGAGGTAGTCACGCAGCCGAGCCAGATAGCAAAGCATTACATCAAAGGCTGGTTCCCTATTGATTTGTTTGCAGCAATCCCGTTTGACCTTCTCATTTTCAGATCAAGCTCGGACGAGGTAAGAATTCTGATTCTTTGTAAAGCTTCAAAGGTTTTTATCCTTAAGTGTCTAAACTTTAAAAGTTGTTCCCTATTGAGTTTCAAAAGTTATTGAAGCTGTTTGACCTTTTATCTGCCCATCCCTGTCTTACATGTTCCCTCTTGTTCATGGATACCAAAGATGGCAACCTTAACAAGCCTCCTGAAAACAGCTCGGCTATTGCGATTGGTCCGTGTGGCAAGAAAGCTTGACCGATATTCTGAATATGGTGCTGCTGTCCTCTTCTTGCTCATGTGCACCTTTGTACTCATCGCCCACTGGCTAGCGTGCATGTGGTATGCCATTGGCTTTGTGGAGAGGCCGTACACTGAGACTGGTTGGCTGGACAACCTGGCTGAGCAACTTGGAAAGGCGTACAATGAAACAGACTCCAGCTCTGGTCCTTCAGTCAAAGACAAGTACGTCACAGCTCTGTACTTCACCCTGAGCAGTTTGACGAGTGTGGGGTTCGGTAATGTGTCTCCAAACACGAACTCAGAGAAGATGTTCTCCATCTGTGTCATGGTCATTGGATGTAAGTTGAATAACCAATGGTCATTGTATTTAAGTCTTTAGTTGGGTACTGGTACAACTTTATCATTATTACATCTGAAATGACCCAATCCTGTTTGTCTTCTTGTCCTCTTTCTCTTCTGTATCAGCTCTCATGTACGCCAGCATATTTGGCAATGTATCTGCCATAATCCAGCGGCTGTACACTGGTACAACCCGGTACCACACCCAGATGCTGAGAGTCAAAGAGTTTATCCGCTTCCATCAGATTCCAGGTAGTCTGCGCCAACGACTAGAGGAGTATTTCCAGCATGCATGGACATACACAAACGGAATAGACATGAATGCTGTAAGTAAACAAAATGGTAATGCTCCTTTGATGTTCTTTATCTCTCTTATTGTTACGTATCTTCTGACCGTATTTCTTTGTTCAGGTGTTAAAGGGATTTCCAGAGTCTCTGCAGGCAGACATCTGTTTGCACTTGCACCGCTCTCTGCTACAGAACTGCAAGGCTTTCCAAGGAGGCAGCCAAGCATGTCTCCGTGTCTTATCTGTGAGATTCAAGACAGTCCATGCACCTCCTGGAGATACTCTGATTCACTATGGAGACATCCTCGACTCTCTCTTTTTCATCTCACATGGTTCCATCCAGGTCACCAGAGAGGATGTAGTGGTGGCCATATTAGGTAAAGCTATATAACCATACATTATTTTACTCCTTAAGTCCTCTCAAAAATGACCTTCTCAAATCAAATAAATCTTTGTCCTCTTACAGAGAAGAATGACATCTTTGGTGAGCATATCCACCTTTATGATGAGCCAGGGAAATCAAGTTCAGACCTACACACCATCACCTACTGTGAACTGCACCGCATCCTTAGGGATGACCTTCTTGAGGTCCTGGATATGTACCCAAGCTTTGCAGACAACTTCTGGAGGAACCTGGAGATAACCTTTGACCTGAGAGATGTACATTGACAGTTTATTGTAACACACTTCACCTAATGCTAAAAACAGATATTTTATACTGTCACTTTGGTGAGATAATAAATATTTTTTTCTGTCGTCTTTAGGCTGATCAAGAGCCACCAGTAATAATAGATGATGATTCTGGTGATGACTGTGAATACCACCACAAACCAAGATGCAAAATACACTCACTGGACTGCAGAAATAGGCCAGGTGAGATATGAAATGCATAGAAAGTCGTGCAAACAAAGCAAACAATGTGAAAAGCCATTTCAAATCCTGACTTAAATGGATGGACATTGAATCATACTGAGATTATCCATGGAATCCAAAGATGCTTTAGACATGCCTGTAAAACAGGCCTTACAGATTTGAAAAGTTTTACACCACCACCACCACCACCTGTGTTTCAACTTGACTTGTAATTGAGCCAACTCTGGCTGCCTGACACCCCAAACTGTGGGTGTCATGCGTGGGAAAACTGTAACTGAAGGACAGAAATGCTTTTCTTTGAACAGATGGAATTGATCACGAAGACTCGTATCCCCTTCAGGCCTGCCATCAGTCATTTTCTCATGCCTGCTGGGAGGACAGTTGTAGCTGTGGATCGTCATGTTCGCAGGCAAGTGAGGACTTTGAAAAACCTCTTGCCCATGGTGCCAAAACAGAGCATTACTCTGCAGAAGCTGACAGGCAGGATTACTCTTCATCTGCACTACAACTGCACCCCCAAAGTGGCACCTCAGTGGGGAAGGATGCAGTGTTTGACCGGGGTCCTCAAGGTAGATGGCAGTCTTGATTTTGTCATGCAATTGCAAGATATAAATTTAACTGCAGTCTTGATTGTTACCCTGTTTGAAAGGTTTTGGTTCTTTTAAACGTGTCACTTTGAAGCACTGTCTTGATATTTTCCTCAGCCTCATCTCTGAATGTGCCAGGGATGTATCAATACTGGTCAGACAGACAATCACAGCAGTTTTCCAGTCAAGCCTGGCGATCACCTTCTGTCCGCAACTCATGCCACCCACCACCATTCACAGAAGAAAGGCCCAGTGAACTTGAGACACGCCTTGAAATTTTGCATTCACAGCTCAACAGGTGCATTTGCTACCGTTCACCTTTTGATCTTTGTTACTTCTGAGAAAAAGATACGAGGAGTGACTTTGGCTCAAAATGTCACTCCTCAAATGTTGCATTGCCTAAATTCCCTCAGTCAATGAATTTTCTGTCTTATCTTAAAATGGGTGATGAGTTAACATTTACATCACCCAAGAATCTTGAAAATTTGCACAAATTCATTTTGCATGTATACATCAGCAATGTGACGAGCCTTGCTGTAAGTAATAGAACCAATGGCTTAGCGAAGGAATCCTGACGTAACCCTGAGCATTACATTTCTACACCTGAACAATTAACATATCTGTAGAGAGTTTCTTTAACAAGCAAAAAATTCAAAAACTATCTATACTATATTCATTTCCATATGAGCATCACTCCAAGCCATACTTTTTTTTAGTTCCATCTAAGACTTTGAGCACTTTTTGAATTTTTCTTTGTTGAAATCTGACTTTATGCAAAAAGTTAAATTAAATTCCAGTTTTCATGTCTTGTGTTCAGCACAGAACTCAATTGAAATCAACAGCAGAGAGGAAAATATTCATGGCTCTCCAACGACTTTGTATTATGTAGAAGTCCCTCCTTACTCTTTGTTTGTTACCCCCAAAAATCAAACAACTGGTTAATGAGTATACATTTTCCCCTTGTGACAGGTGGTTACCAGATGGTTGTGGACTCGTCTGTAAGCCCATATGACTAGGCCATTAGCAATCGATTTCCCAGCAACTGCTACCAGCCTCCAGCAACCAATTGCCAACCAGTGGAGGATTACATATTTTCTCTCACAACTGGTGGTTACTAAATGGTTGCAGACCAGTTTCTAGTCCTAGGTGTCATTGAAATCTTAATCACTTGATTCTACTGTATTGATCACTGCATGTGCAAAATGGTGAAAAGTTAATGTCACATGTTTAGTGGTTACATGTTTCCAAAGCCTCAGTACTAGCTTGCTATATGTAGTTAACTTTTCTACAGCTAACTGAAAATAAGGTGCTAAAATCTTCCTGAAACATAGCCAGCATAGCATAGCAACATAGCATTTTGGACAGATAACATCATTTTGTTAGTTTTTCTGTTACATATTGCACAGGCAATAATTTTTCCCTGCAGTGAGGGTAGTTTTCATAGTACGATAAGTTACATTACATTACGTTGGAGTCAAAATTTATCATATTTGCACAAACATTTTGAGCCCTAAGTTATCAGTTTATGCTAGCAAGCTCTAGTAAATTGCAGTTTTGAGACTATATGTTAAATTAATGCTAAGTAAAATATAGAGAAAATAATCAAATTGAACTCACCAAAACAAGAATCAGACAGCATGGATCTGTTAAGTTATTAATTACATTAACTATCTACACAGCTAGCCATATTACATGTTCTAAAAGGCATCAGCACTACAAACACATTCAACGGGGGCGGATTGTAACTTTGGTATATTCATATTTTAAGAATATCCAGTAGGCTATTGCAGCCTGCATTGGCAACCACCTGTCAGTCTATGGCATGCCTCTAATTATGCAAACTTTCATTTGGAATAAAGTTTAAAACCAACACGTCAACAAGCAAAATCAGCAGGACGTAAACATGACATTATTTCTGGTGTAAATTTAAGCATGTAATATTTGGGTCTGGACATGCAATTTATTATCACTTTGCTTCATTCTTCTCATACTTCCACCATCTTTTAATTAGTACCTCTTATTTCCTCAGACTGGAGACTCGCATGACAACTGACATCAGTGTTATTCTGCAGCTTCTCCAGAGACAGATGGCCCCTGTACCTCCAGCTTACAGCACTGTATCATCTAGTACTCTCCACGCTGATTCCCCTGGCCTGTATGGGGCTGGAACTCCAGTGCTGCACAACATGTATCCCATTTCCCCCATACAAATGGACAGCTTGGCACCGACACAGGTATGGTATCAAACCAAAAAAAACCACGACAATTCATCAGTTAGGCCAAATATCTGAAAAACACTGTTATATATCTGAAACGCATTTCATCTTCTTTCATCTCAACATTTTGTGCTTATTTACTAAGACCTCGGCTGAGACAGACCTTAAGCAGACCAGCAAATCCCAGGACTCACTGTCCAGTGGGATCCACGTGACTGCGGCATCTGATGACACCATGTTCATGGCTATCACCCCTGAAACTGACACACATACTGGGCTAACTCCTCAGCTACCCCAGCCATCAGTCAAATCCTCCCTCATGGACAGTTCCAGGCTGTGTGGTAACCTCCGCTACCCCTCACTACCAGAGAGCCTGGACATACAATCACGATTGGCAGAGATCCAGAAACACCTCTCGGATCCTGTCCTCCCCATCGTCTGACAGTCAGTGTCACCTACTTCTTAAAGACATTTAGAAGGAGCTCTGTGACCAGTCCATCCGTTTGTCATTGAAGAATTATTTATAATTACACTTTTTACTTTACTATTACTTTGGACATTGGACAGTGTTGAACACAGACAGTGCTTGCAAACAAGGATTTTACACACTGCCCAGCCAAAAAACAGCAGTCACCATGTGGATTTACCTAACCAAATACGAAAGACCCCCCCACTGGATTCGGGGTCTAGGTTCACCAATGTTATGTGCCCAAAAAACGAGGTCAGCTGACTACCTGAATATACAGAATGATTTTTTTTCTCTGATGATGGCACGGGAATATACCAATCTGACAATGCCAGGATTCACCAGGTTTAAAATGAGCGGTTCAGGGAACATGGAGGATAGATTGGCTACCACAGAGGCAAGACCTTAACCCCAGTGGGAATCTTTGTGTGTGCTGGAGAAGACTTTAGCAGTCTGACTCCCCCATCACCCATCATCAATACAATTTTTTGGTGAAAGATTAATGCAATTCTGGATGGAAATGAATAATAATTATCACTTCTTAAAACCATGGGGAAAGTGTGCCATCATCAAAGCTAAAGCCAGCCCAATGAAATATTAGCATGTGACTTGTTCTTTGGCTGGGCGGTGTACTTCCTTCACACTTGCCTAAAGAAATAAACTTGAAAACACTTAATACTTTTGAATGAACAACTAACAGAAAGGTTGTTATATTTTATATAGATAACTGCTAATCCAGAAATGTCACCTCAGCAACCTTAGTGAGTGGCGTCCCTGTTCATGTATGGATAATGATCTTTTTAAATTCTAAAGAATTTCCCTGCAGACCCATTTACTCTAGCCTGACCCAATACTGACACTTTGAGTCCACTATGTTTAGTGTAAATATTTAGAGAATTATGTTGGCCAAGATTAATCAGGTTAGGCTTGGTTTTATACACCTGTAGCAATCAGACTGAAAAAATATCCAAATTCAAAGATTAAGAGGTGTGGCTGATAATTTAGTTCACATAAAGTATCTTTAATATAATGCACTGCATTGCATAAATCCGCAAAGTTGTGTTAAGTAATTTTAATTTTATGTCAGCAACAATAGAAAATAATGAAGAGGGAATAGAGATAAGCTGAATTAAACAGCAGTTACTGACATAGCTAGCATCTTTGATCTTGTACCAGTAACTTCCCTGTAAGAAAGACTAGGTGTTGATTTTCTTGGTATTATTGTAGGGTCTTGGATGGCACCAGCGGTGATTACTGGAAGTGTTCCTGAGCCCTGTTTTTACCTGTTTTTAATGCAGTGTCTTTTAGAGATATATTGTACTGTAGATGATGTGATTTGAAAGTGGGAATTTTACATAGAGGACACTGTTCCGAAATGTATACCATTTTTGCAGATTACTGAAACTCTGCCTCTCCATTTTCCTCTTGTTACCTGTTGCCGAAAGCAAACAGGATGACACACAGTAGTAAACATGGCCTTGTCCCAGCTGTTTCCAGATGTGTTGCTAGCACTTAATTGAAAATTAACTAATATTTTTCACTAACTAGTAAAATTTGTTGTAGCAGATAGCGATCCAGTCAGGCTGGGTGGAAGCCCACTGGACATTATTGATCTGTCCCTCGGCTGTGTAGGCCAGTATGGGGTCATCCGCTACACAGAGGACGAGGAGATGAGATTTCAATCAATTTATCTTATTTAGTCTGGGAGAAAATAATGTGAGTAGACACAACATATTCCTGTTCTGAGTCTGGTAATATCTGCAACCAGGCTTTCCTTTTTTGGCAGGAGGAAAGATGGAAAAAAAAATCTGCCCCAGATAACAGTATGGCTTTACTTGATTCTTTCCAACAAGAAATTAGTCAATGAGGTGGAAACCTTCACTAATCTTTTTCTTCTTCCCAAAGTATCACACACTCTGCAAAGTCATTATCTCAAATCCAACCTCTGATTCAGAAGATGTTTTCGCATAAAATACAAAATCTGAGACTTTTGCTGCTCAGCTCGTTCTTAAAGGGCTCCGTCTTGTGTTGAATCTCAGTTACTGCAGTGACATTCACATTTCAGATCAGGGGCGGGCAATTAATTTTTTCAAGGGGCCAAGGGGAAACTAGGGCCATTGTGGAGGGGCGCGCCTCTGAACTACTGGTCAAAGTAAATGAAAATGTGAAATGGGCCAACACAGTATCACTATTTAATCAATATGTCTGTGTAGGTTCTCACCCATCTGGGTCATGAAAAGCTTGAAAAGAACACAACTGGATATCTTTAAGTTTTCTGAAGACAAAGGATAGTGGACTGTTTGAAAGAAGAAAAGAAAATCCAGCAGTGATACTGACTGAAGTGCTCTGCAAGTCAAAGTCCAACAAACTCTGATTCAGTGCTCTTGCCCTGATGAAGTTAACTATTTTAGCAACATTGTTAATTTTTAGCACTCACACAACACCTGAGTTGTAATACAATGCAAAAGTACCAATTTCAGAATTCATTTTAGTCACTTTATCTTGCTTTCATTTCAAAAGTCAGACAATTTCCCGTCAGATCTGAACAGTGCAGTAACTCTAGTCCCTTTCACTGAGTGCATTGTTGCCAGCTCCTCTGTAATCTCGAACTCTTGTGTTAGACCCCTACAAAGGTGAGTAACTGGGCTGTGTTGCTGATATAAAAAAATGCATTTACAGTGAAGCTGCATAATAAATAACACAAGTTTAACAATTAAATTTTTATAAAAGAAGAACCCCCTTCAAAATAAAAAGCAACACAGTTGTATTGTGATTTTCCACAAAAAAATTGCAAAAAACTGTAAAGCATTATCTGATGGGGAGTTTATCAAAGAGCGTTTGGTGGCTAAAGTAGGACAGACTGCATGTTTTATAATTATTTACATCTAAATCTTAATTTCCCATTGACCTTAGGAGGGCCAATCAAATGTACCAGAGGCCTAGGTTTCCTTTAAATAACGATATTATGCAGTGCTCTAAAAACTACAATCAAGTGTTTTGCTACAGCTGCCTACCTGCAGTACAGATGTGACAGGAGGAATGTGGCGCCCAGGCGATTCCGTTCACACAGGCCCTGTGGTTGTTGAGTCTGGCTACCGGAGTACAGGGTACACGCACGTCTAAAATCACCACCTGAGGATACACAGCGACGCTTTACATTTTTAGAGCTTCTCTTAAATTGACTTTTCAATACAAAATAAAAGGAAAAAATGGTTAGATTGACATTTCCACTGTGCAGTTTCATGATCTGAGCAGGAGCCCTTTAAATGGAGCAGCACTAACCTCCAAGCTGTCCATCGCCATGGTAGCTAAGTAGTTGGGATCTTGCTTGTTCCAGCAGAGTCGGAGCAATGGGTGATGCTGTGGGTCGTCGTAGATGATTGTGCTGTGTTTGAGGTGTCGGAGGTCAAACATGCGGACCGAGCCATTCGCACCCACAGAGGCAAACGTATCCCTGCCCCCGCCTGCTCGGCTAAACGAGATGTCATACACCTGCGATACAAGCAGACAGTGGCCCACATGAGTCTGTCACTCCAACATGTTTGTTTTAAAGGACAGCGCTTCAATAAAGTTTGATGGATCATCTAACAACTTTTACCTCCTTGTCATGAGCTATGAGCTGTGTCTTGACGTGACCTGTCACCAAGTTGACCCTCCCCAGCACCTGCCCAGTCTCCAGCCCCCAGATTGTACAGGTGGTGTCTATACTGGAAGTACCTGCACAGAAAAAAACAACAACATACATTCACAACATTTTTATTTTCAGTTTCAAACATTGTAATTTGGGTTTATCGATTAAATGCCCTGAGGTTTTTACCTAACAAGTTTGGGTCCACCTCGTTCCAGTCAAAGGATGTGAGCTGTGCACAGAAATCTGAATTCTTGTTGTTGTTGAGCAGACACTCCAGACGGGTCTCTCTATCACTCACCTGCCAATCGACAAAACATCATTGTCTAAATTTAACTTCATGTTCTAATACCATAGACAGTATAAAAGATGAACTTAGCTTCCAGGTCTGAAAGTCTAGCCAAAGCGAAAGGGCTTAAACTTGCATTGCTTTTTTATGGCCAGCAGGGGGCGATACCTGTGGGTGTGCAAACAAACTTCTGGTTGTATTCAGATCTGTCATTTTGGATGTGTGACAATGTATGGTCAAGTGAATAAGGGTCACAACAAGTCACACATCTCTAGAGACTGGTCTAGAACTAACTTGCAACCACTGGTTGTGAGTAAAAATATCTATTTCCCAACCAGTTGGCAAGTGGTTGTTGGCAGTCAATGGAAAATCAATCCCTAGGAAAAATGTGTATTTCCCAACTGGTTGATAAAAACCTCCTTGCAGTTGCTTTTGTCACAGCAGACTGCCATGGTAATTTGCATGTAAGATGCTGACTTCTCTGCGAACTCCCAGTAGTCTCAAGAGCTTGATAAAATAACAACTGGACTTCTTCTTAAGCACTTAAGACTAGGTGTAGGTTCTCAAGTCATCCTATAACCTGGATGACTGAAAACCTACACACTCTCCCAGCTGTAGTGGAAAGTGCGACCCAAATCAGAAACCTACAAAGTAACAACTATGCCTTTTGAACCACGTTGGCCGCAGCAGCCCATGAGTTTATGGTCTCAAACACTCATTTCAGGTCATGCTGGAATTTCTTAGTAATGATTACTGAATAGATTATAAGAAACATAATGCCTCTGTAGTAGTGATGTGTCGGTCGCGAACGAAATGGCTCTTAGAGCCGGATCTTTGACGTGAATGACGCGAACCGACTCCTTATCGCGAGCCGTGGGTTGTTTTTTTTTCTTTCTCTCACCCTCTCTCTCGCACTTTTTTTCCGCTTCACTCCGCATGCAGCCTTGTGCTTTGCGCTGGGCAAAGGGGGGGAGGGGCGGTAGTTACACTCAGTAGCACAGGAACAGAGCAGGAGAGAGAGACAGAGAAAGAGAGCCGGGACAACAACGTCACATTAGAAAGGTATAGTAATCATCCACAACTATTTTCAGTTGCAGATGATAAAGGATTCAGAAAGTTTATTCATGCAGGTCCATATGACAGAGAATATGCATGTTCTTTTTGTTTTCATATTATAATTTATATTTAATTGTGTTGTGGTTTGCAGTGTTTTGTGTTGTTTCACTTTAAATTTGTTTAAAAGGAAAAAGCTGAAAATTTAAATATTGAAATGTGAATAATTGGTTTTTGTATTATATGATTTATTTATTACATTTTATGTGGAGTGAATAAATAAAAGTATATTTACTGTGGCCCCTAGAGACAAAGCATGTACAAACTTCAAAACACATAAAAACTCCAAAACACGTAAAAACTCCAAAACACGTACAAAACACAACAGAAGTGCTCCAGGATGCTGGGCGCAGTGTTGAGCCTTTGTTATCTTGTGGCTACACAAGCCAGGAAGTACCAACGACCGTATTTGATGTGTGGTAGTAACAGGTAAATGAACATTTTTTTTAAATCATTTGAATATATATGAGTGCTTGTGTATAAATACAAAAACAATACACATATGCTTTCAATTGTGTAATTTAAGTGATCTAAGGAGCTCTGTTTTGGAAGTTAAGTTAACGCTAGAAATGTGTTTTGGAATTTGTACGTGCTTTGTCTCTAGGGGCAACCGTAGGCTTTGTCTCTCGGAGCCACCGCATATATTTATATATAAACATATATAAATAAAACCACTTTTTTTTTTACATTAGTAATTCCTTTTGTGCATAATTTTATATTTTATATTATTGTTAATAATAAATTAATTAAACAAAACAACCCGAAGAGCCGGTTTGGAGCCGAAAGAGCCGGTTCTCTAAAAAGAGCTGGAAATCCCATCACTAGTTCATAATACGGCAGCAATGGCGGCAACCGGAGGACAAAAATAGTATAATGATGAGCGTCTTTGCTTTGGTTTTTTACGGTGTTTAAGTGCCACTTTTGTTCATCTTAAAAAAATTTTTATTCTTAACTTACTTTGTGTTTTATAATATTTATTTGACGTTAGAGTGGTAAGTTTACGAGAGGCAATGGAAGGTAGCACTGCAGACCTGAGCAGCTGCAAATAAAATCCAAATAAAAGAAATTCCTTAACACAGCAGTTCCTTGAATGAACCTGAGGGAGCTATCTCCCATTTGTTGTTGTGATACCTACTCTACTAAAAGATCCAGATGTTTCTACGCCTCCACGAACACATTAGTAATTTTCACCAGAACACAACAATTTATTTTATCATTTGAAAGTGAACTTGGAGGACCCTTAACAGTATGCGTAGGATTATTTGTCAGCACTGACAGCATTGCTATTTTTTCCAGCTAACACCCGAAACATTTGTTTGCCCAGTCCTCATGCATGCTTCTGTGAGAGTTTACAAAACAATGTGTGCAAATTCGGATTATATTTGCATCACTTCCAAATACATTTGACATTCAGTATTTACTCAGCTCCTGGCTGGAATTTATCATAGATCTGTGGTAGACCTATAGTTTTGATTAAAACCTTTGGTCGGCATCTGTTATAGAATATGGCTTTTTAAAAAATTGTTATTAGCCATGTCATTAGATTAGTTGCAATGAAAGAGAACATACAGTTCTCCGACCTTTCACTACACAACATAAAGTAGTATATTAAATACACATTCGTACTACTAGAAAAACTCAGTGTGATTTGGACAAGGGAGCTGTGAGAAAAAAGGTATTCTTACAATTTAACATCTCCCACCCCATCCAGGAGACTCTGACAGCACTGAGCAGCTCCTTCAGTGGCAGGCTGCGGCACCCACGATGTGGGACGGAGGTCTTTCCTTCCTACTGCTGTCAGACTCCACAACAAGGACTTCTCAGCTGACCAAACACACACATCCACACATGTGCAATAGCAATAACACTAAGTCCGATTCCCTTTTTCTGACAACATTGTATTTTATTCTGTTGTATTGTGTACATGATCTTATTCTTATTATCCTATCCTATTCCAGTGATTGTTTCTTAATTTTTGCTACTGTAACTTTGCACGGTCAACTTTCTGTTGTAACAAAATTAATTTCCCACGGGTGGGACTAATAAAGGTTATCTTATCTTATCTTATCAGGGTAAAGGTTGTGTTGGAGTCACTGGCTGTCAGAGGGTGAAAAGTGGGGTATGCTCTTGATAGGTCACCAGTCACTCACAGTCTAAATGTACTCACTAGTTAAAAACACTTAATTGTATATTGTTTTTCATATCCTTTAAGACAACCAGTTATGGCATTGCTCAGCTGTTCTGGTATGTATTCAAAGATCCTGAAAATCTGTTTTTGAATCAAAAGAACGACGTGGTGAATATATATGAAATAAACAAAAAACACCATAAATCACTGTATCATGAATTGCTACCAGGAAGGTGTAATATGTTAGCATGCTATACTAAACGAACATGGTGAACTTTGGTGCCAAAGAGGCCAACAAATTCACAAAACCGCAAGCAATTCTTCACTCTATTGTTGGTATTGTTGTTGAATCATTATGCCAGCCCAACTATGTCTTTTGTCTTTCTGTCTATATCTCCTGGGTGATGTACCTTTGCTTTTTTTCCAAGATGATTTGCAAAACCTCCACTAACGCCACATCATTAATTTGATGGATGCTTGGCCGCATTTATATGCAGCAGTTCCAAAACATTTGATGCATTTGTCCAGGCAGCACATAGCACTAGAACGTCACTGCAAATACTTCTCTGACCTCTATCTCGCTGATCTTTCATCTTTTCTCTCAACTGCTCGGCTCAGCAATGTTGCTAGATATATATCCTCAATACAAGCGTGTGTCCAACAGCTCAGCTGCATCTGAATTTGTGTGGGAAAAGTTTGACTTTTCCTGGTGTGATGGTGTTAAATCTAACGTGTATGCTTGGGCTTTTTGTTCAGTGCTGTGCTTTGTTTTTGGTTTTCCTGCCACTGTTGCAGTCCTCTGGGAGGTGTTTAAAATATGCAGGAGAAGTACATCGTTATCACCTAATGACTTTTTCGTACTTAACCTCTCCACCATGGATGCTATCTTCTTGGTTTTCATTCCACCTGGAATAATGAATCATTTTATTTGGATGTATTGGGACTTTGAAGCAGTTTGGAACAGTGTTTATGCCTTAAATTCATCTGGAAGACCGCTCCTGATGGCTTGTACCTGTCTCGACTGTTACCTGGCTGTGGTTCATCCAGTCGTTTACCATAAGAGGAAAGGTCTGGCTCCCAGGGTTGTGATGGCTGGCATTGTTTGGACTCTCACGATCGCATCTGGGATTGCATACTTTCTTGTCTACAAGTTGTACTACAGCATGTTTCCAGTTGTGGTATTTTTAATTGCCTTTGTAATAATTGTTATCTGTGATAGTTTCATCATCCATACACTGAAAAAGTCTGGCCCTGGCAGAAACAACATCCACCCCCAGAAGCAAAGAGCCATTCAAACTGTCATCTTCAGCCTAGTCATGGTAGTCATCTCTTACCTTCCTCCAATACTTCTCTTTTTAATCGGTGGACCTCTGATGCCCAGTGACAAGATGTTCATATGTACTATTGGTATTCCTATTACAGTTACCTCCACTTTGGGATCTGTTGTTATGCCCCTACTCTACCTTTATAATGCTGGAAAATTGGATTTTTTTAAAGGTTGGATGCTGCAAGTTGTAATTTAAGCATCAGTATTTATTTCCACCCAAACAGTCAAAACTACTAGCTGTATTTCTGTGTATCTGTCGCCTGTTGTCGAATGTTTATAAGATTCTCTAACTTCATATTTACAGGTCTTCCCTTTTATATAATTCTGTATGTGTGTTACACGTTGGATCTAATATTTTATTTGGGCCAATAGGAAAAAAAGTTGGAATAACAAAACCATGGGAAAACAAACCTATACATTTAATAATGTACAGTTAAGACTTGTGTTTGGGACCTGTGTGCTTTATCAGATGTTAATAATAAAATGAGAATGGCTGTATTATGTATTTAAGCTGTGTTCCTCCACAGTAGAGAATAGGTGGGCAATAATGACTCTAATTAAGCAATTCAGGAGGTTTTTCTCCCATTAGACCAACAAGATAGAATAACAAGGCATGTTCTTCTGTTATTATGCAGAGGGAAGGTGTTTTGAAATTAAATTTTGCTGATTTTTTATTTGCAAACAGCAGTTTTTAAATCAAGTGTGTCTGTCTATGCTGCTGTGTTTTAATAGTCTTAAAGTTTAATAACTTTAAGACTATTAAAAACTTAATAGTTTTAAAGTCACTTATTATTAAATAGCTGAAAAAGTAAGAACATGTGCAAGAAGGGTGTAGCTGTTGCAGTAAACAGTGTGTTAAGGCAGGAATGATTTCCTGTGTCGTTCAGTGGTGCTTTTCGGTACTCTCAGTCTCTCACTGAACGTGCTCCTGTGACTGACCAACATGTCATGGAGTGGGTGGGAGGTGTTATCCAACATTGTCTTTATTTTGGACAACATCCGCCTCTCCGACACCACCTTGAGGGAGTCCAGCTCCATCCCCACAACATTGCTGGCCTTACGGATCAGTTTATTAAGTCTGTTGGCATCTGCGACCCTCAGCCTGCTCCCCCAGCATGCAACAGCATAGAGGATCGCACTGGCCACAACAGACTCATAGAAAATCCCGAGCACTTTCTGGCAGATGTTGAAAGATCTCAGTCGCCTCAAAAAATAGAGACGACTCTGGCCCTTCCTGTAAAGTGCTGTGGTGTTTTTAGCCCAGTCCAGTTTATTGTCAATGTGTACTCCAAGGTATTTATAGTCCTCCACAATGTCAACACTGACCCCCTGGATTGAAACAGGGGTCAAGTGTTTCCTGGTCTTCCTGAAGTCTACGATCAGTGCCTTGGTCTTTGCCACGTTGAGCTGCAGATGATTCTGCTCACACCACGTGACAAAGGAGTCGACCACAGCCCGGTACTCTGTCTCATCATCCCTGCTGATGCATCCAACCACCACAGAGTCATCAGAAAACATCTGAAGATGGCAGGTCTCTGTGCAGTGGCTGAAGTCTGTGGTGTAGAGGGTGAAGAGGAAGGGGGAGAGGACAGTCCCCTGTGGTGCCCCTGTGTTGCTAATCACCTTGTCAGACACACACTGTGGGAGATGTACATATTGTGGTCTTCCTGTCAGGTAATCAACAATCCAGGACACCAGAGAAGCATCCACCTGCATCGCTGCTAACTTATCACCCAGGAGGGTCGGCCTGATGGTGTTGAAAGCACTGGAAAAGTCAAAAAACATGACCCTCACAGTGCTCGCCGGCTGGTCCAGATGGGTGTAGACACGATTGAGCAGGTAGATGATGGCATCCTCCGAGACGAGGCTGATAAGCAAATTGAAGGGGATCCAGATGTGGTCTTACTATGGGTCGCAGCTGGTCCAGGATGAGCCTTTCTAGGGTCTTCATGATGTGGGAGGTGAGTGCCACGGGCCTGTAATCCTGGGGGCCACTGGGACGTGGCGTCTTTGGTACAGGGACGAGGCATGATGTCTTCCACATCACTGGTACCCTCTGCAGACTCAGACTCAGCATAAACAGTTTATGAAAGACTCCTCACAGGTCTTGAGGACAAGGGGACTCACTCCGTCTGGTCCAGCAGACTTGCCTGAGTGAAGTCTCCTCATTTGCATCTCAACCTGGCATTGAGTGAAGGTGATGGGTGGGGGAGGGGTGTCAGGAATCTCACAGGAGGCAACAGGGCCATGTGAAGAGAGAGGCTGGCACAGTGGTGTGGCTCTGGATTCCAGGCTGACTACAGGTGAGGTTGTGGGGGTGTGAGCAGACACTGTGGTGTCGAATCTATTGAAAAACAGATTCAACTCGTTGGCTCTATTCTCACCTCCCTCTGCTCCCCTGCCGTTGGTTGGCCTGAATCCAGTGATGGTCTTCATGCCCCTCCACACCTCTCTCATGCTGTTCTGCTGGAGTTTCCACTCCAGCTTCCTCCTGTAATTGTCCTTAGCCTCTCTGATCTTGTCCTTTAGTAACACCTGGATCTTCCTCACCTCCTCTTTATTGCCCTCTCTGAAAGCCCTCTTCTTGTCATTGAGGAGGGCTTTGATGTCCTTAGTCATGCACGGCTTGTTATTTGGGTAACAATGAACAGTCTGAGCTGGAACAATGGAGTCGGTGCAGAAAGTTATGTAGTCTGTGATACACTCAGTAAGCCCATTGATGTTATATTATATGTATATATATGTTATATGTTATATAATAATATAATAATAATCTATCCACATATGAAGTGTGAATTTCGGCTCACTTCTTAATATATTACCTACAGGAAAAACATCTCAGCTCTTGCTCCAGCACTGATCCGCTGGGCACATTGTGTCTCTCTCTGTGGTCTTTAAAGCTCATGACCTCAGTTGTCACACTTTTTTTTAATATGATTTGCAAAATTTCCACTGTCAGGAAATCAGGACACATGTTTAGACAGCAGTTTAAAGATGAGTTTGAAACGTCCAGGCAGCCCATTACAGTAAGACCTCAGCACAAACACCTTCATAAAACCTCAAAACAAGGTACAGTTCTCATTTGTTTGCGTTTTTGTTTAATAATGATTATTTTTATGTACATTTTCCGTTGTTTGCCGACCAAAGATGCCGAGTCTCAGCATCTTTTGCACATTTGTTTGATTATATAAAGACTTCACATCACATTTTTGTTTTTTATAATCCAAGTTGCTTGCTTACAGCCTTTTTATGCTCTTGAGACTATGCTGGGAGACACAGCAAACCTTCTGCAGGGAGGGGTTGGACTACCTGAGCAACCTCTGTAGGGTCCATGTATCTCCTCACACTACCAGTAGTGACACCGACACTAACACTCAGCTAGTTATCTGAAGTCAATAGAACGAGAAGTTTAACTTTAAGCTTATACTCTGATTTAAAAGTTTTCCTTTATTGTATTTATTTATTTGAACTATAGTAAATAATTGTTGTACTGTATATTTCAGGTCTTTTAGCCACTGTTCAATAATGCTGCTTGGACTTCATCTTCGATACAAGCCTCCCTCCAACAGCTCTGCCCTGGCTGGAGTTGAAAGGTCTAACTTATCCTGTGATGGCACTGAACCGGCCTTTTATGCTTGGGATGTTGTCTCAGCACTGTGCTTTGTTTTTGGTTTTCCTTCCACTGTTGCCATCCTCTGGGAGATGTTTAAAATACACAGGAGAAAAAATCCATTCTCACCAAATGAGTTGTTCATACTTAACCTCTCGATCATGGATGTTATCTTCTTTGTCTTCCTTCCACCTGGAATACTAAATAACTTCATTTGGCTGGGGTGGGACTTCATGTCAGTTTGGTGCGGTGTTTATGCCTTGAATATGTGTGGGAGACCGCTCCTGATGGCTTGTACCTGTCTCGACTGTTACCTGGCTGTGGTTCATCCAGTTGCTTATCACAAGAGGAAAGGTCTGGCTCCCAGGGTTGTGATGGCTGGCATTGTTTGGACTCTCACACTCGCCTCTGGGATTGCATACTCGCTTTCTTCAAATTTATTTAACAGCATGCTTCCTGTTGTGACATATCTAATTGCTGTTATCATAATTGTTATCTGTGATGGTTTTATTTTCTATACATTAATAAAGTCTGACTTTGGCAGAAACAGCATCAATCCCCAGAAAAAAAGGGCCATTCAAACTATCATCTTCAGCCTGACCATGGTCATCATCTCTTACCTCCCTCCAGTAGTTCTTATTTCAGTTGAGGGGTACCTGATCACCAAGCTGTCGATTCGTCAATGTATCTTAGACTATCTAGTTACCCTTTCATCCTCTTGGGGATCTGCTGTCATGCCTCTGCTTTACCTGTATAATATTGGGAAATTCGATTTTTTAAGGCTTGGACGGTGCAAGTTCTAATTGAAGCCACTTTTAATCGTTTTTGCACATTTCTCTTGTCAAATCAGTCCTGTAGAAGAAAACAAAAATTTTTCAAACAGTCAAAACTAAAAACAGCTCAGTTTACAGATAAGCCCTATTCAGACTGTTTTTTTTTTTGTCATGTGCACATTTAGATCATAGAAAGTGCCCAAGCCACCTCTATTGGGTGGGTTTCTGTTATTCTGTGAGTCTATATGTACTTTTTTCTCTTCTATGTGGTTAAAAAATGAAATAAAACAACAATGGAAACCAAATGAAGAAAGCTTTCATCTTCTTATACAACCCATTTTTGGAAAAGTTGATGTACTGTGTAAAATGTAAATAAGAACGATTTGCAAATCTTATGAAGCCACACTTAATTCACATTAGAACACAGAAACCAGATCAACTGTTTAAACTGAGAAAATGAAGTATTTTTAGGACAGGAGGCCATTTTTAGCATCAACTCATGTAACACAGGGCACATGAAAGATTTGCTTTTAAACCTTTTGATTAATTGAAAGCACTAAAAGCAAGACAGACACTCTTCGTGTGAGCACAGAAGAGTTTTCCACTTTGTGTCAATCCATTTTAAACGAGCTTTGTCTCAGAGACGACAGCTGGGTTTCTGGATCGTGTTCACATGTGGCTTTTGCTTTGCATGACAGAGCTTTAACCTCCACTTGCTGATAACACAGTGAACCGTATTCACAGCCAGTGATTTCTGGAAGTGTTGCTGAGCCCATGCTGTGATTTCAATGACAGAATCAAGCCTGTTTTTAATGCAGCTGCCAGGGTCAAAGATCTAATATAGAGTTTTGGCTTTGTCCTTTGCGCACAGAGATTTCTCCAGATTCTCAGATTCTTTTGATGATATTACCTCATGTGACTAATAAGAAATTAAAGTTTCACACTTTTACATCCAGTAACATTATTCCAAATTTGTTCCACAATGTGTAGAGATAGTTTTAAGTAGACTAGCAAACCACTACTCATCTTTGCTTTAAGAAGCTCTGCCTCGCTGAGATGCTCTTTTTTAAACCCAGTCATGTTACCAACCTGTTACCAGTTAACCAAATAATTTCAAAAATGTTTCTCCAGCTTTTTTAAAAAGATATTCTAACAATGTATTTTCTCAGTTAAAGATCTGAAATGTTTCATATGTTCCATTGTGGATACAATTGAGTTTAATGAGATTTGTAAATGATCGCATTCTGATCTTAAACAACATTTTACATAGTGACATTTTGGGAACCTGAACTTTTAATTGAATGTTGTTTCCATTAATACACGGCACATATACTCTATTCATTGTTAATTAGAATAATAATAATAATAATAATAATAACCCAAGACTTTAGAACAAAGTCGTAGGTGGTAAAACGGCAGAGAATCTGGTGACATAAAACCTTTATTAGCTTTTAGATACAGATACTATCAGAGAAAAACAAACTCTAGAATCTCAGACTGAGATTTTAATCTGATAAATTGAATGAAAAAGTCCAATAAAGAGGTATGAAAAAAGGTCCTGCTCCCATTTACAAGCCCATAGACTGGAAAACTTTGGGAAATCAAGAACTTATTTTCCATGATTGATTTCCATGGGCTTCATCGGGTGAATGATCACGTTACAAATGTAAATGTTGAAGGCAGGCAGGTCATCTTTCATGACACTCATCTTCACACAGGCGTGCAGGTATAAGCAAACATCGTTTTCATAACTCAGTGCAGAAGTCGTAGGAAACAATAACATGTTAAGTAATGTGAAAATTGTATATATTTGCATTATTCAAATATACGAGCGAAACCAAAGGTGCATTTCTCCAGTTCACAACAAAGTACATCCATATGTTTATATATAATCATACATAGATATTTATTTTAAAAAATGGAATATAGTTGTAACAATGTGAAAAGTAATAATTTAAAATTAACAAGAGGCATCAAAAGCTATATGTGATATATGTGTTTTACATCTGTGAGCAGTGGAGAGGAGTAACTTTTCTCGTTCTTTGAAACAGTCTGGATGATACATGCATTGAGTGCACTAAGATGGAACAACTCAAGTTATTTTTAATGTCTGTGCAATCAACTGCAAATGCATAAAATTATATTTCATATTATATATTATCTGCTGAATTACTATTCTGCTTCATTCTTCTGCCATTTTTGCAGCAACTTCTATTTTTAATCCATTATTTTCTGCTTTAATAATTTTAAAATGATTAAAAATAAAATCTGTTCTGCTTTTATCGTGCCAGACCTGTACTACACCTTTATATATGCAAATCCTTCCTAGCAGCAAATATTATTCAACCTCCCCAGATTGCCCAAATACAGCAAAGGCATGATTGCACTTCCTGCTGTCGGGATGATCAAGACAGGTATTGTTAAGACGCACTCGTATTCGTTGTCATCTCTGACAATGAGATGCCCAAAGACGTACAGCAGCACTGGGGGGAAATATGAGGTGATGGTCATGACCATGCTGTTGGTGATGATCTGGAGAGCCTTCTTCTTCCTGGGGTGGAGGTGTCCCCCGCTGCGATAGGACTTCTTCAGGGTCCAGAGGATGGAAGCATCACAGATTACAATTATGGGGAGCGCAATGAGGTACACAAACGTGGCCCATGCACTGTGGTTTAGCTCTTGATCAACTATGGACATGGACCCTTGAACCATCGTAGCAGTCCACGCAGCAGCAGCCATAAGGACCCGGGGAGTCAGACTCTTCTTTGTGCTGTAGGCGATGGGATGGAACACAGCCATGTAGCAGTCCAGACAGATGCATGCTGTTAGAAGAGGTCGTCCAGCCAGGTTTAGAGCATAGAGAAAACTGATGAAGCTCTGGAAAGACATGATGTGCCAGAGGAGGAAGTTAGTCAGGCCAAGTGGGACAAAAAATAGGAAGACCAGGTCCATGACTGTGAGGTTGATCATGAAAACATCATTAGGGGTGATCGAGGTTCCAGCTCTGTGTCTCTGAAACAGCTCCCAGAGAACAGCAGCACATGCAGGAAATCCAACCAGAGAGAAGAGAGCGCTGAAAAACACCCAGACTATAATACCTGGTGTTACGTCTACACAGTGTCCCCACTTGCTCTCCAAAGGCTCGCTGGAGTTGAAGGTTAGATTCTGAGAGAGCATTTTGAAGCAGTAAGAGGTTCTCACTGATCGTCTGCGCCTGAAATGAAACAGAAATGAATGAGATTCTCCCGAGGAAACAAAAATCTGAAGACGCTTGCTTTTCCAGTTTCAAAGTCATCTTACCTTCACGATGCGTTCTTATTATTGGGAATGATTTTGTGTAGATGCACATAATTTGTTTCTCCTATGAAAATGCTTATTTGAATATGCAAGTGACAGCGAGGATCATTTTTCAAGCTTGGCATGGACTGATTTATTATTTTTTTAAGTGACTAATCATCTGATCTTAGATCCTGCAGATTTAACAGTTATTAGAGGAACGAGTTTTCTATTTATTAACCAGCAACAAGAGTAAATGCTCTGGTTACCTTTAAAAAAAAAAAAAGCTTTCTTTCACATGGTATAGTTAAAGGTCAGAAGTCAGGGGTGTGACCTACCTAGGAGACTACTTTAAATAACTATTCTTCATTATTCGTCCATGGATACAGTGACTTTTGCCGTTGTGTGCCAGTGTCACAGCTCATGTCGGTCAAACTTAATCAACTTTTCTCGAGTGATCAAAGTTAGAAAAGATGTAGCAGATTAAAACATAATTCTGTGAACGAGTCAAAGCTGATGCACAATAAAAGCATTAAAAGCATTTTCACAAAGAACAAATGTACAACATAAGCAGGCAATCTAACAAGAAATAATATATTATTTTTAAAAAGCAGTGAGGTTTTTATATGTTTACATCTCTCTTTAAAAGACTGTACTTTCTCCATGTTTAATGATTCCTGTTGGTAGAAGACCTGCAGAAAGTGGTTGGACCATGAAGCTGTTTAACTTTCTACCTCAATGATACATTTTAGGTAGAGCTTCCTGATTATACTTATAAGGTTAAATTATTTTTATGTATTTAACAACGAGAATAAAACTACTGCCATTAAACCCTTTTACCTTTGAGCCAAAACAATGCTTCTAGGGTTTATATATTACTTGACCGTCTTCCCAGTTTCTTTGTGCTGAGAAATGATTAACTTCTTGGATTATGTTCACAGGTAATATAGTACTGTATTAATATAACACTACAGAGTAGAAGCAAAGTTACAAGAGGGTAAATTATAGACTGAATTATAACAACAACTAAAGGTTGTTGATCTTCAAACTTCTTGAGCAAACAAAACTATGAATGTCAAGTCCAAAAAAATATAGTAAGATCTGGGATTAGGACACACCTGATCCAAACTCTCGGTGTGTGAAAAAAGGAAAATTTTAAGCCTAATCTTAAAAGTAGAGAGGGTGTCTGTCTCCTGAATCCAAAATAGGAGCTGGAGAATAAACTAGAGAAAACGGGTGATCCGATCTATTACTATGGAGCAGAAAGATTGGGAACAAAACAGCTGAGAAGGAAGGTTAGGGTTAGGATAAGGAAACACTGATGCTACTCGAGTCCAGAAGACACGAGAAATTGAACATACTATGAAGAAAAGATGGTAGCTGAGAAAACAATGGAAGAAATCTTAAGTGGAGAAGAGCGCAGCCATTGTCCTCCTCTATGCAGATCTTAAGGGTTCCCTAGTCAGAGTCAGAGGACTTGCGACTAGGGAACCCTCAGAACATAATGCAAGAGGAAGGAGAAGGCAAGAAGCTCCATCTACAGTGCCCACTCGGGTTTGCCTTTTCACAAAAGAAAAGAGCAGTGAGGTACCTTCTGACATACCACCGATAACATCTGATGGATGATAGTCCCCCGTGGTGCAGCAAGGTTAAGAGGGCTGTAAGCTTCAGCTCCAACAAAGAATCGATCCCTCTCCAGGTCAAAGGTCAAACCCTACTTAGCACACTGTGATGCACGAGAACCAAAAACTAGCTTACAGTCAGTATCACCAGTGTGCCAAATGAGCTTTCACCAATTTCCGAGATTGCTCTAAGAATCTAGGAAAAGTTAGTATCAAGAAACTTTTAAATAAATCAAATAAAAATGGAAGAATTACATATGTATAGACCAGACAGTCAGGGTAGACTTTAGTGTGTAACAGCCTTGTTTTTTCTTTGCCACAACATATGCAAAGTTTCCTGAAGGCCATAAAGTGTGAACAAAATGCTTCCATTTCCTCAACATAACCAGGAAAAAGGAAAGTCACTAAAGAAACATTTAATATAAATGTTTTTGCATTTTGCCAGGTGATGGTCATTAGCTCATAAGTAACTGCACTATATCTCATGCATAAACATCTTAACTTACCATCCTGTTTTAGTTTTGGTCGTAAGCTCACCAGTAAAAGTCCAAAATGCAGACCTCAGGTCCAGTATGCCACGTTTGCTTTAGACAGCTCAAATTTACATTAATTATTCAGTTTTTAATGCTCTGATTTGTCAAAATTAAACCCTGTCCCCGTGGGACTCAAAAGCAGCTCCACTCCCCACCACCAGGTGGCAGGAACAGCTCGTGTGAATAACATTCAGTATTTCTAGATCTGATAGACAAATTTAATGCATTCAATGTTTCAACAAAAGGGTTTGAATGACATTTTTCACCCTTATTAACTCTCGATCCCCTGACATGTTGGTTCAGATTGCACAGCTCAATGTGGGTCCATAAATAAACTGGATACGGAGGAGACTCGTTTTTCACTCTAAATGTTTTATTGTTTCGCCTTACGCAAACATTTACATATAAAAAAATGACCATTTCTTCTTGAAATAACTTTGCTCTGCTCCTTGCCCACAGCAGAGCATCAATGTATTCAAATTAGCTACCACTGATTTACTGACCAACAGAAAGATAAATCTGCTTAAATGCAAATACAAAAGATATATTTCTCTCCAAATGTATATTGATACAGATATTTAATTTTACAAAACCTTCAGCACACTCTGGTTAGTTAGCTGTTCCTTCCTTTCTGGTTAACCTGTCAATGAAACGTGCAGGTTCTTGCTTCAGCTGCACTGGACACTTATCAACAGGCTTTGAGTTGATGTTTAACACAACTATAAAAAACAGGCAGAGGCCTAAATTTTCTTTTGTGCCTTTTCTTCCTGTTAAAAGGGAGTTTTTCCTCCCCACTGTCACCAAATACTTGCTCATAGGGGTTTGTCTGATTTTTAGGGTTTTCTCTGTATTGTTGTTGAGTCTTTACCAAAGTTTGAGGCAACTGCTGTTGCCATTTGGTGCTGTAGGTTTAGCTTTTTCCAATCAGAAAAGCAACTATGACTAAAAGCTTTGTGTTTCGACATTCACCTCGTCATCTGAGAGATTCTGCAGTCGGAGTCATCCAGATACAGTTCATTATTTATGAGTGCCATCATTGTGGTTTAACGGCAACCAGATAAATAATACATTCATAAACAAGGAAGGAACATCTGTGAGCGGTGCTATCACATCTTACGGCTTGGTAAAAAACAAACAAACAAAAACATATTCTCCTGATTTTATAGGATTTTTGTTTTAATATCTAAAATAAACACAAACTCTTTCCAAATCTTCCTGAAAGTCCATTAATTTTCTTCTGGTTATGGAATTCTGGTAGTGGTCGGGCCTGCAGCCTATCCTGACTGTTGTAGCGGGGTACACCCTGGACCTGTCACCAGTCTTATCACAGGCAGTGGATCTGAACGAGTTCAATCCACGGGTTACAATCCCATCTCCACAGCAGCTGGGGTAGACTCCAGCCCTCCTTAAAAATCTGAACTGTATACAAATGTATACATCAGTGTTTAGGTTAACAAAAATACAACAGGACCAACGCTCCTAATAAACCTTAATCAGATCTTTCAGTGGAGATATGAGGTTTCCACATGACCGCAATGACACCTATGAAGGTTTTCATTCCAAAACACCACACTGTATATCCACAAAAAAATAAAAAACCTCACTCAAAACTTTAATTCTAAATCAGGTTAGTGTAATATGATAGCTAAGGGGTTTAAAACAAATCCAGTATATACATTTTTGTGTGTGTAAGAAACTGTAGTTTAAAAATCAGGCGTAATATTTAATAGAGATCTTATTCTGGAACAAAACTCTTCACAACCCGTATGAGAACGTCAAAATAAAAGACAAAAAACAAGAACCGCAAAGACTTTCAGAGTAAAACTGACATGAATGAGGGGGCAGTGCTCATTTCAGAACAAAGTCTCACTGATGTCCTGCTCCAGCCATTATGTGGACAGTTTATACACGTGAAAAGAGACTCAAACTCAGTAGTAGTTGTAAGGTGGATGCGGTTTGGTTTAGTATGCTAGGCAGAGAAGGAAGGAAAAAAAAAAAAAGAGAGAGAGACCTCGCCTGCTTGTTTCAAGACCGCTCCAGGATTACAAGCCTCAGTGAACCACAACAACTCCTTTCCTTTCAAACGTCGCCGCTCTGAGTTCGGAGAGCGATGACTTTCGGACGAAGACACGAGGGTCAGACAATGACTCCATTGACTCAGTTTGACACCCCACCCCCGCCTCCTCAACCCAACACCAGTTAACATGAAGAAAAAAAAAAATCTTGCTTATTATTAACTGGGATGTCAGTGAGCTCTCAGTGAGTGGAATTTGAGCCATGCATTGATTATTCAAAAGCAACGCCTCCACAGAATCCACTCCAGGGTCTAGTGGATTGCTTGTACGCACGCACGCACACACACACACACACATACAGGCTATGTCTATATGTTATGCAGATTCTTCACTTCTTGTGGGATATTTACTGATAGCTTTCTTGCACAGTGAAAAGCCACTAAAATCTCTAAAGCTTACTGCGCTTGGCAGGTGCACACAGAGTTGTCTGACATGTACACAGTGTGTTCTTTTTATGACTTCAAAGTCAGTAGTTCTCCATATTTCTCGGAAAAACTAAAATCCCTGAACAGTTAACCACTTATTCCCATTTTTTTAGACATTTCTGCAGCTTAAAAATGTCTCCTCGTACCTCAATAGCTGATGACTCGTACCACAAAGTAGCTACAGCCACGGTCACCAACAACCACATACATCAGTGCGGCACAATGCCTCTGTCTTCTCCATACAGGATGCCTTTCTTTCAGGGAGCATGTCTAGAGGCCAGATGGGCTGCAGGGCCTTCTCTGTCCAAAACAAAATGGCTTTGAGAGTGCTGGAGACCCCCGTCAGGTCTGCGAGAAACTGACCAGAATACTAAGCATCATCTTCAACGCACATCACGGCTCACTTTGTCAAAAGTGTTATACATCTTTCTTCACTGTTCAGCTGCACTCAGTAGCATATCCACAGGGAACTGAAGGAAATGCACAAAAATTAAAAAGCTTCACATATAGTGGAAAATCTACAGATATTAAACAACTTAAAAGAAGATGACCATAAAAACAATCATGATAACCTTCTTGAACTCTTTTGTTTATGGTGTTATTTACAAAAGAAGAAAAAACTTCTTTTTGGCAGTTAACAGTCACAGATTGTTTAGAGGAAGACATGAATACAAATGGTGCCACAGGCACCACTTGAATGCTACACTGTGTTGAGTCCATGCGTGTTACAACTGGGTACTAATAACGTGGCATTTAGGGACAACCTCGATCAGTTCGGATGCCGCTGCTTCTCCAGACAGAGTGAGAAGATTCCAGTTGCACGTTCGCAGCTCCCCTTATTTTTGCTATGTAAATGTTCATCTTCCCACTCTCCAGTTTCCCTCAGTGAGACTCCGTCTGTGTCTCCTTTATAGTCTCACCATCCCTATCCTCAAGTATGCCCACTCCAAGTGTCTGCTAATCCTAAGTATTCTGGATTTTCTGCAGTCGGTGTCACAAAACCGTTCATATGTCTGGTTACTCCTCCGTTGCTTTCCAGTCCTGCTGGGCCGTCCCCCGCCACAGCCCCGGGAATCACCTTGGGCCCGAGGTCCAGATAGTATGGGTTGTCAAAGGCCGGAGAGGTGGAGTTCACTGGGATCAAATACCCTGGGTTTTCCACACTGTGACCTGAACTTAAGCCGTTAGGAAGCCGGCGGTCTATTCTGGATTTTCGAGGCAGTGTGCTGGGCCGCTCAGGGAACCCTGGCCTGAGATCCTGAATTTCTTGGTTGACGTACTCTGAGAAGGTGAATAGAAGAAGAAAAGTCAGAACATAATCAGAGTTACGGACATTTCCTTCTTTATGAAGACCACGACTCACCTGGCAGGGGATGATTTTGAATGGCGTGACTCCGCCGGGGTAGTGAGTGGTGAAGATAAGGATGGGGAAAACCATTCCACCCATCAGTTTCTAGGTCATCCTTGCTCCCGTTGGGGAAAGTGGGGTCTTTGCTGTAGCGTCCGGGGCTGGCTGGTGCCAAGGAGTGGCTGTCTGTAGGTGCATCCAGGAAGACAGAGTCAGACTGACCTCCAGCTGAGGTGCTGCGAGCCAGCATTGGATACTGAGGCCACACACTGTTAGAGGCGCTCGCTCCCATTGTTAAGGTTGGGTACTGGGCGTGGCTGATTCCAGTCAGGGAGGAGTGAAGGTTCCGAGGCCCAGCAGTGTTGGAAGGGTCCATATCTAAGCTATGATCTCTGCTCTGCTGGAAAGAAAAACAACCACCCTTTAAGATATTGGGAATGTACGACATGACAGCATGTTAACAGAAAAAGTCGCACTCTCACACAGTATCAGGTACTTACTGCTCATATAATATATATAAATCTTCAAATATATGTTCATATCGGTTTCATCATTTATTAAACAGACAATTCATGAGTTATTTCAAACACACAGACATTAAAGCAGGACTCTTAATTCTTATGTCACACATGCTGAATGATGGACACTCTCTTAAAAACTTCTCATCTGTCACTCCAGAATAAATTAGGAAAATTATCTTAGACTGATCTGATCTGGGGGTGGGGATTCCCCACCCTCTGATCTGTGTGTCCCTGCCTCTGCTAAATTATTTTTAATAGCGAGTTACAGTTTCTAATTTTAATAGCTAGAAACCGTAGCTATAAAGGGCGTCTTTGTATAATGTTACAAGCAACAGAGAAGCAGCCACAATGCTGCATGAATATAGGACACCTACCCTTAAAGTCGTTCGCTACATTAATCACAATTTGGAACCTGCGGTACACGTTGCTGCAGAGCACATAATCGAGCAGAGTCAATTTCAGATATTTATTAACTCGATTAACTCGAAAGTCTGCAACTGACACACTGCAGATGGAGCTTTGCCAGAAAGCAGAAAAAGTCATCAACGTGCATAGTTTTCTCATTCTGACATGCAGAAAATTTACTGTAACACGTTATAGCGCTGGTGAAATTTGAGATTTAATAGAAATACGGAAATTTAATGCCACAGCTTGCCAAATAGTGCTCAGTGGAAGGGGATCTATCAAGTAAAACTTGAGATGTAAGGGCCAACATGTACAACTGTCATCACATAACAGGTAAATTCTGTCTGTCTGTGATTAAAGCCAGCAAATGGACCAATCAAAAAGAACATATATCTATCTATGTATGATAGATATAGATACATATAGTTATATAAAATAGACAAAGACAAAATTACCCACCCCCCTCCCACCCCACTGACCCTGTATGACTGGTGTCTGGATAGTCCATTGGCCTGGGGCTCGTCCCCTTTCCTTGTATTTGGCACCAGGTACTCCTCAGGATCCAGGATCATTTCCCCAATATTTTCATCTTCCCTCAGAAGCATCCTGTAAAACTCACTGTCCACTGGGCTGCACTTGCTCATCTCTTCATCATTCTGAAAGACGATGAAAGAACAACATAGGATAAAAAACCCAAAACATTCTAGGAATGTACATCTTTATTTATTTGGATGGAATTAAAAGTGTCACTCTTTAAAAGGTAACCACATCTAAAAAGTAGCAGTTTTAGATAAATAATTTTATAGTATGGACACAATAACTATCAGTCCCGCTCTCTCTCACACACGCACACACACACACACACACACACACACACACACACACACACACACACACACACACACACACACAGTAAAACATTAACAGCATGAGTAAAACATTTACATACCTGAATAACTACATAGCGAGTAGGATCTCTAGCCATGGCACTAAAATCATTGACCAGGCCTTTGAATCTCGGCCTGCTCTCAGGATCAATCATCCAACCTGCCAACCAAACAATGGTTAACTGAACACTTCAACAACATTAAATCCTTTGACAGACGGGGAAATAAACTACAACGTGTATAAAAGTCAGATTCATTTGCAGTTTTTAACCAGGAAATACATTAAATGCTTAAATCTTGGCAACATCACAACATAGACAAAATGCAAAAATCACTGCTGCAGTGAGAGGTACTGACATTTGACCATGATCATGTAGACATCAATGGTGCAGATAAGGGGTTGGGGAAGCCGCTCGCCCCCCTCTAAAACCTCTGGGATATCTCTTGCTGGAATCGTGTCGTAGGGCTTAGAGCCAAACGTCATCAGCTCCCAGACAGTTACCCCTGCAATTAAATAACAACAACGCAACATTTACTCTAAAATACAAATCACCTATAAGGATTTAAACCAAGTTATCTGTGAATGAAGTTAGTTTTAAAACCATTATGCATTCAAGAAAAACTATGGAAACACTGAACTCTAAATGTTTTAAGAAATATATTTATGGTTAAAATTTAAGTTAAACACTTTGGATTGCTGTTAAGCTTAGTCTATGGGTGAGACCAACACTCAATCATACAAGAACCTCTCTTGGCCAGTCTCAACTGGATTTATGCAAATAAGATACTGTGGCATCATGCATCATACCCTTTGATGAGAATTTCAGGGTAGATCTAACTGTTGTGATTGACACCTTGTTAGCCAGTGAGTGTACTTTTCACACCACCGACAAGCCACAATAAAGCACGACGAAGATCAATTCAGTTTTATTTATATAGAGCCAAATCATAACAGCAGTTATGTCAAGGCGTGTTTTTATTTTTATTTAATGTAGCATGTAGCAAAATGCTACTCTACAAATTTCCCACTCCTTTATGCTAATGTATTTAGCTCAATTTAAAATGGAAGTTAAGCTATTTAGCGCTACTTAGCATTAGACTGTAATAACTACCTGTATGTAAATGTGAGACGAGTTTATTGTTAATGCTAGTGTTATTAGATTCTTTTTTTTCGTGTTTCATATAGGGAAAAAATGCTACCTTACAACACACATGGCTAAGCTAACTAGTTTGATACAAAACAGAAATTAGGACGGATAACTCTAGGCTGTGCTAACTAGCTGTTTAAAAACTTTGAAGACAGTAAGATTTTTTATTTACAAGAAAACAGCATTATGTTGTATTGCTAGTGATACCTGAACAGCTCTATCTTTGCTAAGAACCAAAAAAGTCCTGTTTTTCCTCTCTTTTCCTGGAATGCGCCAACTCAAGAGTGATGTCATTCTCAAAGTTCCTGCATTCGAGTACTGAGGTATCTGGATCATGGCCAGTGTTGCCAACTCCTCAGTAAGGAAAATCGCTATTGGCTGTCCTAAAAGTCGCTAGAAGTCGCTAAATGACGTCATCGCCTAATTTGCATAATTGGTCATGCTAATCTAATTGTAACCTATGTTGTTGGAGAGAGAAATAACATCGTGGAAGAGACATAAAGTGAGTAAAAAACGTCCTAAATGCATTTAGAGTTTATTTAGAACTACAAATTACATTTCTTTTAGCAATTATTGTTTTTTTTTTATGTCACAATTCCAACCCTGCTCCTTTACCCGGGCTTGGACTGGCAAAAGTGACCCGAAATAGGCACTCTGGTGGAGTTACTTTGTGTGTGTGTTTATAAGTAGTTTTAAACCTTGTGATCCACAAAACAGCATAAGAGTAAAAGAGTAAAAGAACTGACTGCGTTACAGCACCCGCTGCTTGTTGAGAGTAAAAGCGATACGCGCTTTCACGTCTTTTTTTAGCGACTTTGTCGCTAAATATAGCGACAAAGTCGCTAAGTTGGCAACACTGATCATGGCGGAAGATTTTATGGCAGAGATGCTACTTTACACACTTATGCTAAGATGACTAGCTTGATGTAAAACAATAGTTAGGCTATCCCAAAAAGTTGATTCTGTGGGAGAAACATTTCATCTTTGATCCAACTAGTTAGCACTAACTTGTTAGCACAGCCTAGACTATCGAATGCAACCTGAAATGGGTAACAAAGAACATAAAACAGAAGGAAACTGTTTACATTTTCCTATAGACTTCTACAGGACCAGAAGTCTTTTTGTGACCAGCTATTGCCATCTGATAGCCTTCAGACAGACTGCAGGTTTAAGGGACTTTGCACTGGATTAATTTTTCCAACCCAGAATCTGGGTCCATGAGAAATAGTACTGTTGTGGAGGGCCGGGCCAACTGGGTGCTACACAACAGACCCACGTGGCCCCTTGACAAAATTAATTGTCTAGCCTTTTTCGCTTTATACTGTCTGTGGGCAAAATCCTTAGCTGGCCAACAAGGAATAGAATCTTTGGAGAAGACCTAGCTTAGTAACGGCAAAAACTTTATGTCTGAACAGGCATTCATGCCAATTGCATTTTTTTATGTCCCTCTATCAGCTAATTTGGATCCTTTTAAGCCATTACAAAACCACAGATTGTTAAACAAAAGCCATCTACATGAACCAGTGCTAAGACTGGCCAATGGAGATGCTTCTTACAACTCTCAGCATACGCAAGTCCCACCCATATGATTCAGCTCAAACAGCAAACATCATTTCTGGATTCACATTTTAATCAAAATCCTACTTTACTTGCTTGCAAATCTATTTTGGTTCACATTTAAACTTCAATGTATTTGATAAGATTTTTCTGATGATTTATTCATAAGAAAAGGATCAATTTAAAATTCCTAGCCCTGGTTGATGCCTACCGTAGCTCCATACATCACTCTGGTGAGTAAACTTCCTGTGCAGGATAGACTCCAAGGCCATCCATTTGATTGGCACCTGGAAACACAGATTTCCAGAGCATTTTTAAACAAACAAAATCCTTAACGCCCGCAGAGAACATGCTCTGCAAGTCACAGCTTCCATCTCACCTTCCCTCCATCGGCGTGATACTCCGTCTCGTCTATATCGAGCAGACGGGCCAGACCAAAGTCGGTGATCTTCACGTGATTCGGGTTCTTCACCAGGACATTGCGGGCTGCCAAATCTCTGTGGACCAAACGAACCTCCTCCAGGTAACTCATCCCCTACACCAACACACACATACACCAACACACAGATCCATCACCCTACATGTGTCCACAAATAAACAAACTGGAACCACATCAAATATGAAAAGACAAGTAAGATAAGAGAGAAATGAACAAAATATACTTCCGCTTATATCACTGCAAGCGGTCACACAAGTACAAGCATGAAAACAGAAATGCAACACCTTGTTTCCTGTTTTTGTACCTTGGCAATCTGGACACACCAGTTGAGTAGGAACTGCGAACCAATGCGGTCCTTGTTCTCTCTGACGTAGTCGAGGAGGCAGCCGTACGGCATCAGCTGAGTGACCAGCTGCACAGTAGAGGTGAGACAAATCCCCAGGAGACGACACACGTACGGGCTGGCAACGCCCGCCATCACATATGCCTCCTGGAAGCAGAGAGAGCAGATGTAATGAGCGTGTGAACTTCATTTCCGTCCACTGTAACTCCTCAAGGTTTTCTGCCTGGCTTATACTCACATCGAGGATTTCTTTGTTGGCTTTTGGTGAGGTGTTCTCACGCAAAACCTTAATCGCCACTGGGATTTTCACATTTTCCCCATCAGGAGCCCAAATTCCCTGAAACAGTAATCAAAATCATCTCGAACAAAGCTCACCACCCTCTGAACAAACAGCACATAACGTGGTTATGGATGTGCATGATGACCATACCTTGTAAACAGTGCCAAAGGCCCCCGAACCCAGCACCCTGAGTTTTTTCAGCTCGGTCTCTTTCAATATACGCATCTGAGCTTGATTGGGTGAAGCACCACTCGGCGTCAAAGGCTCCACCAGCTGCATGTGAAGGAGGAAAATAGCAGATAAAGACTCCACGCTAGAGCAAAACACACATTTTAATTTGGCACGTCGTCCCTCACCTCGTGCTCCTGCAGGATCCTCCTCATTGTCTCCTTCCTCTTTAGCTTCTTCTGTCTCCTCAAGTAAAAGACCAGCAGAGCCAGCAGGATAATGAAGAGCACCACCCCACCTACTGCAGCCGCGATGGACGTGCCAGGTCTACACAGACACAGAAAGTTTAACGCTGCGCCCATCCATAAAAATCGAAGTTCAATTTGTAACAGCTCCCAGAAAAGCTAACGGAAATAAGTTGTTTAGTGCGCTCACCCTGTCCTGGTATCAATGGGGCAGCCTCGTTCATCCTTCACAGTGCAGCTGGAAGAGAAAAGCACCGTCTGTGAAGTCAGTCTCACTGCGTGCTTGTGTATGTGTGTGTGAGTTGGGGCTTAAATGTGGCGTCACTCACGGTGGCGTGCAGTTGGTCTTGCATGGCAGACAGTGTCCCGTGGCATTGCTGTATTTCCACACAGTATGCAGATCGCCCTTGACGCCACTGGGACACCGATCCACGCAATACTCGCCGTCCTGGAAATTCCGACACTCCGTGCAATGTTGAGCACCCTGAGACGCAAACAGAGCGATATTTAACAATGTTTATTTTTTTTATTTAGCATAAAAAAATAACAGAGTTTCTACAGCCCAGTGTGATGTCGACATCCTACTTACAGCACCACAGCAGCTAAAAGGATTCAATTTAAGCTAAAATTAGACCACTTTAAGAACTTTTGTAATTAGAAATAGCTTAAAGTATAATTTATTTTAAAGCAAGCAAGGTGCAAGCAACATTATCCCTGTGTAAAAAGGCTTCAGTAATCTCAGCTCTACAATGCACCATCAAAAACAAGCTATGCAATGAGAATATGCATCCTGCAGTGATGCCACATGCATCTTGAGAAAAGTGAAAAAGGAAAACAGAACCTCATAAACTTGTATTTATTCATACAAACGATACATCTCCAGGTTAAATAAACTGTCATATACAAGTACTTTTGAGCTCCAAATGGAGGTTTAAGGAGTTAGAAATCCTATCTAGCCGTATTACACTTTGGTCTATGTTTCTTACCGGCCCGTGGCAGGACTCTGAGCCATTGAGGGGTCGACACTGTGGATCACAGGCAACACACTTAGATCCATCTATGTATTCACGTACGGGCCTGCAAAGCAAGCACAAGATGCACGTAAGGTAACATCCCAGGATTAAATTAAATGCATTTATCTGAAGCATCTGACACCATCCTGAGAAGACACAACTTCAGAAACAGACGCCAGCTGCAAGTAACCCGATGAGCTCAACGACATTTCTTCTTCTTCTATAGACAATCGTGAAGTATCGTATGAATTTTTGCCAACTTTCTGCAAACATCACATCATGCTGGACTGTAAATTTCCAGTCCAGGATACAATTTCCATCACAGATTCAAAATAATTAAATTTTTACACTTTTGTTCTGCTTTACATTGAAGAAACAACATTAAACATGTTAATTTAACACCTAGATAGAAATTGTATGTATGAATTCCCGAATATTCCATGTATTACTGCTTTTATTTTATAAAAGCATTTATATGTTATAGAGCAATATATAGGGCACGCCACTCACTCCATACTACGGTGACCTCAGAGGTATTTACGGCTATGATGTCTTTAATCAGTTAGATTTGTTAATCTTTTTATTTAGAAACTCTATGAAACTAAACACATAACATTTCTACTTTCCTTGTTAGGTTATGGTCGCGATGACTAAAGCCATAGTGTGGTGATAACTTTTTAAATCCGATCCAATTCAAGGCAAAATAGGCAAGAGAGCAGGGTATGATTTTGCATTTGGTTGCGTTGTAAATAACAAAATCACTAGCTTAATTTGGAGTGTATAATAATAATAATAATAACCTCTGTTGTTTGAGTCTTACTAAAAGAGACTGTAATTAGATGTTTGAGCATTTTACTTTAAGCCTGCTTTTTCCAGGCACTTAGCAGATGTAAATTCCTAACTAAGCAAATGTACCATCTAATGGTTGTACTGGGTTCATTTTGTGCGCATGTATACAGCCCAGTGTGTTTTCTCATTTGCTCTGCCATCTTGCATTTGCTTTTGTATGTGCATGTATGCACGTCATATCAAACTCAAACACACCGTTATCGCAGATAATAGATCCTAAATTGCTTCAAGGCACACGTTAAATTAAACGTTTTTAATCTGAAAACTAAACATCATTAGTTTTTCTGATATATTTACTGGGGAACTAGTTCTGGGAATTATTACAAATAAAACAAATAGTACACTGAACAATTACAGAACATTATCAGTTGTTTTCGCATTGATTTAGTTTTGCCACACCTCTACAAACGCACGCAAACCTTCTTACCCCTGATAGAGATCACACTGCTCTACACACTCGGTGCCACGTTGGAAAGTTTGGCAGGACACGCACTGGCTGGGCCCCGGACCCCAACAGCCCGCCTTACAAAGGGGGTGACAAACATTCCCCTCTTTCTCTGAAAACATAGAGACAATGCAGCATGATTCACCCTGTAGTTTTTTTACTGCATTAGACCACAAAAAAAAAAAAAAAAAAAAAAGCTTAAGACAGCTGCACGACTAAAAGGTCTGTGGCTTTACTTACCACAGACTGCAGGGTCCTGGTTGTGGCTGACGATGCGGTGCGGACCCTGGGTGGGATGGAGGAGATTCTGCCATGGCAGTGAGTTGGTGTAGCACAGCTGTGTGTTGTTGTAAATCAAGACCAAACCTCCACTGACGCTGCGCAGCGACCGCAACCCGAGAGACTCGATTTGCAGATTCTGGATGGCCAGTGAAAACACACCCCTGAATGGATGGAGAGGGAGAAGATGAAGAGTGGTAAACAAAGCTTTAAATAAAGAAGAGTGTAAGAAGCAAACAGCAAAAGAGACACAGCTGTAACCCGGTATCTTTCTGTGAAAACAAGCTTCGTACAAATAGCGTTTGGGCTCTTCGGAGCAGAGTAAGGATCTTGGTCATTTTGGAGGGACTCAAAGCAGAGCATCATATCAATGTGGCTCCAGCACTGTCACTACAACTGCCCTACAGTGTAAAACCTGAGAAATCCAAGTGCAAAATTCTCCCACATGGAGAATGTATAAGGAATTATTCAGTTGTTCACTGATGAGTACAAGTCTGGAAAAAATACAAAGTTTATTGAGAAATTTATGATGCCACACCGTGCCCACATATTCTGATCCTGCCCTTCCATTCAGAGGTTTTGGATATAAAAGTGGATGCTACATTTCTGTCCCGGGATCCACAAAACATTCCTTAAAACATCTGTAGACTTCTAGACTGCTGGTAAAAAAGGGAAAAAAAATGCTGGCTTCAGAAGACACCACCAAACATCGACCTTTTCCTAGAACAATCAATGGATAAGATGGCTTTGACTCTTCAAACTAAGAGTCAAGGAGATTAACAGTGGGGGGGAAATGGGTTTGTTATAACAAGATTCAGAACAGCTTATAATCCAAGTGTAAAAGCTCTGATAGAAATATTTTCCTGCAGTGTATTCGATGGCTTTGGATGATGTTATTAATCTGTTTAAGTCCCTGACATCATGTTCCATGTTTGTAAAACTGTGTAAAATGGAAAAAAAAGACTTCCAAGTGGGAGGAAAAAAAGTACTCAAGCATGACTTGTCCTGTCCTGTCGCCAAACTGCTGAGTGACAAAGTCCACATGAAGTCGCACTTGTCGTGGATGAAGGGATCAAACGGAGGCCATGGAGACCGAGGTCAGTGTGAAACCAAAAGTGAATGCGGAGCTAACATTTTCAGACATTCGTTTCAATCGAAAATAATAAAACAGTTGTCGGTTGGAATTTTTTTAGCTTTAGCTAAAAGCTGCATTAAAACAGACTCTTTCTCAGCATCAACCATGTGTTATACAGCCTGTCTTGCTCATACTCCCTCCACAAAAATGTGATTGGTCGCTTCCACCTGGAGAACATTGATCGTAACGTTGTACACGTCACCAGCACGGTGATCAGATGGTGCTAACTGTGACCTAGTTTAAGACACTGGCCAGCAGGGCAGCAGTGCTAGCTAATAATTAGCATTTATTACCCTGAAAATGAACAGACTGCCTCAACTGAAGCAGAAACAGTCGAAAAAAACTGAACACAAACAAAGACACAGTGTTGGGTGGACACATTGGCATGTAGTGACGCACCGCATGGAAAGAAAATTAAACGTGCTGCATCTATATAACGATCTTAATACTACAGGAGAGCTGTTCAAGGCACATATAGACGATCCGGATGGTGAAGTGGAGTTTATTGATTCTTTAAATTACTTAAACTTACTATTATTCTTCATTTAGTTGACTTTTTTATCCACGTTTCCATCGTGCTCACTTGCATGAGAAGAAAAATACGCTTAGCAGGCACACCTAATGTTTGTTTCCAGCTCGTTGGTAAGTTTATTGATAATAAAGCTGATAATAAAATCACCACAGAAGGGAAAACAAAACAAAACACTGCAGTAAAGTGGATTGAGTATGGTTACACAACAGGCATATTGTGCAAACAGGATGACAAGGGAAATAGTGGAGAGCATGCAGAGCAACAGACAAGCAGTTTTAAGAAGTCTTACTTGTAGAGCATCGTGCCTCTGATCACCTTCAGGTTCTCAAACACACTGAGGTTGGTCCACTGTTCTGGCCAGGCATCAATGTAGAGATAACCTGCAAGTTTAAAGATCACACAGAGGTGATGAAAACATTCCAACTGAGGAGACTTCGGTGTGAGAAACAGATAAAATGTTACTTAATAAAAAGCTCACATAGGGTTTAACAAACACTGTGGTACCTGTGATCTCCTCCAGAGTCCTGAAGGCACTCAGCTGCTCCAAAGTCAGGCCTGAGGTGTTCTTCGCAGGATCCCTGGACAGCGTAAGATTTAAGTAAGACTTAAAAGCCACTTTGATTATTGGGAACAATTTCATTTTCTCTTGGCTTGTCCTCAATATTAATATCTCCTCCAGGTTAAGCTTGGATTTTGTGAGAAATGCCTTCGCCAGTCCACACAAGTCATGGAGACGATGTGTCTGGGTGATCTTGAGTCAGAGATACAGATTCAATCCACAGGAGGAAATAGGAGGAATATGCTGAATGCGAGCCTGTTTGTGCAGGTTCAGATCACACTAACCCATTATTGACAACCCTCAACAATACATCAGAAACCACACACGCGTTCACTTAAATCAGCTGTCGGGGAATTTTATCAACATGTAGTATCTCAACCTCAGCAAGTTACAAGTCATGTAAGCAAACCTACAAGCTTTGTATTAACTGTTGGTATTTCGCTACATTATTTGAAATGCTCTTTTGAAATTGGAGCAGTTTTGTCCTCTGTTGACACAACGTCAAAAACACTTGAGTTTAAAGCCGGTCTGGTTCCCTGTGCAGGGATAGGCTCGGGCGGCAAAAGGATTGTGTACAAGTTGTTGCTGCAAAATTAAATATTTGAAGTGCTGAATGGGAGGGATGTGGCGCTGTGGCGGAATAAAGTCTCTGGTGTCAAGCTGCTTGTTGTCTTTACTGAATTTTACACGTTTCTAAAAATGTAAAAGTCTCTCACCATGAGAAGCTCTCAGAGCGGAAGGCCAGGCTACCGAAAATCTTCGTGCACTTGTTGAACTCCTCCACATTGGAAGGCGTTACTACGGCGATGCTGCTGCTGCTGTCGGTGACACCATTGTTGTCTGTACTCGGGCCGAAACACACTATGATACCAACCAGGAAGGGGAAAAAAAACAAAACAACAACAGACGTTAAACCAAACCAGAGCTTTTCTGGAAGCAGTATTTCTAATTAGACTAAAGTTTAACAACAACAATGACTAATAATCACCCAGCAACATGAACTAGGACGTGATCATTGCTGAATGAAACAGATTTGCACTGCATTAAAGGAACAAAGCCTTAAGCCACCCCTCATTTACTTATGTTTTGCTATGAAAACTGGAAATAGCAGCGGTGATTTATTGACAATGTGAAGTTTTTTGAGCAGTACTGTATACAATAACATTCAACCAGCTCTGAACACTTAGTTTTTCTGCTCTTGGCTTGGTATGATGTCAGTGAGAGTGGATACTGTCGTCACCTGCACACAGACCAGACCGACCTGCTGTTCAAATCTTTAAATCTGTTTACGATGGGCAGTGAATCAGAAAAACAGGAGCCATAACAACTTGTTTTCAGACAGTGGGTGAGCTGAACGGTTGCACCAAGGTCCATTATAAAATAACTAAAAATTATTGCGAGCATTGAATCATGCAAAGCTGCTCCAGGAGAATCCAAGAATAAAAATATGAAGATGAAAATGAGCACCATAGATCCTGGAGGCTTGGTATGAGGAAGCAGAGACAGCAGAATTATGCTAGCAAGGTTATAAAGGTGACAGAGAAACTAACAAGCTAAACTAACGACATGAACAGACAGGCGGACCAGATTACTGAACCTCATTCCGATTTGTCGAGTTAACTCAAATCTAGAACCATCTTCCGCTTCCAAGTGGATGTTTTTATTCACACTAATTAGCAGGTAAATCTAATAAAGCTGCCACTGTGTGCGTGTGTTTGTAAACAGAATGATATTTCCCAGGAGAAAACAGAATGACTACCTCACCTTTGGGACAGTCTCCTTCACACTTATCACATTTCTGCGTCTCCGTCCCGTCAGGTTGGGTGACGACAACTTCCTGGTTGTTTGGGGGGCAAGATAAAGTACAGGCCACTTCCAACGCCAGATAGTTATCTACAGGGCAGGAGACAAAGTGTCCAAGATGGGAGGCAGGGATTTAAAAAAATAAATAAATCAGCGAGCGTGTGACAGCTTTCTTGGTTAAGCAGATTTTTTTTTTTAAGGCAAACTCTTACAAGGACACGTCTTGACACAGGTCGCTCCAAAGTTAAACTTCCCATGTGGGTTGGATTGGGACTGAAACGTGACGGGGTCATAGGTGGTGGGCAGTGGACAGTTCTCTTTACATACACCGCTGTCGTTGAAGTGACGACAAGCCTGCAGAGAGGAAGGAGGAAACATGTTTCTCCAGTAAGGAAAAGGAAAAAAGGAGATTACACTGTAGATAAGAAAACAAAAACAACAGGACTGTTTACCAGACAGTCTGAGTCTTTGGGTCCAGTGCATCCAGCTGCACACTGCAGGTGACAGCAGTCGTTGGGTAGAGGACCTTTACACCGCTGGCAGCCAGACGCACATTTAGCTCGGGTCACTTTAAACACACACACACACACACACACACACACACACACACACACACACACACACACACACACACACACACCCCCTTTCAGCAAAACTTCATCTGTTCTGCTTTTGTCTACATAAAACTACATAACATGACTGTGTGTGTGATTTTAACTCACGAGTTTGGCAATCCTGAGGAGTCTCTCCCCAGCATCTTTTCCCACATGCAGGCGAACAACTTGGACCTGCACCAGAAGAAAGCCAGGAATAAAAACCAGGGAAAGCTGAGCCACAATTTTACAAGAAAGACAAAGATTCAAGAGCATGCAGACATGCTGGCTGATCCGTGGTTATGTAAGGCACCAGTACGGTTCATGAGAGCCGTTTGCTGGAAGGTCAAACTCTATAAAAGAAATCTATGTAAAGTATCCAAAACCAACATAAACGATTTTTGCCCACATTAGGATTTATAAACCCACTTCCAAAATTGCTGGGACACAGCGCTAGAATGTAAAATAAAATCAGAATGCAATGATCTCACAAACCCACATTTTATCCCCAGTGGGACAAAGAAAACACATCAAATGTTTAAACTGAGGCATTTTACTATTTGATGAAAAAATATTTTGAAGCTGGTGGCAACAACATGTCTCGAAAAATTGGGACAGAGCAACAAAAAGCTGGAAAAGCAAGCAAAAAAAAAAAAAAAAAAAAACAGCTGGAGGAACATTTTGCAACTAATGAGGTTAACTGGCAACAGATCACTAACATGACTGGGTATAAAAAGAGAGGAGAGGAGTTTCTCAGGAATAAAGACCGGCCGAGGTTCACTAATCTGCAAAAAACTGTGTCTTCAAAATGTGGAAAGATTTTGGAATAATGCTCCTCAACGTAATGATGGCGCCTTTACACATCTGGAAAGGCACCATCAGTAGGGCTGCTCGATTATGGCAAAAATGATAATCACGATTATTTTCACTGAAATTGAGATCGCGATTATTTGACGATATTTATTTAACCCTTTAAGACCTACTATAGAACCAAGTCCGCCAGAGCTTATATTATTTTTTTTACATGTTGTAGTGCCGTTTGTGGGAGCATTTCAATTTGCTATGCAACTGTTATAGCCCATATTTTAATAATATGTATGCATTAAGTCCATAGTAACTACATTAATTGCAAAAAAGTGCAATAAACTACAAAAAAATTGAAAATCGTTTTTGTTTTTTACATGTATTTCTACTTGGAGAAATTTAAGAGGTTTATCCCTCAAAACTTTAAATACAAAAAAGTTGCAAAAAAAAGTTTACAACAACAGGAAATTTATTTTGAGTGTCTTCATAGTTTTATTTTGGAGATACACCAATTTTTATATACTGCAGGAAAAACGAAAAAACAATCCTATGATGCAAATTTGCAAAGAAAACAGCATGTGCATCAAAATAAACTATTTCCAGCAGTGCAATTTGAGTTCTAAGCATCCCAGCAACTATTCAGAAAGGTCAAACATGACCAGTATAGGCTTTTAAGGCCTACAAGTAAAAAACTACAATTTCCGCGAAAATGACGTCACTTCCGGTTTCGGCCGGGAAATTGCGGACATGCGACAGTTCCCGCTGACGTCTGTTTCACTGTGGGAAGTGTTACGAACAGCTGATAGGAACGGCAAAGCGTGTTTCTGGAATATTGTGTTTTTGTTCCTGCAAGAGCTTTTTATGCAGTTTTTGCAAAGCTTTATGTGGAAGGAAACTGTGACCGAGGACAAGCTGATGGCATCAGATGTAAGTACAACTCCTCCGGTTTCATATGCAAAACAAATTATTGCGCTAGCTTACACAGTTCCGGTTCTACAGGGATTTAAAAATAGTTACACAACACGGAGCGTGCTGCTCTGACCGGCTTTAAAGGGTTAACAATGACTTTAAAAAATAATATAAAATAGTGTGCAACACCACTGAAGTTTTTTTTACCTCTCTTTTCAACCAGCGGCAGTCACTCTCCTCTCCAAATAACTTCTGTTTAGCTTTCCGGGCTTCCCTCGGGTCCTCTTAATCAGCGGTCTCCAACCTTTTTTGCGCCCGACAATATTTTCACGGACCGGCCTTTAAGGTGTCGTGGATAAATGAGGGAGGGGCTAATAATCGGCTCAGTCATTTTTAATGATCGTTGAAAGCCCAGATCGTAATCGTGATTAAAATTCGATTAATTGAGCAGCCCTAACCATCAGTGCTGAAAGCTATACACGGGTTTTAGATCAACATATGCTCCCAACCAGGAAACATCTGACATGTAAAATGACTTTATGACATCGACAAATCGCTGCATGATGTTTCTCTTTGTTCACTATTAGAGTCAGTCAGCTGCTCACAGTTAGGAGGCCGAGGCTGCAGTCGGTGTTCCTTGGCACGGCCATTCTGCTCATCCAAGATGTCCGTCAAATTGATGTTCTGGGGGTCTGGGAAGCACAGCTGGGGGTTCCCCCAAATATACACTGCACCCAGCAGGATCTCTGCAGGACAGATAATACATAAAAGTGACTCCACAACTTATAGAAGACAACAGATGCTGAGAGAAACGGGCCTCTGTTCTGACCAATCTTCCAGTGAAACACTTCAGTGTTTTAAAGCTGGCGGCTGAGGATAAGAAAATGAGTCTGAGCTCCAAACTTGTCACATCAAATTACACCGGATTTGAGGAAAATGTCTGACCTGTGAGGCTACGTAGCCGGAGCGTCCTCAGCCCCTGACCGGCGTGAGTGTTATCCAGCACAGCCAGCGCGTAGCTGGAGTTGTACAACTGGCTGCCTCTTATGATCCGAAGGCTGTCTAAGGGCAACAGGCTCACAGAAACATGAGCAACAAGTACATAACCCTGTACCTCCACAATCCCCTGGTGAAGAAGAGATGAAGAGAGACAAAGGTGAGGAACACTGGAGCTAACCAAGCTTATTAACTGTATTAACATTTTCTTTGCGTTTCCATTCAAACTATACCTGCAGGAAGGAGAGGTCAGGGTTTCCATGGAGGTGTGTAATCTCCAAGTTTCCATGAACAACCTGGCAACCAGTGTAAAGCAGCCTCAGAGTCTCATAGTGGTTTTCCAGGCTGGAGGGCAGGGCCAGCTTCATGTCTGTACCCCGACAGACTGCAAGGCAAAGAAACAAAGTGGCAATTTATATGACCTGTCAAGAACTACAACCTACAGTATATAGAAACAAAAAACCACTTTTCTTCAATGCAACATTTAGTTTCTTTAATGAATGAAGCCATTCAACTTTTCATTCGGCAGAATTCTTGCATTTTATGGGTTAAAATATCATCCCTACAAAAAACTAAATGACATACAGTAGTCTGCAAAAGCTGTGAGCCAACCTTCATTTATTTTTATTTCACTTGGAAAATTGGAAGATGGGCAAACACATGCAGTGCAGTATAATAAGGAAAAACAGAGGTTGTACAATTCTAACAAGCTCGAAAGTCAATGCAAGTCAATACAGCCTGAACTCTCTAGGTCAAGCTTTCTTGTCATTTCTTTAAGTAGTCTACAGGAATAGTTCTCCTGGCTTCTTGAGGGACATGCAAAGCTCTTTTATGGATGTTGGCTTCTTTTGTTCTGTTCTCTCTCAAGACGATCACACACTGCTTTAATAATGTTGAGGTTTTTTTGGACATCTCAATGTAAACGTTTACAACAGTCCTTTCTCTTTTGGTTCCTTTTTTCATGTGTACAGACACCTACGTGGTAATGAATGTAAGGCTTGGACTCCACATAACTTGACTCCATCTATTCACAAGCAGCCTAAATAGAAATACGAGCCGCACGCACAGCCTCCGTCTGCGTCTTAGTATACATATATGATATATTTTCCCCTGGCAGCAGATTCCCTTCAGTGGGTCACACACAGAATTGAATTCGGGGGTCATACAGCATTATAATTCACAGGGGCATTTGCAGACACATAGCTCTCGTGCCTTAACAAGCAGTCACACGGTGAACAGTCCCTCCTCTCTCGAAGTTATAAATGACTTCCCTTGGCTCCTTTCCAGCAGCCCCTCAACAGTCAACCCACTTTTCTTCATTGAAGCCCCCCAACCTCACTACTGAGCCATCTCTCTCCCTGCCATTTTGGAAAGCACAGAAGCAGGCACACCACAGGAAGAACGGGAAGTCCTGGCAGCCGGGACAAGGCCGATTTTCATGACACAGTGAGGTTACCAGCAGACTTCGGGAGATACGTCTTATCATGTGTGTGCGTCTGCCACGTGTAAAGTTTCCTGGAGATGGCGGAGCGCACAGACCCATATTACCCCTCCTGCAACTCAGCTAAAGAAGTACTGAAGCATTAATAAAGACAGCGAGCTACTGCAGTAAATGTGTCTATGATTAACCGTGCGGCTGCCAAAAATACACACCCAGCCTCTGCCACTTGTGTCAAATAACAAATCAAATGACTAATCGCCGACTCCTTCAATTATGTCATCATGGAAAATAGTTTTGGAAGTCAAGCCAAGAGTGGAGATGTACTCTCATCCTCTGGCATTTTAATCATTTTCAATAAGACAGAACTTCTAAAACACAAACAGCTTTCCCAGAGTGTGACAAAAAAACAAAAAGCTGGATGTCTCCGGCTTTGGGGATTAGGGAAATGTGCTGTAACAGAGAGCTCAACAGAGCACATTATCCGTTTCTGAAAAGTGTGCGTAAAGCCCGTCCTCAGTTTCCTCTCCCTTTATTCCCTCATTGTTTGCTCTCCAAAAGTCTCTCAGCAACGCCTGTGTGTGCGTGGACTTGTGAGGAGCTCCCGGCCTAAAATACTTTCCCTTTTATCGCTCACGTTACTCAGCCTGCCCGCGGTCAAGACGCTAACTTTACTTTCCCCATTCGAAGTTCACTTCCTGCCTCTTCAAAGGTTTATCTAAGCAGTTATCAAAGAAATTGTCCTCACATCCTCTCTGATCACTCGTGTCTTTTAAATTCTCTCAGAGTCTGAGCTGTTGCTCAACTGCAATCATCCTCTGGGGAAGTGCAATTTAATAGAAAGGTGTGTGGTTGCATAGCTAGAAGATGACACACACAGTTTTGGATTTTCCCAGTAAAAGGGGGATGTTGTGGTGACTGGCACCGAGTTTTGATCAAAGCTACATCGGTGACCTGTGACCTTCCAGTTCACAAGGTGATTGCGCGCCGTGTCACGTGTACACGCATTAATGCTGCCTGCTGCACAGCATGTAATGCCAATTTGCCACTGGAAACTTCCACTGCTCAGGTGTTTTGCTAGAGAGCAACAACAGCGAGGGAGGTATTTTTCCTACATTCCCGTCTGTTTCTCTGAGTTCTGACCCTACTCACGCTCTCTCCAGTCTAAATTAATTACGGTCACAAATTACAGAGGCTAAAAGGATCCCGATTATCTGAGACCATGCCTGTTCTCCCACTGCCCACTTGTTCACGCGCTCACTCAGTAGTGAAGCGCTGCAGACAGCTGTTGATGCATTTTGGACATCATTTAAATGAAGCCCTGCGATGTAATTACCCGCCGGATATTTCTAATTAGTTCTGTTGTTAAAACAGCTGCAGCTGCACTACAGTTGAAGCCATGGAAACCTCAGCAGTGCTATATCTGGATAAGTACACAGTGTAACTGACATATCCCTCTGTAACATTTAAGTCAAATCTGTGCACACAGATTTATTTGAAACCCAGTTTGTCTGAACTACACCCTGTTACGTAAGCATGATGGAAACCATAGATTCAACTGTGCTATTATGTTATAATCTTCAATACATTCACCTGAATAATGCCACCCCTCAAAGTTACAATCAGCATGGATACACAGATATATACACATACACAGCAGGAGCAATTCAATGCATTTAGGCATGTAGTTCAAACTGAGCATCACAATGGGAAAGAAAGATGATTTAAATGAGCCTGGTTGTTGGTTTGAGTACTTCAGAAACTGCTGATCTACTATCAGTAGGATTTACACAGAGTGGTTCAAAATCGAGACTATATCTAGTGGAGGAAGTGTTTTATCAGAGCCAGAAGTCAAACTGTTTTGTTTTTTTTATAGGAAAGCAACAGTAACTGAAATAACCACTCGTTACAACCAAGGTACGCAGAAGAGCGTCTCTGAATGCATAAAACATCCAACCTGAAGCAGAAGACCGCACTGCGTGCCCTTTTTGTCAGCTAAGAACTGGCAACTGAGGCTACAGCTCTCACAGCCACACCAGAACTTGACAAGAGTGGAGACAGGCTTGTACCACCAGTTCAGGCGGTGTGGGGATATTAGGGCTGGGCCATATCATACCGTTCACGGTAATACCGGTGTATGTTGGGCAACGATAAGAAAATGAAATATCGCGATGGAATATGGGTAAAAAGCACACGCGCAGTGCCTTTGTTTACATACGCACATGGCAGCGACGCAGAATGAGAAGAGCGAAAGTGGATCGTTGAATGAAACGGATGAACCAGAATTGGTTTGTAAAAATGCTGCAACTTCAGTGGTGTGGGACTGGTTTAGCTTTCGTCCGTCAGATACACAACAAAGCACTATTTTTGGTAGAGCATGCTAGCGGGCCGTCGTTATTACAGTGTTTTTTGGAAAATAAATCCTTTGATTTTTCTGAAAATCGACAGTGCCCCTTATAATCCCGTGTGCCTTATGTATGAACTCTGGTTGTGTTTACTGACCTCGAAACAGTTTTATGTACACGGCGCTCGCAAATCTGTCAAATGTTTCAGTACGACTTTGCTAAGCTACGGACCCGCACCGCTTGATGGATTGTCAGAGCATTACAGCCATCGTAGTCAGGAGCCTCACGGAGTGATATGTACTGTGCTTCAACATAATATTACAGTATTGTGTGTGTGTAACCTCTTTTTAAGTTTTGTGGATATTATACATGGTTATGCTGAGGATATGTCGGCCAGTTTCCACTGGAAATGCCTTTTGGTTAAACTGTCAGCAAGGAATTTGCATTTGCACTGCAAATTTTTTATATAACTTTAATGCACTTAAAAAAGCTGCTTGTGTAAGTGAAAATACATTGACGGGGGTTTTTTTTTGACAGTTGAGGAGTTGTAAAGTATTTTGTCTCGTGTCAATTATATCGTCAGTTATATCGTTATCGCAAATTTTCAAATGTATATTGTGATAAATATTTTTGGTCATGTCGCCCTGCTCTAGGGGACATTTTCTTTGGGTCACCATGTGAGCATCGCTTACACTCCATAGCCTGTCTGAGTATTGTTGCCATCCCTTTATGACCACATCTTCTGACGGCTGCTTGCAGCAGGATAAAACACCATGTCACAAAGCTCAAATCATCTCAAACTGGTTTCTTGACCATGACCAATTAGATCGCTGTACTTAAATGGCCTCCAGAGCCACTAGATCCCAAAACATTCAGGACATGGTGGTGAAAAAGGTTCACATCATTAGATAGCCGTGTAGCCAAAATATCTACAGCAGCTGCGTGATGCTATCATGTCGATATGGAACAAAATCTCTGAGGAACATTTCCGGCACCTTGTTGAATCTATGCCACAAAGAATTACAGCAGTGCTGAAAGCAAAAGGAAGTCCAGCTGGTAATAGCAAGATGTAATGAAGTGTCCAGTGTTTATACATTTATAATAGGAGAGGAGCTCAGCAACTATTCTCAAAAGGGTAAGATAAATCACATTAGCTCCATATCTGCTCACAGCTCAGTCATTAGCCATGATTACAAGGACACTAATAACTGGAATAAAAGTCTGAATGATATAAAAATGCTTCATGTGAACACAATGACCTGATAACGCTCCTTTGGACCAAAATTTCCTTTCAATTGACACAGGTGGGTTATACCGACCTCAATCGAATCAGTGTGTATGGACAGGTACCTTATCCTTACTGCGAATGCCTGCTATATGTCAACACAACGACAACACAGCGTGGGTCCATTTGAAAAAGATAAATGACGCAAAAGGCAAACACACGAGACAGGAGAGAAACTGATGACTTCCTCTGTTCAAACCGTCGATGCATGTAAATACACAACATGATCGGACTGAAATTGCGCACAGGTAAACATGAATACTGACAGGAAAATGGAAAACAACGCTCTACATGCCAGTGACTCTACCTTTGCTTGTTTAAATCCATCCAACTACTTTTAGGTTTGTTAACATGTCCTAATTTGTGTAACAGCAGTTTAGCATAGCAGATTAATCTCAAAGCATGCTTAAGGTGTCTGTATATGTCAAACAAGCCTCGCACTTAGGGGACAACCTGTTAAAGATAGAGTTGCTGTCAGGTTAACATGTGAAACGTGGTGGAAATAACAACTTTGTCTTTTACACGTTGTTTACTTCATGGTTAACCGCCACTAGCAGTTTCAGCACAGCAGCTTGTTTACCAGTTCTGACTTTAGAAAACTAGTATTACCACCTTGAGCTCTGTGGTATGCCAAACATTAGTTAAGTCCACCTCCATCGAGACTTAACACAAATGTAGTGATGAAAGGAAGGAAGCCAGCAGATGGGCAAGTCTGGACAGTATGATGTCACTGTGCACAGTAGTTTTGGAGTTACAACCAAAACAAAAGAAAGAAAAAAAGATGTTTTGTTGGATCACAGTGACCTTTGACTGCCATATTCTAATCAGTGCATCCTTGAGTCCAAGTGAACTTTGCGCCCAGTTTATAGAAACTTCCTCAAACGGTTATCGGCTTCTTGGGAATGCCGGAGAGTGACGTGCGTACGGATGGGCAGTTAGAAAACACAGCGAACCCCGGCCAAGGCTGTCGTTAGCACATAAAAAGATAACACTGCTGAGCTGGTGAATCAGCTGGTGAAGATTGATTGAACAGAAAGTTGATCGTCCAGTCCCTGTAACAACACACGCATTCACAGGAATGCCACGTACTGTGGCATTCCTGTGAATGCAGTTAGTACTGCAGGACTTTTAAGTGCATGTGGCCAAGCAATCCAAACACTTTTTATATAGTCAGAGGAGGTTTTATAACTTGAAGTGCAAGATATTTAAAATGTCAGCACTTGTTGTTTCAGCTCTAAGGAAAGTGAGAGAACACGAAGTACTGCCGGTGTGTAAGAAATCACTCCTGATTTGATCTGAATCAGGCTTCCTGAGAGGCTGCGGTGTGTGTTTGTACAAACGGGCTGCTTGAGACTGAAAACTGAAAGCCAGCTTGAAGCCACACCTGTGTGTGGCTGCATGCCAGTTAGCACAGGGAGTGTGTGGAGGTGCGTGTGTGTTTACCAGTGTGTGTGCGTGTGTGTGTGTAGCAACAGGAACGCGATGCTGCCGCCGCTGTTGCAGGAACAGGGCTGAATCACAGCGGAAAAGCCTGCTCCTCGTGCTCTCGTCTAATGGATTAGATCCTCCAAAGTTCCGCAAACAGAGCGATCTGATCCAGCGGGACTTTCGCTCAGATTTTTCACACGGCAGCCCTGATTGCACCGCAGCCCTAATCCTTAGCAACGCGTCTTGCATAAACTCCACATTTCTCCCAGCCTCCCCACAGCGCATTCTTTCTACCGCTTCACTCTGCGGTCGAGAAAGAAAAAAAACAGGTATTGCTCAACAGACAAGCAGAACAGGCTCTGTGCTGCGCTGGAGCCACGAACTCCTCGTACACTCACGCCGCCACAGACTAAAACCACCAAAACACGAACGCACCGCCACATCTCAGAGTGTCCCGACCTCTTTCTACACATTAACCACATAAAGGAAGGAGTCTGGATTAGAGCGCTGGAATAAGGAGGAGGGAAAATTAGGACATCTTCCATTCAAAACTGGCCTAAATAAATATCAAGAAGTCGATTTCTGCTATTATTTTCAAATAAAAGGCTAAAAGATAAGTGCTGTTAATGAAGGAGTTCCACAGAAGGATAACTGATCGATAAATTGAATGGGATACATTTCATTATTAACATAGTGTACACAGTGCTGTGTACAAATCAGTTACTCTTTGTTAGAATTCCAGAAGGGTTTTATGACAAATTAAAGGAAAAGTCACTGACAGTTTCTCCCAGGTCTCTGGAAATCTGCTGGAGCGTTCAAGCATCATTATTCCTGATGTTGGTCCAACACGTCTGTCCTAAATCTTCTACAGGTTCAAGTGTAACAAAATCCAGCTTGAGCTGCTTTCAGCTGCTCCTTTATTTACAAGCAGTCACCACAGATGGTAGCTCTACATGCCGGATCTGACTTTTTTTTTAAATGCCCAATGTCCTTCCTGACATATCCCCAAAGGGATCAGTGTCCCCTCCCGGGATCAAACTGGGATATTTTGTTCATTAGTCAGGTAAATCACATCACTATAGAGCCACCAGTGGAACCCCGTAAAATCCAGCATTTTAAAAAAAAATACTTAAATTACTTTCAAAACATTTAGATATTCAGAAGTGTCTAGATCACGTTCCCACGTCACTCCCTTAGAGGAGAATTTGAAAGATTTGCAAATAAACACTTAGAAAAAAAATTAATCGCAAATTATTTCGAACCAGAATGATTTCACAGCCAGAGGATGAACCCAATATCAAAATTTAGGTACTTTAATTCGTTTTGACCGGCCACCCATCACCAAGAAATGCAATTTGTCTCTAGATGGACGCACTCTAAAATGAACTAGGCTGCAGAGCTTAAATGAATGTGTCTACTTGCTGAAGTCATGAGGGCTTGAAAATGCAGGCAAACTTCAACCCATCCCTATGTACTTCAAGGGCTTGTAACTCGGGTTTCATAGCTTGAAGATAACATTGTGCATAGGTTCATTAATCATCCTAAAGTTGCTTCACAAAAACATTCAGCTGGTCCCGAGAGGCTCGTGTGGAAGTGACATTTAAAGCACGCGCGTGCTGCAAATGGTCAATAGTAAGCATGCGGTGCACCTCTGTGGCAGCATTTGAATTAGTCTTTCCTCCCAATGCACATTCGGGTTTTGCCTTTGATCTGTCGCCCACCTGCACACACCACTCCAAAATATAATTACTTCTCCATTAAGGATGAATGTGCTAGCTTCACAGTTAGCAATTTTGTGCTAGTTTTCATTTGAATGATCTCTCTCATCAACTCCTTATTTTATGATGCTCAGAAATTACCCTGAAAAACATGTTATGGTTTTTGTTTATATTGTACTGAAAATACAAGACGGTTCTTTGTTTCTAAGTTTGGAATCGAGGGTTTGAATCGGGCATTTTTACCCATACCTCCTTAATTCCAACGTCCTGCAGACATGGGATACGTTACATGCTTTACCTAGAGGGCACTTTTACAAACAACACATCAAACTAAAGGTCGTTTAATAGGCAGAATTTTTTTAATATTTATAATATTTATCAGATTGAATGAATGGGCAGTAAAAAGAGCAAACTCCTTTCTTTTAAATCAGTTATTTTCAAATGAATGGCCTTGTTGGAAGGGCTTTTTGGCCCTTGTGATGCATAATTATTTCACCGCGCTCGCGAGATGCCACTGCATTTTAGTTATGGATGCTTTGAAAGTTTACACTACATTAAAAATAACTGCAACCTCTTTAGTTTTATAGAGAGCTGGCCAGCACCCTATGCCAAGCCTGATTTGGCCTGTGAGCCGCAAGTTGAGTATCACTATTACAGACCTCTTATGAATTACAGGGAAGTTAATAAATAGTGAAAATAACACGTTTGTTTTTTAATTATTTCCCCATGATTTCATTCTGCTAACACAAACAAGGTAGCTGAGGCAATCGTTTAAATACTGAGAGTTTAGAAGATGTCAGCAGTATTTCTGAGTGTCACACTGATGTAAGATGTGCAGATTCACAGATCTAACACTTTATTTCCTCAGAGGTTTTTCCCACTAAAAGCCGGGTGAAGAGAAGATAAACAGAAGAAGAGGCTGAAAGTCTCCCCGGAGGACGGCAACAATGGCTCTCCGGTGGTCCCACTCTCCTCTCCGGGTGAGTTAGATCACTAACACGCGGTCTAGACTGGTGAGTCACAGCAGGCTGAGTTAGCTGATCACTGAGGCCAGTTCAGTAAGACTTAATCGCCACACAGTGAGCTTCACTGGAGTGTGACAAGGGCACGAACTCTATGGATAGAAAGGCCACTGAACACAGACACACACACAGGCACGGGGACGGGGAGGTGAAAGAGTGTGTGCGTGATATAACACTTTTACAATACTTCATAACTGAAAGTAAGACAGCTGAGATTCACTCTGGAGCCAGTCGGAGCGCTCGCCCTGAACTGATGCTTCACAGATTGAGTAAAGTGCACCAACCAGTTCCCACCAACAATGCAGTCATAGATGAAAATCACTTCACCTGTGACTAAAGGCTTTGTTTGTGTGTGTGTGTGTGTGTGTGTGTGTGTGTGTGTGTGTGTGTGTGTGTGTGTGTGTGTGAGAGAGAGAGAGAGAGCAGCTAATAAAACAGACAGTTGTTTGTACTTACATTAGTCATTTTTGTTCTGAGGCTGACATGAATGAAAAACCCCAAAGGGGGCTCTTTCTTTATTTTGTGCACATCAATGAAAGCCAACAGCTGCATGTCAATAAAGTGAGCACTGCAGAATAAATTGTTATTGAGTTCAGATTCATTTTTGCCATTAGCATGTGCCAATAAAACTGCTTTTAAAAGCAGCTGGCTGGGGGTTATTGATCTCCCCAAATACACCTAAAATCGATCTATAAAGGGTCATATGCACCCATTAATCTGCACTATCAATCATTTTCTCAGTTAACAAACTAAATAGCCCAAGTACAGACTGACCATCAGATCAAGCATTAAATATATATATTATTTAATATTATAAATTATTATTATCCCCCCAAAACCTATAATAAAATGAAAAACAAGCAAAAATATGATTTGCAGCTCGTTTGCACCTTCCAGTTAGCTCTTGTTTTACTGGCATGTACTCAAGCTCCAAGTGTGACAAGTGGCCCCTCTATCGCACAATGTCTCCCTTTTAGAGCCAGGAGTGAATAATTGACATCGTCATGATCCTTGGCCCACAATGCACTGCCTGTTTAGTGTCTTGTTTTTGTTTGTGTTTACAGCAAAGCCACGAACCGTCCGCCTGCAGTGCACAAGTCAGTTGTGTCGCAAAGCTGTAAAGCAGGTTCTCATATTTCTTACCTGAGTCTCTGCTCTGTGTTTATTTGAGCAAGTCAACGTGTTACAAGATTGGAGATATTTGTTTATTTAGTTTTTGAATCTTTTTTTAAATTATTATTATTTTGGTCCAAACTGTAAATCTAAAGCGAGGCTGTTTTGTGACAGGTGTGATTTTTCCTCATAAGCAGCCCTTCATAAATCCCAGGGGAGCAGAGAGGACCCGGCTGAGGAGTCACGGAGGAATGTAGTCCTCCGGACCAGAAAAAAACCTCCAGCATTTCCTAAAATTACAGCCAGCACACTCCAGTGCCATCTCCCCGAAGCTCCGTGGGTCTATTTTGCCGACGGCGGAGGCATTATTGACAGGGGGAAAGCGCTGAAAGTTACCCACCTTCTCTGCCTGAAGCGCCCGTCACTCCGAGCAGTACGGCCCCGACAAACAGCAAACTTCTCGCCGCCTCCATCTGCGCAGACCCGGCGCTTCTAGTCCATCTGGGGGAAACAGAGATTAAGTTTTTGCATCTCATTTAGAGCTAACTGTCGTTTCTGGCACCGTGTGGAGTTGTTGTTCGTGTCCGAATCTCAGTTACTTCCTCCCATGAATTCCCTGCCTGTTGGTAGTAAGCGCGTAACAGGAGCGCAGGCGCGCTCCCGTGGCGTAAAGGCCTGAACGGGGAGTGGCAGGTTCAGTCAACCCGCCCTCACTCCGGTCTGACTTATTTAACCTATAACACGTTTCATTCTAATTATGCCTAAAAATGACCTTCAAACTTTAATTGCGCTTATTTCTCCCCAGAGGGCTCAAGTGGATCAAACTGTAAAATATGGAGGAACAATTAAAGCAATTTAACCATTTACCCCGCTCATGCATAATCTGTGAATATGCTACCACCTTTTTTTTAAAATGTCAGTATCCCTTACTATCGCTTGCAAGTAAAGGGGAAAGTCAAATTGGTTATATGCAGGGGCGTTTCCGGGATTTTTTACAGTAGGGTGCCACAGAGGGGTGGGGGTCCGCATATAGGGTGTATCCAAAAAAGAATAACAAAAAAAAAATCTTCTGATTTCAAAGTGTTTTAATTCCACAGTCCTTCACTGGAAACAGTCGAAACCTGTACTGTTAGAAGAAGCGGATTTGTGAGTTTTGCACGGTTGTCGGTGGGTAGCAAAACAACAGAAGTGACTCCAGACATGCCCGCAAAAGTATGGGACGAGTTTGACTTTCGTATGAACATGTGCCGTGCATCCAGAAGAGGACGCATTAAACACTTGTGAACATTGTAAGTTTTGTTATGTTAAACTTTATTTTCAGTAATGTATTTAAAAAAAAAATACCACAAACATCTGTGTCCATTGCTTAAAAAAATACCTAGCCTTTTGGAATCGGATGATTTCTTTAGATGCACCCTATGTTTATGAGAAGCAAAATCTGGGCTCTCAAAAAGTATTCTTGACCCTCAAATATGAAGCGTTAATTTTGAATAAAATGCACTTGAAATATGTAAACTCAAAGGTTTATTTATTCAAATAATTAACCATTAAGGAAAGTATGCTTGGTATAAGCTGACCACATACCAATCAAATAAGTTTCATTCACCAGATTGCATTAAATGTTTTACATTGTACATTTACATGTAATCAAATTACTCAAAGTTAGCATTTTGGGGGTAAATCTTTTTTGAATAGAGCATTGACTTTGAAAAGTCTGGCTGTGATTTTCAGTCCCTGAACCCTATTACGACTGTATAACGTGAAAAGTGGTGCTTTACAAGAGTTTAAACATAATTTTCTGTTGGTCGATTATTTTGGAAAGTTAAAAACATTAATTTGATTATGTAAACGTAGTAATAATTGTTAAGTAACTTAGTAATGCAACGGCTGTGTAACCATCATACATTTAAAGCGCCTCCAGTAAACATGCAGATTATGTAGAATGCATTTTCAGATTCATACACATTATAAAATTAAAAATTAGATCATAATTATTTACTAATTGATGTAAATATCACTGTTGCACCTCAGGATGATTTTAATTACGGATATATTTCTGGGAAGCTTGTTATGATAAGCAGGTTGTGGATGGAGGCAGGACTCTGAGGCAGGCAGATTTAAAACAGAAAATTACCTTTATTAAAGGTAAAGAAAAGTCCAAAACACATTCCAGAAGTCCACGAGGAGAACATAAATAACAGAGGAATAACAGGAGAAACTAAATCCGACTGGAAACAGGCTGGAAACACAAGGGGATAACAAACAGACAATTTAACAATGAACAAAGGAAATACAGGACTATAAATACTCACACACTGAGTGCTAATCAAGGGAAGTGAACACTACTGGAAGAAATCTAGGAACAAGTAAACAGAATCTATGAAACTAAGAAAATAGCAATTACAGACTAGACACACATTTACACAGCAAATTAACATAAATGAACACCGGAGAAAATAAACTAAGGCACAAGGAATGAGATATAAAAAAATAAATTAATAAAAGAAACTAGATCTCAAAGAAACAGTGACTAACTCCAGATTATACTATAATTACAAGAAAATAAAGAAACTCCTGAACTGAAAACATAAACTGACAACTTAAAATACTGGGTCCAAAACCCAGGACCATGGCAGATCTATAATAATGCAATTTATCTAAAAAAAAAAAAAAAAGTAAGTAACTTAAGGTTTAAAATGAATGGTATGGTGTAGATATTATAATATTTAACATTTACATATAAGTGCATTAGAACTTTATCTGAGTAAAGTACTAAGTTACACAGTTTAAAAAAAAAAACATTAAAAAGCAGACAATGTCCTGGTAATTTTCTGTAATGTAAACGGTAAAATTCAGTGGATGTAATGTAACTCGTTTTAAAATGCTACATTGTACTGTATAGATTCCTACAGGTCCATGCTCTCTTCCAATGCTGGGCATTATACAGTTGTCATGGAGTCTTAGACGCATGTGGTTTTTGTGTCTTATTGTGTCTTCTTATTGGTTGTTCTGACACTTACTTTTTAAAAATGTATTTTAGTCTTTTCTGTTGTACATCCCATTTTTCTGTTTTTCTATGATGAGCACTTAAATAAAGTCACTTTTGTTACACCACATCTATGATGTAATACTGATCCCCAAACATCCATGAAACCCTACAATGTGATACATTTCAGATTAAAAGGGGACATCCGGATATTTGAAAAATGTTAAAGTTAAATTGCCTTAAAAAAAAAAAAAGAATTACATAAAATGTGCATTACCATATATGGATAGACCCACATCAAGAGTTTATTTAGAAACATTACCTAACAATTATCCCACTAACACGATATTTCACCAAATCAACATGTAGTATTAAATGCCTGTTTAAAAGAACAACACATTTTACAATAACTGTGTCAAAACACATAATTGCCAAATTCAAACAAATTTAATTTGAATTTCACTGAGTTTTGTAGATGTTGAAAAACTCCCTGTCTGATTTATTAAATGTGAAAAGGCAACGATTACACTCTTAGCTGCATTATTTCATTATAAATCACACTGACTGATATCAATGTGTTTATTTTTGCAAACTGGCAAATTTTTAGATTTAAGTCTTGCTTTGTATATCAATATGTTTGACTATTAAAACTTTATTAATATTTAAGGAATGAATCAAATCAACATTTTAGATCAGGGAAAAAAAAGGTGAATTCTTTGCGTGATACAAGCTTGGAGTGTCTTCATATTTCTTCTGCTTTTCTCATGCTCTTCATTCACGGTCACAAATCAGGAGTTGAAGGAGGAAGAATAAACTCTATTCATCCCAATCTATCGTCTCTCCCCACCCACAGAAGCCCGGGTCAGAGTCCAGCCTCCTGCACAGAGCTATCAGAAAACAACAATAAGCTACACACTGAGACACACAGACCACAAGTTGCGGTCCGTTCGCGAAGCTGAGTGTTGCTAGTGAGGCTGAAATATTTAGTTCCCACAGAAAAAAAAAGTCAGTTCAGTATTCTGGTTGGAAGATTTTCCCAGCAGTGAACTTTAAGTCTTAAACTTTAAGTGTTTGTTGGCTCTGTATGCGACTCCTCGTTTTAGCTGCATTTGAAAGCAAGCTGTGCTACAATAAAACCTGATGCAGTGGTCAGCAATTTTCATCGCACTCGATGGTGGAAATCCCTTCAGAAAACATGGCTGTAATTCTAAGGGACACATAAAACATGCGTTAAAAAAAGAGGTCTGCACGGGTTAAAAGGTGAGGAGGCCAGGAAGTGGGTGAGAGATAATGTGTTCAAGTGAGAGAGTCCAAGGACAACTGCAGTAAAACCCAGGGAAAATATACAGAAAAGAAGTCATTACCAAAGAACATCATAAATTCACTCATAGTTCAGTTCCCCTGACCGGCCAGGTATTTAGATTTGGCATGAGAGAAGAAATAAGAAATACAGTGTGGGACTCTTCAAGGACAAGAAAACCATATTGTTTCCCACTGCTGCTCATAAATCCAAATACAAGTCTAAAGGAATCTGTCTTGATTATATCAGAGACACAATGAAGGTATCTGTGCATATATCACTGGCACAAATAGTACAAGGTCAGCAAGCCCTTTAGACTGCAGTGTAATAGGGGAGGGACGAACCACAGACTATACATGTCACTTCTCTGCTCACTTTTCCTGCTCTGTTGATACCTCTAGCTGTGAACATTTCATGTATTTTAACACAGGTTTAGCGTAACATTTCACTCCTTCAAAACCTCCACCTAAATACAAGAAAAAAATAAGGATTACTTAAACTTTTATAAGTATACGTGGGAGGAAATGGAAATACATCAGTGCTTTGTAAGAGACACTCACAGGCCTGTGAAGTGGATAAACAGCTCAGTGCATTTAGGCATGTAGACAGCTCGTGTCAGAGGTCAGAGGAGAACAACTAGATTACAACTAGGCAACAGTAACTAAAATAATCTCTAGTTACAGGATCTCTGGAAGCACATTGTCTACAGCAGCAGAAGACCAGGACAGGAAACTGAAGGCAAGCAAACCAAAACTGAACAACAGAGGCATAAAAAGAGCTGCTGGGTCTGATGAGTCTAAATTTCTATTTTGACAATCAGATGGTAGGGTCAGAATGTGGTGCAAACAACATGAAACCATGATTTCACCATGTGTTGTATCAACAGTTCAGGTTGCTGGTGGTGTTAAGAGATATATTTGGGCTCCTCCTTACTAATTCAGCTTACCTCCTTGTTGTTTCCACCCATACCCATCCCTTTATGACCACAGTGTGTGATCGTCTGGTGGCTGCTTTCAGCAGGACAACATGCCTAAGGTGTCAAAGTTCAGTCATCTCAAACTGGTCTCTGGAACATCACAATGAGTTCACTGTTCTCAAATGGCCTCTACAATCACCAGATTCCAATCCAATAGACTTTTTGGATGTGGATGAATGTGAGATGCTCATCACTGATGTGGCAAATCTGCAGCAACTGTTTGCCATTAAAACTGCTACTTACTTTCGAGTTCCCTTAAACATATTTTTACTGTAAAATATAACATCATATGCTTTCCAGAGACTTTACATCACATCTTTTCTGAACTATAAAAGGATATCAGATTTGTTGTAATGTCCCCTCTGTCCCTGCACTTCACAGTCACTGAAACACTGCTCTGTTCAACATTTAAAAAAAAAACCCTGAAGGCGAGTGCAGAGCAGAGGTTATTTATCGGGCAAAGACTTAGGTCAGGTTGTGGGCCCGTGCTAGCTAAACCACACCACAGTTCACAGGAACACATCCACTAAAAGTCCAAACACTATCATAACACTTCATGATTTTAACCAACGAGACTTTGGGCTCAGCAAAGAATCAAATACTATATTATGTAATTAACATTTACAGTAGTTCTCAGTTATTTTTCCTACCTTCATGGACATAAACATTTGCAACATTCAGCTGTATTCACTAAGGACAAAGCTTGTAACGTGATCCACCAGAGTGCGTTTACCTGATAGCACTTGTAGTACTTTGAATGTTTTCTGCTTGTGCATTTTTACCATTCATGCATCCACTTTAGAAACATTTACACCAGCACAACGCAGAGAAATCCCAAAAATGGTGTCTTTACAATCCTCTGCCGCTGAAACGTTTTCAGTCTACAGATGGAGAGATGGTTTCTGTAAGACAGCTATGAAGCGGCAGCTCTTGGACAACAGCTGCTGAATGGCGTTTGCCACATCGCAGAGCAGCGAGACGCTAGAGAGCAAATACCATTGGCATATTTTACTGCATTCCTCGATGCACACATACCACATACTCTGTTTGTTAGCATTTTGAATACTATTCTTTTTTTCATATTTAATTGACATGGGGTAAAGTTGAATTTGTGCAATATAAAGACAGGATAAATCCTAGGTGCAGATAAAAAACAACCCCTGCTTAATTTCTTCTCAACAAAGAACAATTTTATTTATTCCATTACTGAAGATTTTTTTAATTTTTTTTGGTCAAACAGATGTGAGGTGGAGGAAAGTACACTTGGTTAGAGAGGTGACCGTGCACAGGGCAGCAGGCAGGGGGCAGCAGACGAATGAGAGAAGGGATGCGGTTACTGGCAAGAAAGAAACAGAACAATGGAATGAAATCACAGAAAAACTGGAGTGTTTTCTACCAGTTCTTCAGGAAATATTTAAGCTATTCAAACAGATTTTAATTCCAGTGAAAACACAATTTTCTCATCTGTGGACAAAGGGACTTTGGTAGAAAAGCAAAGATTTTGTGTTAAAAGTGCTCAAGGGGCTGACAGATCTTGCATTACTGAGAATATAAACCATTTTGCTGCAATGATAAACACTATGCATTATATATAGATTGTTCTATTCATAACTGTTCAGTGTCTCTGTCGTGATTTCAGGAATCTTTTTCCCACCCAAACCTCTCTGTGCATTTTGTCCTCTCGTCTTCCCCCACCCCCATCGCAGGCTGTCAGCGAAGCTAAATATACCCGTCTTCTCACACGCATTCATGCAGCAATCCTTCAACATATATGCGCTCACACATCAGCGTGATCTAGCTCGCTCACACTCTGTGATCCAGTTTATGATGCTAAAAAACGACAACAACAATAACAAAAAAAACCACAATACAATGTCCTGTCAAGGCAACATGTACACACATACTGGTCATTGTTCACATTCTCACACAGCAGTACAAAGGCATGGGCGCAGTTTCACACACAAGCACAGTAAGTGCACGCACACCCCCGTGTAAAGTGCACGCATGGAAGGGACGCTCTGAAGGACGAAGATGTACATGGAATGAATTCGAAGCTTAACATGCTCAGTGATACCCAAGTTATAACGCAGTGTGTAAGGCCGATTTGTGGATGGAGGAGGTTTAAAATACTGCAGAAAGAAATGCAACCAAGTCAAAATTAATGGGTGTACAACAACTCATTCACTCACACACACTCGCACATTAACTAAGCCCTGAATAAGACACTTTATGCTGGAAAAAATGAGAACAAAAAACAGAAAAAGCAAAAACATACAGCTTCCTGTTGCATTGCTCATTTTTCCTAACTCAATCATTCCTCACACTAAAAGGCAATCCAGGTGAATAAAACTAAAAACACTTACGATACTTAAAAAAAAAAAAAAAAAAAAAAAATCACCAAAATGTAAAAGAAAAAAAGAAAAATCAAGCAACCAAAGTGAGCAAAACTGCCAATAAACTGAAGCACAAATTGGTCAACATCAGAATTTTTAAAAAAGACGTAAAGGCAGGTGATTAAAACAAAAATAAAAGTCTGAGTGACAATGAAGGACACGGCAACAAACAAAAGCACAGTGGAAACAAGAGAGGCACAAAAATAAAGGTGTGAGGGGGGAGGGAGAAAGACACAGTCAGCTAGAATGGCCTCCAACATCCCCCCCCCCTCCCCCGCTTCTCTCACTCTGGAACAATCAGCTGCCGGCCCCCCTTCACCGGGGGGGCACCTCGCTTGTGTCTGCCAGTCCACTTTTGGCACACACGGAACCCAACACATGTTGCTCCGCCACGCCGAGAGGCCCGACCAATGATAGGGTGCCATCTATTGTCAGCGCATCGAACTGCTGTTTGGATGTCCAAAGACGCTGGTGAGTGTCAAAATTATGGGATTGGGAACTCGCACAACTACGCAAAAACCCGAGGAGCGTTTTGAGTGAAGAGTTGGGTCTGCTCTGGGTCGAAATAAATACTTTTTTCCTTCATCCTGTCGTGCGCTTACGAATGACGGTGAAAGAAAGGTAGCACGCATCATCATTACAAGGCAAAGTGGAGTGAGCGTCACATTGTGTGGTTGGTTTTTTTTGTTTTGTTTTTTTTAAATGAGAATTTACCCCAAATAAATACAAGAAAATAAAAAAATGTAAACAAAGTCTGCGTTGATGAACGTTGTGGAGATATCATGCATGTCATCTGGGAGGCTGAGCTACTTCAGTGTTCGGGTGTCCCGCTGCCCTGACTGGAAAGGTGCGAAGGTGTAGGCAAGGTGAAGAGGCGAAGAGCTCCTCCTACTCGACTTTTACACCCAACTTCTCTGTGTTTAGTAAGTAGAGGCTGTCGTCTATGAGGAAACTGGAGGAAGAACAAAGTATCGATTATTCACCATAAGGTAGTTGCATCTCAGTCCCCTAACATTTCTCTCAGTATTAGTGCCAAAACACTTATTTTCTCTGTAATTCCATCTCTCGCATATTTTTTACAAACCTGTAGAAAAGGAAATGCACTGGGATGGTGCTGAGGTGCCAAACAGCGTGGGCGTCTAAGACCCAAAGCAGTGGGGGAAAGTCCAGAAGCTCCAGCAGGGCCAGACCGTGGAGCAGCACCACCACCAGGCCACACTTCCACCAGTACGGCAGGGTCCGCCGGTTCTGCCAGCACCAACAGAGCCACCACAAGAGGTTTACCATGCCTTTAAAGCCCAAAAAAGATGAGCAGAGAGCATTAAATCACAGATATCTGAAAGAGCTGATGCCTGAAGGACAGCAAGGAATGAATTCCTCACATATCAACCATATACAGGCTTATAGGTTACTTGTGGAAATGGACTCTACCGATTGTGGCGTTTGCAGCCATGTTGTAGCCGTAGTCAAAACTGACAAAGGTCAAGTAGGACACGTGTGAGGTAAAGACCAAAATGAGCAGGACTCCAACCATGCTGGACACACCGGGTCGCTTTAGGCCCAACGTTCTGGCAAAGAGAGGAAGGAAGGCAAGTAACGTGAGCATATTCAGAGAAGTAAGACAAAGAGTTATAACGACCACACTTGACAAATATTCTCTCTCGTTTTTAATCCAACTTTATCCTAGAAGATATTTGAACCAGGATTAATGATTACCATCTAGAATGTGGTTTCGGATGCTAGTTGGGTGTGGAAGGTTTGCTTACCTGACGCAGCACAGGTAGATTGAGTAAAGAATGACTGCTGTTGCGCAGAAATAGTCCATTTTCTATAAGAAAAACATACAAAATCTTAACTTAAGATCAACCAGTGCTTGTTTACAGAAACTACACCGCGCACAGCTCGAAGGTTGATCAGTAATGGCATTAGGATGTTGCTCATTTGCTAAGCTCATTAACCAATCAAAGAGCAGAATGCTCATCTCAACAGGTGGTCTGGCAAGTGGAAATGTACATTAGCAGTTTTCCTCTCTCGGTGTACATTAAAGTAAAGCTTTTATTTATTATTATTAAAACTCGATCATGTGACTGCATGTAAAACTGTAAAACACTGTTTAAACAGTGTTTCTGGCAGAAAACAAGCTGACGGAACACAAGTAAATGGAACAAAACGAGATTCAAAGGTGGGAGATCCCCAGTAGGACACACACAAATCAACTCTTTTTTCTTTTCTTTTTAAGGTAATAAGTTACTAGAGGTTTAAAAGCCCTTACCTCAGTGAGATAGGTGTCCCGCGTGTGAAACACTGTGGACCAGAACCAGGCATTGAGAGATACCTGAAAACACCCCACAAAGATTTAAATATTAAAGTCTGAATAACTCATTGTTTGGATAATTTCTGCATCAGACATAGAAGTTTTTGATAGAATGCATTTTTTGTTTATCATTTTAAAAAACACAGCCTATTAAACGCAACCTATTGGCCAGGTAATCTAGAAGCGCTTTCTATTAAGTTAGTAACTATTTCTTGAGGTATAACGCTGGGCAGTTAATAAATAACGGGTCAAGCAGATGGGCTACAGTAGCACAAGACCACACCGGCTGCCACTCCTGTCAGCTGAAAACAGGAAACTGAGGCTACGATTTATAGAAGAAGATTTAATATAAGATTGAAAACTTTTGTCCTTTCTGATGAGTCTCCACTTCTGCTTCAACATTCAGATGGTAGGGTCACAATTTGGCATAAACATGTCCATGTCCATCCCTTTATGGCTACAGTGTACCATCATCTCATAGCTGCTTCCAGCAAGATAGTGCAACATATCTCAAAGTTCAAATCCTCTCAAATGGCCTTCACAGTTACTACATTTCAATCCAGTAGAGCACCTTTGTGATGTACTGTGATGGGAGACTCAGATCAGGGATTCCAGCCACAAAATAAAATCAGTCTATCCAATCAGTGTACAGACACAGCCAGCATATAGACAACTTTGTCCTTTAGGTGATCAAGCATAACAAAGATAACTGACTTTTTGCCCTTTTGAAGTACAATAAACACAAACACACACTTTTTTAATGTTCTCCATCACATCCGGATACAGAAATCAACTCACCAGGGAGAAGGCGTTGATGGTGTGGTACATGGGGCTCTGTCGTGGCACCGTGCTCCGATAGCGCAGTAGCATGAGAAGGCAAGCCAGGCCATTCAGCAGAGAGGCCAACGCGGATGCCGGCTCCTCAAAACACAAGAAGCGTGCAAACGGCCACTGTAGGGGAAAAAAATAATTCGTCCATAATTTCAGATTTGACTGAAATCAATGAAATCTCACAGAATACATAAAAGTGGACAGCATATCCTTTATTGATCAACCTTGGGTAGGTAGTAACAAACCTTGCCGTGGAACTGTGGGACCCTGTACCCCTCAGCCTGGTAAAGGCCGACTGTGGTCCACATGCACTGATAGCGGCAGTCATCACGGCATGTCCAACCTGAACAAAGAGAGGAGCAGAGTGCAAGCACGTCAGAGCTGCAAATTTTGGTATTGATCGGATACAACTAAATACAGGGCCAGCATTGTTGACACCAATAACGATATCTGAATCATTATTAATTTGCAAACTCTGAACATAGTTTAATGACCATTAAATCGCTGTAATTTTTTTTTAAATTTCTACAAAAATTAGTTAACACAATTCAAATAAACTCAACTTTACTTGTAGCACCCAGTCACGACAACAGTTGAATTAAGGTGCTTTATATTGCAAGGTAAACGCCCTACAATAATACAGAGAAAACCCCAACAATCAACCTTATGAGCACTTTGGTGACATTGGGAAGGAAAAACTCCCTTTTAACAGGAAGAAACCTCCAGCAGACACAACAAAAGACATCTTTCAGATTTTCATGTAATTTGAAACCAGGTGTTTTGGAAACCTGGAATGCAAATGTGCCTGTCTCTACAGCACAGGTCAGAGTCTGTTGTTTAAATGTGCTATAGGCTACAAGTCAAATAGACGTGCCAGACAACACAACAAGATTCACACGTTTTTTGTTTGGTTTATTTATAGCCCATACTTGAGGTGTATTTTGTCAATAAAATAAGCATGGAAGCGGTTTCAATTCTTGTATAGCAGTGAATAAACTTAAATACACAAGCAACTACAAAAGGCATTCCCTGGATATTTTATACAACTTTAAGCATAGAGGTAAAAGAAAACAATTAATTAAATATTTAAAGGGGTTGCCTTTTGGCTAACTAGTTGTGTAGACACAGCACAGAAAAGATAATAATGGCAGAAGGGTGGGGTGACAATAGAGCTGTTGGGAGAGCTTGACCAGCCTGAAAATCTGGTTTTTAGTGTTGAAGGCCATGAAACAAGGTCACAGTTTTCTTTTTAAAGGCATGTGAAGACTAAAAGTCACACATGTAGGCATCAGTACAAAGCACCTGCATGCACGAGTGAATATAATGAATGTAAACAGCAAATTAATGGGGGTCAGTTAGCAAATGTTGCTATACAGATATATGCATGTACAAGTTGCCACAATATTGATAAGCACTGATGGAAAAATCTATTGCTAGCAAGGTAAGTTAGCTTAACTTACCTGCCGACAAGAGCAACTCACCTGTCAGCGCCATGTACTGCGGCTGGGCAGACAGGAAGCCGTTTAGCCGAGCTCCGGTGCAGTTTGCGCGGATACACTGCTTCACACAGTCTCGGTAAACCGGCTCCTTGTCGCCTTGAGAGGATTGCACAGTGGTCACCGACATCAGGAGCAAGAGGACGGTGACCACAGCGGGGAGTGTGACAGATGTGCCGCGGAGTGAAACCACAGAGGCCATGGCGGTTCTTCTGGGCCCGTCAGGATTCACGAAGGCACGACCGGACGACAGCGGCGTGAAGCCTACAGCGCGCATCACCACGGGGCCATCCCCAGTTTGTGCGGACAAACCAGGCCTGAAATGTGTTACAGTACCGCTGATGGACCGGGAAATGCCCACTCTTCCTCTGCTCCCCTGAGCTCAGCCAAGTTTCAAACTCGAACAGCGTTTCCTGTCGACATTTCAAAATTAAAACAACTTTCCCGGAAGCGTATTTACTCAAGTTGTAGTAGCCTATATCATACAGGTCTCAGCTAGTATAACTTACCAAAATTCTTCTCATAAACATAATTTCTACGTCGTAATACGGCTTATTTGATAAATTCTGGCTACTATCTTAAGATTGGTTGCTTTTATTTTGAAGGAGGTAAGTTTTGTCGCAAAAACCTTTACATCCTGATTCAGTCCGCAACGTCACCAGGTCACGTGACCCATTGATCTTTTGATTTTTAAATAATAATATTAATGTAATATAATAATAATGTAAAGTATAATATATAAAATTGTTATGATAATAATAATATGCAATGCCTCAATAAAATTTATTTTATTGCATATAATACTAACCATTTGTTACCATTTGTTTTTCAATTTTTAGTTTTATAATTTCTCTAATTCATTTTTTCTTCCTGTCCTTTGTACTGCTGCTGTAACAAATGAATTTCTCCAATGATGGATTAAATAACGTTTATGTATAATAGTTTATTATTATTATTATTATTATTAGGGCCCGAGCACTGACAGTGCGAAGGCCCTATTGTAATTGCTCTGTTTATTATTATTATTAGGGCCCGAGCACTGACAGTGCGAAGGCCCTATTGTAATTGCTCTGTTTATTAGGGCCCGAGCACTGACAGTGCGAAGGCCCTATTGTAATTGCTCTGTTTATTATTATTATTAGGGCCCGAGCACTGACAGTGCGAAGGCCCTATTGTAATTGCTCTGTTTATTATTATTATTATTAGGGCCCGAGCACTGACAGTGCGAAGGCCCTATTGTAATTGCTCTGTTTATTATTATTATTATTATTATTATTTCGGCAAATGAATTGGCCGTTTGAGGGCCTAAACATGCTCGAAAACTCATGAAATTTTGCACACGCGTCAGGTCTGGTGAAAATTTACGTATTTTAATGTTCCCAGACATGGCCAGGGAAAATTAGCTCAGTAGCGCCACCTAGAAAAATGAAAAACGCGAGCCCCCGATATGGGTATGACCTACATGTTTGAAAGTCGGCACACCTATATAACGTTCAGAGTCGAACAAAAAAGTCTATTATGGCAATGTCCTAAACCCAACAGGAAGTCCGCCATTTTGGATTGAAGGTGACATTTTGGCTCTGATTTTACCGTTTCCATGCCTCGAACTTTAACGAACTCCTCCTTGGGGTTTGATTTCATAACCTTCATATTTGGTCAGTGCCAACTACACCCTTGTGCCATGTTAAATTGCGGAGCTTTTGAGTTTTCACAATACCATGAGGCCGTGGCGCCACGGCGAATTTCGATGACTCGCCATGAAAATCTTATTGCCTCTCATTTTGTCATACATTTTCTGACCTTGACCAAAGTGAACACATATGATAAGGCTCCACCCCTGAACATATTTCAACTGCCATATTTGACATCAAGGACAGCGCCACCTAGTGGGAACAGGAAATGTCATGTTTTACACTTTGGGGTACAGTATAGTGATGGGTGACATCTGCAGCCTCAAATTTCTCCAGGAAAGCCTTAAGGAGTTGGTCTTGGGGTACAGTGAAAACTGTGGCTTTTCACGAAAGGGTGTGACCTCAGCAGCATGGCGAACTTTGATATCTCGCCATGAAGAAACAAATTAGTATAACTCCATGAAATCCAGTCTGATTAGTACCAGACTTTACAGGCATGATGTCACACCCGCCCTGAACAGATTGATGTGCCCATTGTCAGGAATATGAAGAGCGCCACCTAGTGGGAACAGGAAATGTCATGTCTTACACTTTGTTGTACTGATTTTCACAGGTTCATAGTGGCCACCTCAAAAGCGGTGAATATCACCATCAGTCCTTGATGATGCTTTAGTGCAAAAATTGTGACTTTAAACTGAACGGCGCACCCTGGTGGCAACGCTGTTCACCATGAAAAATGAAGTGGCTTTTGAGGGGCTTGGAAAGTTTATAGAGGCTTGAAATTTGGCGCACACCTCCATTGTGATGAATGCTTTGTTGTTATGTGATCATTTTCATTGAATAGCGCAAAATGGCTCCACAGCGCCCCCTACAAAATTTCAAAACATCAGCCCCTGCTCTGTGTTTTATGTATGAGTCTGAAACCTGGTAAGCTTATAGGAGATATCAAGATGTACAAAAAAGTCTCTTGGAGCAATATCCCAAATCCAACAGGAAGTCAGCCATTTTAAAATTAATGTGTAATTTTTGTGACATTTTCCCCTCTTTCCAGCCACCGTTCTTTGACGAACTCCTCCAAGGGATTTCATCATATTGAACCAATCTCCAGTGTGTGGAATCTAAAGACCTTTGTGATGTTAAATTGCGAAGCTTTTTACGTTCAGGGAAACGGGTGGTCATGGCGGCACGTGGAGTTTCAGTCACTCGCCAAAAAGCAGTAATCTGCTGTCACTCAAAATCAAAATGTCCAATATGTCCCAAAGGTCGCAGGCGTGATGAGACTCGAGCTGGGAAATGTTTGTTATGCCATTTGTCAGTAATGGTTAGAGCGCCACCTAGTGGGACGACTATAATCATGCTTGAATGAGATGAAATGTTAGCTGGTGGTTGAATGCATGAATTTCATCAATGTGACATCAGATCGGACGTGCTGGTTGTAGGTGTTGGGCGTAGCTCGACGCGATGGGGTGCGAGGGCCCTCATAACGCTGCTTGCAGCTTTAATTATTATTATTATTATTATTTCGGCAAATGAATTGGCCGTTTGAGGGCCTAAACATGCTCGAAAACTCATGAAATTTTGCACACGCGTCAGGTCTGGTGAAAATTTACGTATTTTAATGTTCTCAGACATGGCCAGGGAAAATTAGCTCAGTAGCGCCACCTAGAAAAATGAAAAACGCGAGCCCCCGGTATGGGTATGACCTACATGTTTGAAAGTCGGTACACCTATATAATGTTCAGAGTCGAACAAAAAAGTCTATTATGGCAATGTCCTAAACCCAACAGGAAGTCCGCCATTTTGGATTGAAGGTGACATTTTGGCTCTGATTTTACCATTTCCATGCCTCGAACTTTGACGAACTCCTCCTTGGGGTTTGATTTCATAACCTTCATATTTGGTCAGTGCCAACTACACCCTTGTGCCATGTTAAATTGCGGAGCTTTTGAGTTTTCACAATACTATGAGGCCGTGGCGCCATGGCGAATTTCGATGACTCGCCATGAAAATCTTATTGCCTCTCATTTTGTCATACATGTTCCGATCTGGACCAAAGAGCACACATATGATAAGGCTCCACCCCTGAACATATTTCAACTGCCATATTTGACATCAAGGACAGCGCCACCTAGTGGGAACAGGAAATGTCATGTTTTACACTTTGGGGTACAGTATAGTGATGGGTGACATCTGCAGCCTCAAATTTCTCCAGGAAAGCCTTAAGGAGTTGGTCTTGGGTTACAGTGAAAACTGTGACTTTTCGCAAGAGGGTGTGACCCCAGCAGCATGGCGAACTTTGATGTCACGCCATGAATAAACAAATTAGTATAACTCAATGAAATCCAGTCTGATCAGTACCAGACTTTACAGGCATGATGGCAGACCCGCCCTGAACAGATTGATGTGCCCATTGTCGGAAATATGGACAGCGCCACCTAATGGCAACAGGAAATGTCATGTCTTACACTTTGTTGTACTGATTTTCACAGGTTCATAGTGGCCACCTCAAAAGCGGTGAATATCACCATCAGTCCTTGATGATGCTTTAGTGCAAAAATTGTGACTTTAAACTGAACGGCGCACCCTGGTGGCAACGCTGTTCACCATGAAAGATGAAGTGGCTTTTGAGGGTCTTGGCAAGTTTATAGAGGCTTGAAATTTGGCACACACCTCCAATGTGACGATGGCTTTGTTGTCATGTGATCATTTTCATTGAATATCCCAAAATGGCTCCACAGCGCCCCCTACAAAATTTCAAAACCACAGCCCCAGCTCTGTGTTTTATGTATGAATCTGAAACCTGGTAGGCTTATAGGAGATATCAAGATGTACAAAAAAGTCTCTTGGAGCAATATCCCAAATCCAACAGGAAGTCAGCCATTTTAAAATTAATGTGCAATTTTGGCAACATTTTCCCCTCTTTTCAGGCATCGTTCTTTGACGAACTCCTCCAAGGGATTTCATCAGATTGGACCGATCTGCAGTTTGTGGAATCTAAAGACCTTTGTGATGTTAAATTGCGAAGCTTTTTACGTCCAGGGAAACGGGGTGGTTATGGCGGCACTTAGAGTTTGAATCACTCGCCAAAAAGCAGTAATCTGCTGTCACTCAAAAACACAATGTCCAATCTCTCCCAAACGTCTCAGGTGTGATTAGACTCGAGCTCGGAAGTGTTTGTTATGCCATTTGTACATAATGGTTAGAGCGCCACCTAGTGGAACGACTAACTAATCATGAATGAATGAGTTGAAATGTTAGCTGGTGGTTAAATGCATGAATTCCATCAATGTGACATCAGATCGGACGTGCTGGTTTTAGGTGTTGGGCGGGGCTCGATGCGCCGGGGGTGCGAGGGCCCTCATAACGCTGCTTGCAGCTTTAATTATTATTATTATTATTATTTCGGCAAATGAATTGGCCGTTTGAGGGCCTAAACATGCTCGAAAACTCATGAAATTTTGCACACGCGTCAGGTCTGGTGAAAATTTACGTATTTTAATGTTCTCAGACATGGCCAGGGAAAATTAGCTCAGTAGCGCCACCTAGAAAAATGAAAAACGCGAGCCCCCGGTATGGGTATGACCTATAAGTTTGAAAGTCGGTACACCTATATAACGTTCAGAGTCGAACAAAAAAGTCTATTATGGCAATGTCCTAAACCCAACAGGAAGTCCGCCATTTTGGAGTGAAGGTGACATTTTGGCTCTGATTTTACCGTTTCCATGCCTTGTACTTTAACGAACTCCTCCTTGGGATTTGGTCGTATAAGCTTCAAATTTGGACAGTGTCAACTATACCCTTGTGCCATGTTAAATTGCGGAGCTTTTGAGTTTTCACAATACTATGAGGCCGTGGCGCCATGGCGAATTTCGATGACTCGCCATGAAAATCTTATTGCCTCTCATTTTGTCATACATTTTCTGACCTTGACCAAAGTGAACACATATGATAAGGCTCCACCCCTGAACATATTTCAACTGCCATATTTGACACCAGGGACAGCGCCACCTAGTGGGAACAGGAAATGTCATGTTTTACACTTTGGGGTACAGTATAGTGATGGGTGACACTTGCAGCCTCAAATTTCTCCAGGAAAGCCTTAAGGAGTTGGTCTTGGGTTACAGTGAAAACTGTGACTTTTCGCAAAAGGGTGTGACCCCAGCAGCATGGCGAACTTTGATGTCACGCCATGAAGAAACAAATTAGTATAACTCAATGAAATCCAGTCTGTTCAGTACCAGACTTTACAGGCATGATGTCAGACCCGCCCTGAACAGATTGATGTGCCCATTGTCGGGAATACGTACAGCGCCACCTAGTGGCAACAGGAAATGTCATGGCTTTAATTTTGTTGTACTGATTTTCACAGGTTCATCGTGGCCACCTCAAAAGCGGTGAATATCACCATCAGTCCCTCATGATGCTTCAGTGCAGAAATTGTGACTTTAAACTGAACGGCGCACCCTGGTGGCAACGCGGTCCACCATGAAAGATGAAGTGGCTTTTGAGGGGCTTGGAAAGTTTATAGAGGCTTGAAATTTGGCACACACCTCCAATGTGATGAAGACTTTGTTGTCATGTCATCATTTTCATTGAATAGCGCAAAATGGCTCCACAGCGCCCCCTAAAATATTTCAAAATATCAGCCCCTGCTCTGTGGTTTATGTATGAATCTGAAACCTGGTAGGCTTATAGGAGATATCAAGATGTACAAAAAAGTCTCTTGGAGCAATATCCCAAATCCAACAGGAAGTCAGCCATTTTAAAATTAATGTGCAATTTTGGCGACATTTCCCCTCTTTTCAGGCTTCATACTTTGACGAACTCCTCCAAGGGATTTCATCATATTGAACCATTCTCCAGTGTGTGGAATCTAAAGACCTTTGTGATGTTAAATTGCGAAGCTTTTTACGTCCAGGGAAACGGGGTGGTTATGGCGGCACTTAGAGTTTGAATCACTCGCCAAAAAGCAGTAATCTGCTGTCACTCAAAAACACAATGTCCAATCTCTCCCAAACGTCTCAGGTGTGATTAGACTCGAGCTCGGAAGTGTTTGTTATGCCATTTGTACATAATGGTTAGAGCGCCACCTAGTGGAACGACTAACTAATCATGAATGAATGAGTTGAAATGTTAGCTGGTGGTTAAATGCATGAATTCCATCAATGTGACATCAGATCGGACGTGCTGGTTTTAGGTGTTGGGCGTGGCTCGACGCGCCGGGGGTGCGAGGGCCCTCATAACGCTGCTTGCAGCTTTAATTATTATTATTAGGGCCCGAGCACTGATAGTGCGAAGGCCCTATTGTAATTGCTCTGTTTATTATTATTATTATTAGGGCCCGAGCACTGACAGTGCGAAGGCCCTATTGTAATTGCTCTGTTTATTATTAGGGCCCGAGCACCGAAAGTGCGAAGGCCCTATTGTATCTGCTCCGTTTCTTATTATTATTATTATTATTATTATTATTATTATTATTATTATTATTCACCCCAAACAAGGGCCTTTTTGAGGGCCTAAACATGCTCAAAAACTCATGAAATTTTGCACACATACCAGGTCTGGTGAAAAATTTTGTATTTTAATGGTTTTACATATGAGCACTGGGAAATGGCTCTACAGCGCCACCTATGCCTTGTTAAATGCAGCCCTACGACCACATCGTTTCAGCTACATGTATGAAATTTGGCACACATGTGTATCATGCCAAGCCGAACAAAAAAGTCTGTGGGCCCATTGACGCAAACCCAACAGGAAGTCCGCCATTTGGAAGAGAAGGTGACATTTTGGCTCTAATTTTGCCATTTCCATGCCTCGAACTTTTGCGAACTCCTCCTTGGGGTTTCATTTCATAACCTTCAAATTTGGACAGTGTCAACTACACCCTTGTGCCATGTTAAATTGCGGAGCTTTTGAGTTTTCACAATACGGTGACGCCGTGGCGCCATGGCGAATTTCGATGACTCGCCATGAAAATCTTATTGCCTCTCATTCTGTCATACATGTTCCGATCTGAACCAAAGAGCACACATATGATAAGGCTCCACCCCTGAACATATTTCAACTGCCATATTTGACATCAAGGACAGCGCCACCTAGTGGGAACAGGAAATGTCATGTTTTACACTTTGGGGTACAGTATAGTGATGGGTGACATCTGCAGCCTCAAATTTCTCCAGGAAAGCCTTAAGGAGTTGGTCTTGGGTTACAGTGAAAACTGTGACTTTTCGCAAAAGGGTGTGACCCCAGCAGCATGGCGAACTTTGATGTCACGCCATGAAGAAACAAATTAGTATAACTCAATGAAATCCAGTCTGATCAGTACCAGACTTTACAGGCATGATGTCAGACCCGCCCTGAACAGATTGATGTGCCCATTGTCGGAAATACGGACAGCGCCACCTAGTGGCCACAGGAAATGTCATGGCTTTAATTTTGTTGTACTGATTTTCACAGGTTCATCGTGGCCACCTCAAAAGCGGTGAATATCAACATCAGTCCCTCGTGATGCTTCAGTGCAAAAATTGTGACTTTAAACTGAACGGCGCACCCTGGTGGCAACGCTGTTCACCATGAAAGATGAAGTGGCTTTTGAGGGGCTTGGAAAGTTTATAGAGGCTTGAAATTTGGCACACACCTCCAAATGGATGTAGGCTTTGTTGTCATGTGATCATTTTCATTGAATAGCGCGAAATTGCTCCACAGCGCCCCCTACAAAATTTCAAAACATCAGCCCCAGCTCTGTGTTTCATCTATGAGTCTGAAACCTGGTAAGCTTATGGAAAATATCAAGATGTACAAAAAAGTCTCTTGGAGCAATATCCCAAATCCAACAGGAAGTCAGCCATTTTAAAATTAATGTGTAATTTTGATGACATTTTCCCCCCTTTTCAGGCCTCATACTTTGACGAACTCCTCCAAGGGATTTCATCATATTGAACCATTCTCCAGTGTGTGGAATCTAAAGACCTTTGTGATGTTAAATTGCGAAGCTTTTTACGTTCAAGGAAACGGGGTGGTCATGGCGGCACGTGGAGTTTCAATCACTCGCCAAAAAGCAGTAATCTGCTGTCACTCAAAGACACAAAGCCAATCTCTCCCAAAGGTCGCAGGCGTGATGAGACTCGAGCTCGGAAATGTTTGTTATGCCCTTTGTCTATAATGGTTAGAGCGCCACCTAGTGGGACGACTATACTCATGGTTGAACCAAATGAAATGTTAACTGGTGGTTAAATGGATGAATTCCATCAATGTGACATCAGATCGGACGTGCTGGTTTCAGGTGTTGGGCATGGCTCGACACGCCGGGGGTGCGAGGGCCCTCATAACGCTGCTTGCAGCTTTAATTATTATTATTATTATTATTCAGGCGAAACAAGGGCCTTTTTGAGGGCCTAAACATGCTCAAAAACTCATGAAATTTTGCACACATGCCAGGTCTGGTGAAAAATTTTGTATTTTAATGGTTTTACATATGAGCACTGGGAAATGGCTCTAGAGCGCCACCTATGCCTTGTTAAATGCAGCCCTACGACCACATCATTTGAGCTACATGTATGAAATTTGGCACACATGTGTATCATGCCAAGACGAACAAAAAAGTCTGTGGGCCCATTGACGCAAACCCAACAGGAAGTCCGCCATTTGGAAGAGAAGGTGACATTTTGGCTCTAATTTTGCCATTTCCATGCCTCGAACTTTTGCGAACTCCTCCTTGGGGTTTCATTTCATAACCTTCAAATTTGGACAGTGTCAACTACACCCTTGTGCCATGTTAAATTGCGGAGCTTTTGAGTTTTCACAATACTATGAGGCCGTGGCGCCATGGCGAATTTCGATGACTCGCCATGAAAATCTTATTGCCTCTCATTTTGTCATACATGTTCCGATCTGGACCAAAGAGCACACATATGATAAGGCTCCACCCCTGAACATATTTCAACTGCCATATTTGACATCAAGGACAGCGCCACCTAGTGGGAACAGGAAATGTCATGTTTTACACTTTGGGGTACAGTATAGTGATGGGTGACATCTGCAGCCTCAAATTTCTCCAGGAAAGCCTTAAGGAGTTGGTCTTGGGTTACAGTGAAAACTGTGACTTTTCGCGAAAGGGTGTGACCCCAGCAGCATGGCGAACTTTGATGTCACGCCATGAAGAAACAAATTAGTATAACTCAATGAAATCCAGTCTGATCAGTACCAGACTTTACAGGCATGATGTCAGACCCACCCTGAACAGATTGATGTGTCCATTGTCGGAAATACGGACAGCGCCACCTAGTGGCAACAGGAAATGTCATGGCTTTAATTTTGTTGTACTGATTTTCACAGGTTCATCGTGGCCACCTCAAAAGCGGTGAATATCAACATCAGTCCCTCGTGATGCTTCAGTGCAAAAATTGTGACTTTAAACTGAACGGCGCACCCTGGTGGCAACGCGGTTCACCATGAAAGATGAAGTGGCTTTTGAGGGGCTTGGAAAGTTTATAGAGGCTTGAAATTTGGCACACACCTCCAAATGGATGTAGGCTTTGTTGTCATGTGATCATTTTCATTGAATAGCTCGAAATTGCTCCACAGCGCCCCCTACAAAATTTCAAAACAACAGCCCCTGCTCTGTGTTTCATCTATGAGTCTGAAACCTGGTAAGCTTATGGAAAATATCAAGATGTACAAAAAAGTCTCTTGGAGCAATATCCCAAATCCAACAGGAAGTCAGCCATTTTAAAATTAATGTGTAATTTTGGCGACATTTTCCCCTCTTTTCAGGCTTCATACTTTGACGAACTCCTCCAAGGGATTTCATCATATTGAACCATTCTCCAGTGTGTGGAATCTAAAGACCTTTGTGATGTTAAATTGCGAAGCTTTTTACGTTCAAGGAAACGGGGTGGTCATGGCGGCACGTGGAGTTTCAATCACTGGCCAAAAAGCAGTAATATGCTGTCACTCAAAGACACAAAGTCCAATCTCTCCCAAAGGTCGCAGGCGTGATGAGACTCGAGCTCGGAAATGTTTGTTATTCCCTTTGTCTATAATGGTTAGAGCGCCACCTAGTGGGACGACTATAATGATGACTGAATGAGATGAAATGTTAGCTGGTGGTTAAATGCATGAATTCCATCAATGTGACATCAGATCGGACGTGCTGGTTTCAGGTGTTGGGCGTGGCTCGACACGCCGGGGGTGCGAGGGCCCTCATAACGCTGCTTGCAGCTTTAATTATTATTATTATTATTTCGGCAAATGAATCGGCCTTTTGAGGACCTAAACATGCTCGAAAACTCATGAAATTTTGCACACGCGTCAGGTCTGGTGAAAATTTACGTATTTTAATGTTCTCAGACATGGCCAGGGAAAATTAGCTCAGTAGCGCCACCTAGAAAAATGAAAAATGCGAGCCCCCGGTATGGGTATCACCTACATGTTTGAAAGTCGGTACACCTATATAACGTTCAGAGTCGAACAAAAAAGTCTATTATGGCAATGTCCTAAACCCAACAGGAAGTCCGCCATTTTGGATTGAATGTGACATTTTGGCTCTGATTTTACCGTTTCCATGCCTCGAACTTTTGCGAACTCCTCCTTGGGGTTTCATTTCATAACCTTCAAATTTGGACAGTGTCAACTACACCCTTGTGCCATGTTAAATTGCGGAGCTTTTGAGTTTTCACAATACTATGAGGCCGTGGCGCCATGGCGAATTTCGATGACTCGCCATGAAAATCTTATTGCCTCTCATTTTGTCATACATGTTCCGATCTGGACCAAAGAGCACACATATGATAAGGCTCCACCCCTGAACATATTTCAACTGCCATATGTGACACCAGGGACAGCGCCACCTAGTGGGAACAGGAAATGTCATGTTTTACACTTTGGGGTACAGTATAGTGATGGGTGACATCTGCAGCCTCAAATTTCTCCAGGAAAGCCTTAAGGAGTTGGTCTTGGGTTACAGTGAAAACTGTGAGTTTTCGCCAAAGGGTGTGACCCCAGCAGCATGGCGAACTTTGATGTCACGCCATGAAGAAACAAATTAGTATAACTCAATGAAATCCAGTCTGATCAGTACCAGACTTTACAGGCATGATGTCAGACGCGCCCTGAACAGATTGATGTGCCCATTGTCGGAAATACGGACAGCGCCACCTAGTGGCAACAGGAAATGTCATGGCTTTAATTTTGTTGTACTGATTTTCACAGGTTCATCGTGGCCACCTCAAAAGTGGTGAATATCACCATCAGTCCCTCGTGATGCTTCAGTGCAAAAATTGTGACTTTAAACTGAACGGCGCACCCTGGTGGCAATGCTGTTCAACATGAAAGATGAAGTGGCTTTTGAGGGTCTTGGCAAGTTTATAGAGGCTTGAAATTTGGCACACACCTCCAAATGGATGAACGCTTTGTTGGCATGTGATCATTTTCATTGAATAGCGCGAAGTGGCTCCACAGCGCCCCCTACAAAATTTCAAAACCACAGCCCCTGCTCTGTGTTCTACGTATGATTCTGAAACCTGGTAAGCTTATAGGAGGTATCAAGATGTACAAAAAAGTCTCTTGGTGCAATATCCCAAATCCAACAGGAAGTCAGCCATTTTAAAATTAATGTGTAATTTTGGCGACATTTTCCCCTCTTTTCAGGCTTCATACTTTGACGAACTCCTCCAAGGGATTTCATCATATTGAACCATTCTCCAGTGTGTGGAATCTAAAGACCTTTGTGATGTTAAATTGCGAAGCTTTTTACGTTCAAGGAAACGGGGTGGTCATGGCGGCACGTGGAGTTTCAATCACTCGCCAAAAAGCAGTAATATGCTGTCACTCAAAGACACAAAGTCCAATCTCTCCCAAAGGTCGCAGGCGTGATGAGACTCGAGCTCGGAAATGTTTGTTATGCCATTTGTCTATAATGGTTAGAGCGCCACCTAGTGGGACGACTATACTCATGGTTGAACCAAATGAAATGTTAACTGGTGGTTAAATGCATGAATTCCATCAATGTGACATCAGATCGGACGTGCTGGTTTCAGGTGTTGGGCATGGCTCGACACGCCGGGGGTGCGAGGGCCCTCATAACGCTGCTTGCAGCTTTAATTAGGGCCCGAGCACTGACAGTGCGAAGGCCCTATTGTAATTGCTCTGTTTATTATTATTATTATTATTATTATTTCGGCAAATGAATTGGCCGTTTGAGGGCCTAAACATGCTCGAAAACTCATGAAATTTTGCACACGCGTCAGGTCTGGTGAAAATTTACGTATTTTAATGTTCTCAGACATGGCCAGGGAAAATTAGCTCAGTAGCGCCACCTAGAAAAATGAAAAACGCGAGCCCCCGATATGGGTATGACCTACATGTTTGAAAGTCGGTACACCTATATAACGTTCAGAGTCGAACAAAAAAGTCTATTATGGCAATGTCCTAAACCCAACAGGAAGTCCGCCATTTTGGATTGAAGGTGACATTTTGGGTCTGATTTTACCGTTTCCATGCCTCGAACTTTTGCGAACTCCTCCTTGGGGTTTTATTTCATAACCTTCATATTTGGTCAGTGCCAACTACACCCTTGTGCCATGTTAAATTGCGGAGCTTTTGAGTTTTCACAATACTATGAGGCCGTGGCGCCACGGCGAATTTCGATGACTCGCCATGAAAATCTTATTGCCTCTCATTTTGTCATACATTTTCTGACCTTGACCAAAGTGAACACATATGATAAGGCTCCACCCCTGAACATATTTCAACTGCCATATTTGACATCAAGGACAGCGCCACCTAGTGGGAACAGGAAATGTCATGTTTTACACTTTGGGGTACAGTATTGTGATGGGTGACATCTGCAGCCTCAAATTTCTCCAGGAAAGGCATAAGGAGTTGGTCTTGGGGTACAGTGAAAACTGTGGCTTTTCACGAAAGGGTGTGACCTCAGCAGCATGGCGAACTTTGATATCTCGCCATGAAGAAAGAAATTAGTATAACTCCATGAAATCCAGTCTGATTAGTACCAGACTTTACAGGCATGATGTCACACCCGCCCTGAACAGATTGATGTGCCCATTGTCAGGAATATGAAGAGCGCCACCTAGTGGGAACAGGAAATGTCATGGCTTTAATTTTGTTGTACTGATTTTCACAGGTTCATCGTGGCCACCTCAAAAGCGGTGAATATCACCATCAGTCCCTCGTGATGCTTCAGTGCAAAAAATGTGACTTTAAACTGAACGGCGCACCCTGGTGGCAACGCTGTTTAACATGAAAGATGAAGTTACTTTTGAGGGGCTTGGAAAGTTTATAGAGGCTTTAAACTTGGCCCACGCCTCCAATGTGATGAAGGCTTTGTTGTTATGTAACCATTTTCCTTGAATAGCGCAAAATGGCTCCACAGCGCCCCCTACAAAATTCCAAAATATCAGCCCCTGCTCTGTGTTTTATCTATGAGTCTGAAACTTGGTAAGCTTATGGAAGATCTTAAGATGTACAAAAAAGTCTCTTGGAGCAATATCCCAAATCCAACAGGAAGTCAGCCATTTTAAAGTTAATGTGTAATTTTGGCGACATTTTCCCATCTTTTCAGGCATCGTACTTTGACGAACTCCTCCAAGGGATTTCATCAGATTGGACCGATCTGCAGTTTGTGGAATCTAAAGACCTTTGTGATGTTAAATTGCGAAGCTTTTTACGTCCAGGGAAACGGGGTGGTTATGGCGGCACTTAGAGTTTGAATCACTCGCCAAAAAGCAGTAATCTGCTGTCACTCAAAAACACAATGTCCAATCTCTCCCAAACGTCTCAGGTGTGATGAGACTCGAGCTTGGAAGTGTTTGTTATGCCATTTGTACATAATGGTTAGAGCGCCACCTAGTGGAACGACTAACTAATCATGAATGAATGAGTTGAAATGTTAGCTGGTGGTTAAATGCATGAATTCCATCAATGTGACATCAGATCGGAGGTGCTGGTTTTAGGTGTTGGGCGTGGCTCGACGCGCCGGGGGTGCGAGGGCCCTCACAACGCTGCTTGCAGCTTTAATTATTATTATTATTATTATTCAGGCGAAACAAGGGCCTTTTTGAGGGCCTAAACATGCTCAAAAACTCGTGAAATTTTGCACACATGCCAGGTCTGGTGAAAAATTTTGTATTTTAATGGTTTTACATATGAGCACTGGGAAATGGCTCTAGAGCGCCACCTATGCCTTGTTAAATGCAGCCCTACGACCACATCGTTTGAGCTACATGTATGAAATTTGGCACACATGTGTATCATGCCAAGACGAACAAAAAAGTCTGTGGGCCCATTGACGCAAACCCAACAGGAAGTCCGCCATTTGGAAGAGAAGGTGACATATTGGCTCTAATTTTGCCATTTCCATGCCTCGAACTTTTGCGAACTCCTCCTTGGGGTTTGATTTCATAACCTTCATATTTGGTCAGTGTCAACTACACCCTTGTGCCATGTTAAATTGCGGAGCTTTTGAGTTTTCACAATACTATGAGGCCGTGGCGCCATGGCGAATTTCGATGACTCGCCATGAAAATCTTATTGCCTCTCATTTTGTCATACATTTTCTGACCTTGACCAAAGTGAACACATATGATAAGGCTCCACCCCTGAACATATTTCAACTGCCATATTTGACATCAAGGACAGCGCCACCTAGTGGGAACAGGAAATGTCATGTTTTACACTTTGGGGTACAGTATTGTGATGGGTGACATCTGCAGCCTCAAATTTCTCAAGGAAAGCCTTAAGGAGTTGGTCTTGGGTTACAGTGAAAACTGTGACTTTTCGCAAAAGGGTGTGACCCCAGCAGCATGGCGAACTTTGATGTCACGCCATGAAGAAACAAATTAGTATAACTCAATGAAATCCAGCCTGATCAGTACCAGACTTTACAGGCATGATGTCAGACTCGCCCTGAACAGATTGATGTGCCCATTGTCAGAAATACGGACAGCTCCACCTAGTGGCAACAGGAAATGTCATGGCTTTAATTTTGTTGTACTGATTTTCACAGGTTCATCGTGGCCACCTCAAAAGCGGTGAATATCACCATCAGTCCCTCGTGATGCTTCAGTGCAAACATTGTGACTTTAAACTGAACGGCGCACCCTGGTGGCAACGCTGTTCACCATGAAAGATGAAGTGGCTTTTGAGGGTCTTGGCAAGTTTATAGAGGCTTGAAATTTGGCACACACCTCCAATGTGATGAAGGCTTTGTTGTCATGTGATCATTTTCATTGAATATCCCAAAATGGCTCCACAGCGCCCCCTACAAAATTTCAAAACCACAGCCCCAGCTCTGTGTTTTATGTATGAATCTGAAACCTGGTAGGCTTATAGGAGATATCAAGATGTACAAAAAAGTCTCTTGGAGCAATATCCCAAATCCAACAGGAAGTCAGCCATTTTAAAATTAATGTGCAATTTTGGCAACATTTTCCCCTCTTTCCAGGCACCGTTCTTTGACGTACTCCTGCAAGGGATTTCATCAGATTGATGCAATCTCCTGTGTGTGGAATCTAAAGACCTTTGTGATGTTAAATTGCGAAGCTTTTTACATTCAGGGAAACGGGGTGGTCATGGCGGCACGTAGAGTTTCAATCACTCGCCAAAAAGCAGTAATATGCTGTCACTCAAAAACACAATGTCCAATCTCTCCCAAAGCTCATAGGCGTGATGAGACTCGAGCTAGGAAATGTTTGTTATGCCATTTGTCAGTAATGGTTAGAGCACCACCTAGTGGGACAACTATAATCATGATTGAATGAGATGAATTGTTAGCTGGTGGTTAAATGCATGAATTCAATCAATGTGACATCAGATCGGAGATGCTGGTTTTACGTGTTGGGCGTGGCTCGACGAGCCGGGGGTGCGAGGGCCCTCATAACGCTGCTTGCAGCTTTAATTAGGGCCCGAGCACTGACAGTGCGAAGGCCCTATTGTAATTGCTCTGTTTATTATTATTATTATTATTATTATTTCGGCAAATGAATTGGCCGTTTGAGGGCCTAAACATGCTCGAAAACTCATGAAATTTTGCACACGCGTCAGGTCTGGTGAAAATTTACGTATTTTAATGTTCTCAGACATGGCCAGGGAAAATTAGCTCAGTAGCGCCACCTAGAAAAATGAAAAACGCGAGCCCCCGGTATGGGTATGACCTACATGTTTGAAAGTCGGTACACCTATATAATGTTCAGAGTCGAACAAAAAAGTCTATTATGGCAATGTCCTAAACCCAACAGGAAGTCCGCCATTTTGGATTGAAGGTGACATTTTGGCTCTGATTTTACCATTTCCATGCCTCGAACTTTGACGAACTCCTCCTTGGGGTTTGATTTCATAACCTTCATATTTGGTCAGTGCCAACTACACCCTTATGCCATGTTAAATTGCGGAGCTTTTGAGTTTTCACAATACCATGAGGCCGTGGCGCCATGGCGAATTTCGATGACTCGCCATGAAAATCTTATTGCCTCTCAGTCGGTCATAGATTTTCTGACCTTGACCAAAGTGAACACATATGATAAGGCTCCATCCCTGAACATATTTCAACTGCCATATTTTACATCAGGGACAGCGCCACCTAGTGGGAACAGGAAATGTCATGTTTTACACTTTGGGGTACAGTATTGTGATGGGTGACATCTGCAGCCTCAAATTTCTCCAGGAAAGCCTTAAGGAGTTGGTCTTGGGTTACAGTGAAAACTGTGACTTTTCGCAAAAGGGTGTGACACCAGCGGCATGGCGAACTTTGATGTCACGCCATGAAGAAACAAATTAGTATAACTCAATGAAATCCAGTCTGATCAGTACCAGACTTTACAGGCATGATGTCAGACCCGCCCTGAACAGATTGATGTGCCCATTGTCGGGAATACGGACAGCGCCACCTAGTGGCAACAGGAAATGTCATGGCTTTAATTTTGTTGTACTGATTTTCACAGGGTCATTGCGGACACCTCAAAAGCGGTGAATATCACCATCAGTCCTTCATGATGCTGCAGTGCGAATATTGTGACTTTATACTGAACGGCGCACCCTGGTGGCAACGCTGTTCACCATGAAAAATGAAGTGGCTTTTGAGGGGCTTGGAAAGTTTAAAAAGTCTTGAAATTTGGCGCACACCTCCAATGTGCATAAGGCTTTGTTGTTATGTGATCATTTTCATTGAATAGCGCAAAATGGCTCCACAGCGCCCCCTACAAAATTTCAAAACATCAGCCCCAGCTCTGTGTTTTATGTATGAGTCTTAAACCTGGTAAGCTTATAGGAGATATCAAGATGTACAAAAAAGTCTCTTGGAGCAATATCCCAAATCCAACAGGAAGTCAGCCATTTTAAAATTAATGTGTAATTTTGGCAACATTTTGCCCTCTTTCCAGGCACCGTTCTTTGACGTACTCCTCCAAGGGATTTCATCATATTGAACCAATCTCCAGTGTGTGGAATCTAAAGACCTTTGTGATGTTAAATTGCGAAGCTTTTTACGTTCAGGGAAACGGGGTTGTCATGGTGGCACGTGGAGTTTCAATCACTCGCCAAAAAGCAGTAATCTGCTGTCACTCAAAATCAAAATGTCCAATATGTCCCAAAGGTCGCAGGCGTGATGAGACTCGAGCTCGGAAATGTTTGTTATGCCATTTGTCAGTAATGGTTAGAGTGCCACCTAGTGGAACGACTATAATCATGATTGAATGAGATGAAATGTTAGCTGGTGGTTGAATGCATGAATTCCATCAATGTGACATCAGATCGGAGGTGCTGGTTGTAGGTGTTGGGCGTAGCTCGACGCGATGGGGTGCGAGGGCCCTCATAACGCTGCTTGCAGCTTTAATTATTATTATTATTATTATTTCGGCAAATGAATTGGCCGTTTGAGGGCCTAAACATGCTCGAAAACTCATGAAATTTTGCACACGCGTCAGGTCTGGTGAAAATTTACGTATTTTAATGTTCTCAGACATGGCCAGGGAAAATTAGCTCAGTAGCGCCACCTAGAAAAATGAAAAACGCGAGCCCCCGGTATGGGTATGACCTACATGTTTGAAAGTCGGTACACCTATATAATGTTCAGAGTCGAACAAAAAAGTCTATTATGGCAATGTCCTAAACCCAACAGGAAGTCCGCCATTTTGGATTGAAAGTGACATTTTGGCTCTGATTTTACCATTTCCATGCCTCGAACTTTGACGAACTCCTCCTTGGGGTTTGATTTCATAACCTTCATATTTGGTCAGTGCCAACTACACCCTTATGCCATGTTAAATTGCGGAGCTTTTGAGTTTTCACAATACTATGAGGCCGTGGCGCCATGGCGAATTTCGATGACTCGCCATGAAAATCTTATTGCCTCTCATTCTGTCATAGATTTTCTGACCTTGACCAAAGTGAACACATATGATAAGGCTCCATCCCTGAACATATTTCAACTGCCATATTTTACATCAGGGACAGCGCCACCTAGTGGGAACAGGAAATGTCATGTTTTACACTTTGGGGTACAGTATTGTGATGGGTGACATCTGCAGCCTCAAATTTCTCCAGGTAAGCCTTAAGGAGTTGGTCTTGGGTTACAGTGAAAACTGTGACTTTTCGCAAAAGGGTGTGACACCAGCGGCATGGCGAACTTTGATGTCACGCCATGAAGAAACAAATGAGTATAACTCAATGAAATCCAGTCTGATCAGTACCAGACTTTACAGGCATGATGTCAGACCCGCCCTGAACAGATTGATGTGCCCATTGTCGGAAATACGGACAGCGCCACCTAGTGGCAACAGGAAATGTCATGGCTTTAACTTTGTTGTACTGATTTTCACAGGTTGATCGTGGCCACCTCAAAAGCGGTGAATATCACCATCAGTCCCTCGTGATGCTTCAGTGCAAAAATTGTGACTTTAAACTGAACGGCGCACCCTGGTGGCAACGCGGTTCATCATGAAAGATGAAGTGGCTTTTGAGGGGCTTGGAAAGTTTATAGAGGCTTGAAATTTGGCACACACCTCCAAATGGATGACGGCATTGTTGTTATGTAACCATTTTCCTTGAATAGCGCAAAATGGCTCCACAGCGCCCCCTACAATATTTCAAAACATCAGCCCCTGCTCTGTGTTTCATCTATGAGTCTGACACTTGGTAAGCTTGTGTAAGATATCAAGATGTACAAAAAAGTCTCTTGGAGCAATATCCCAAATCCAACAGGAAGTCAGCCATTTTAAAATTAATGTGTAATTTTGATGACATTTTCCCCCCTTTTCAGGCCTCATACTTTGACGAACTCCTCCAAGGGATTTCATCATATTGAAGCATTCTTCAGTGTGTAGAATCTAAAGACCTTTGTGATGTTAAATTGCGAAGCTTTTTCCGTTCAGGGAAACGGGGTGGTCATGGCGGCACGTAGAGTTTCAATCACTCGCAAAAAGCAGTAATCTGCTGTCACTAAAAAACACAATGTCCAATCTCTCCCAAAGGTCGCAGGTGTGATGAGACTCGAGCTTGGAAATGTTTGTTATGCTATTTGTCAATAATGGTTAGAGCGCCACCTAGTGGCATGACTATAATCCTGGTTGAATAAGATGAAATGTTAGCTGGTGATTAAAAGCATGAAATCCATCAATGTGACATCACATCGGACGTGCCGGTTTGAGGTGTTGGCAGTGGCTCGACGTGCCGGGGGTGCGAGGGCCCTCATAACGCTGCTTGCAGCTTTAATTATTATTATTATTATTATTTCGGCAAATGAATCGGCCTTTTGAGGGCCTAAACATGCTCGAAAACTCTGGAAATTTTGCGCACGCGTCAGGTCTGGTGAAAATTTACGTATTTTAATGGTTTTACATATGAGCACTGGGAAATGGCTCTAGAGCGCCACCTATGCCTTGTTAAATGCAGCCCTACGACCACATCGTTTCAGCTACATGTATGAAATTTGGCACACATGTGTATCATGCCAAGACGAACAAAAAAGTCTGTGGGCCCATTGACGCAAACCCAACAGGAAGTCCGCCATTTTGGATTGAAGGTGACATTTTGGCTCTGATTTTACCGTTTCCATGCCTTGTACTTTAACGAACTCCTCCTTGGGATTTGGTCGTATAAGCTTCAAATTTGGACAGTGTCAACTACACCCTTGTGCCATGTTAAATTGCGGAGCTTTTGAGTTTTCACAATACTATGAGGCCGTGGCGCCATGGCGAATTTCGATGACTCGCCATGAAAATCTTATTGCCTCTCATTCTGTCATACATGTTCCAATCTGGACCAAAGAGCACACATATGATAAGGCTCCACCCCTGAACATATTTCAACTGCCATATTTGACCTCAAGGACAGCGCCACCTAGTGGGAACAGGAAATGTCATGTTTTACACTTTGGGGTACAGTATAGTGAAGGGTGACATCTGCAGCCTCAAATTTCTCCAGGAAAGCCTTAAGGAGTTGGTCTTGGGTAACAGTGAAAACTGTGAGTTTTCGCGAAAGGGTGTGACCCCAGCAGCATGGCGAACTTTGATGTCACGCCATGAAGAAACAAATTAGTATAACTCAATGAAATCCAGTCTGATCAGTACCAGACTTTACAGGCATGATGTCAGACCCGCCCTGAACAGATTGATGTGCCCATTGTCGGAAATACGGACAGCGCCACCTAGTGGCAACAGGAAATGTCATGGCTTTAATTTTGTTGTACTGATTTTCACAGGTTCATCTTGGCCACCTCAAAAGCGGTGAATATCACCATCAGTCCCTCGTGATGCTTCAGTGCAAAAATTGTGAGTTTAAACTGAACGGCGCACCCTGGTGGCAACGCTGTTCAACATGAAAGATGAAGTGGCTTTTGAGGGTCTTGGCAAGTTTATAGAGGCTTGAAATTTGGCACACACCTCCAAATGGATGAAGGCTTTGTTGGCATGTGATCATTTTCATTGAATAGCGCGAAATTGCTCCACAGCGCCCCCTACAAAATTTCAAAACCACAGCCCCTGCTCTGTGTTTTATGTATGAATCTGAAACCTGGTAGGCTTATAGGAGATATCAAGATGTACAAAAAAGTCTCTTGGAGCAATATCCCAAATCCAACAGGAAGTCAGCCATTTTAAAATTAATGTGTAATTTTGGCAACATTTTCCCCTCTTTTCAGGCTTCATACTTTGACGAACTCCTCCAAGGGATTTCATCATATTGAACCATTCTCCAGTGTGTGGAATCTAAAGACCTTTGTGATGTTAAATTGCGAAGCTTTTTACGTTCAAGGAAACGGGGTGGTCATGGCGGCACGTGGAGTTTCAATCACTCGCCAAAAAGCAGTAATATGCTGTCACTCAAAGACACAAAGTCCAATCTCTCCCAAAGGTCACAGGCGTGATGAGACTCGAGCTCGGAAATGTTTGTTATGCCCTTTGTCTATAATGGTTAGAGAGCCACCTAGTGGGACGACTATACTCATGGTTGAACCAAATGAAATGTTAACTGGTGGTTAAATGCATGAATTCCATCAATGTGACATCAGATCGGACATGCTGGTTTCAGGTGTTGGGCATGGCTCGACACGCCGGGGGTGCGAGGGCCCTCATAACGCTGCTTGCAGCTTTAATTATTATTATTATTATTATTCCGGCAAATGAATTGGCCTTTTGAGGGCCTAAACATGCTCGAAAACTCATGAAATTTTGCACACGCGTCAGGTCTGGTGAAAATTTACGTATTTTAATGTTCTCAGACATGGCCAGGGAAAATTAGCTCAGTAGCGCCACCTAGAAAAATGAAAAATGCGAGCCCCCGGTATGGGTATGACCTACATATTTGAAAGTCGGTACACCTATATAACGTTGAGAGTCGAACAAAAAAGTCTATTATGGCAATGTCCTAAACCCAACAGGAAGTCCGCCATTTTGGATTGAAGGTGACATTTTGGCTCTGATTTTACCGTTTCCATGCCTCGAACTTTAACGAACTCCTCCTTGGGGTTTGATTTCATAACCTTCATATTTGGTCAGTGCCAACTACGCCCTTGTGCCATGTTAAATTGCGGAGCTTTTGAGTTTTCACAATACTATGAGGCCGTGGCGCCATGGCGAATTTCGATGACTCGCCATGAAAATCTTATTGCCTCTCATTTTGTCATACATTTTCTGACCTTGACCAAAGTGAACACATATGATAAGGCTCCACCCCTGAACATATTTCAACTGCCATATTTGACATCAAGGACAGCGCCACCTAGTGGGAACAGGAAATGTCATGTTTTACACTTTGGGGTACAGTATAGTGATGGGTGACATCTGCAGCCTCAAATTTCTCCAGGAAAGCCTTAAGGAGTTGGTCTTGGGTTACAGTGAAAACTGTGAGTTTTCGCGAAAGGGTGTGACCCCAGCAGCATGGCGAACTTTGATGTCACGCCATGAAGAAAGAAATTAGTATAACTCAATGAAATCCAGTCTGATCAGTACCAGACTTTACAGGCATGATGTCAGACCCGCCCTGAACAGATTGATGTGCCCATTGTCGGAAATACGGACAGCGCCACCTAGTGGCAACAGGAAATGTCATGGCTTTAATTTTGTTGTACTGATTTTCACAGGTTCATCGTGGCCACCTCAAAAGCGGTGAATATCACCATCAGTCCTTGATGATGCTTTAGTGCAAAAATTGTGACTTTAAACTGAACGGCGCACCCTGGTGGCAACGCTGTTCACCGTGAAAAATGAAGTGGCTTTTGAGGGGCTTGGAAAGTTTATAGAGGCTTGAAATTTGGCGCACACCTCCATTGTGCTTAAGGCTTTGTTGTTATGTGATCATTTTCATTGAATAGCGCAAAATGGCTCCACAGCGCCCCCTACAATATTTCAAAACATCAGCCCCAGCTCTGTGTTTTATCTATGAGTCTGAAACCTGGTAAGCTTATAGGAGATATCAAGATGTACAAAAAAGTCTCTTGGAGCAATATCCCAAATCTAACAGGAAGTCAGCCATTTTAAAATTAATGTGTAATTTTTGTGATATTTTCCACTCTTTCCAGGCACCGTTCTTTGACGAACTCCTCCAAGGGATTTCATCATATTGAACCAATCTCCAGTGTGTGGAATCTAAAGACCTTTGTGATGTTAAATTGCGAAGCTTTTTACGTTCAGGGAAACGGGGTGGTCATGGCGGCATGTGGAGTTTCAGTCACTCGCCAAAAAGCAGTAATCTGCTGTCACTCAAAATCAAAATGTCCAATATGTCCCAAAGGTCGCAGGCGTGATGAGACTCGAGCTCGGAAATGTTTGTTATGCCATTTGTACATAATGGTTAGAGCGCCACCTAGTGGGATGACTATAATCATGATTGAATGAGATGAAATGTTAGCTGGTGGTTGAATGCATGAATTTCATCAATGTGACATCAGATCGGAGGTGCTGGTTGTAGGTGTTGGGCGTAGCTCGACGCGATGGGGTGCGAGGGCCCTCATAACGCTGCTTGCAGCTTTAATTATTATTATTATTATTATTTCGGCAAATGAATTGGCCGTTTGAGGGCCTAAACATGCTCGAAAACTCATGAAATTTTGCACACATGCCAGGTCTGGTGAAAAATTTTGTATTTTAATGGTTTTACATATGAGCACTGGGAAATGGCTCTACAGCGCCACCTATGCCTTGTTAAATGCAGCCCTACGACCACATCGTTTCAGCTACATGTATGAAATTTGGCACACATGTGTATCATGCCGAGTCGAACAAAAAAGTCTGTGGGCCCATTGATGCAAACCCAACAGGAAGTCCGCCATTTGGAAGAGAAGGTGACATTTTGGCTCTAATTTTGCCATTTCCATGCCTCGAACTTTTGCGAACTCCTCCTTGGGATTTGGTTGTATAAGCTTCATCTTTGGTCAGTGTCAACTACACACCTGGGCCATGTTAAATTGCGGAGCTTTTGAGTTTTCACAATACTATGAGGCCGTGGCGCCATGGCGAATTTCGATGACTCGCCATGAAAATCTTATTGCCTCTCATTTTGTCATACATTTTCTGACCTTGACCAAAGTGAACACATATGATAAGGCTCCACCCCTGAACATATTTCAACTGCCATATTTGACACCAGGGACAGCGCCACCTAGTGGGAACAGGAAATGTCATGTTTTACACTTTGGGGTACAGTATTGTGATGGGTGACACCTGCAGCCTCAAATTTCTCCAGGAAAGCCTTAAGGAGTTGGTCTTGGGTTACAGTGAAAACTGTGACTTTTCGCAAAAGGGTGTGACCCCAGCAGCATGGCGAACTTTAATGTCACGCCATGAAGAAACAAATTAGTATAACTCAATGAAATCCAGTCTGTTCAGTACCAGACTTTACAGGCATGATGTCAGACCTGCCCTGAACAGATTGATGTGCCCATTGTCGGGAATACGTACAGCGCCACCTAGTGGCAACAGGAAATGTCATGGCTTTAATTTTGTTGTACTGATTTTCACAGGTTCATCGTGGCCACCTCAAAAGCGGTGAATATCAACATCAGTCCCTCGTGATGCTTCAGTGCAAAAATTGTGACTTTAAACTGAACGGCGCACCCTGGTGGCAACGCGGTCCACCATGAAAGATGAAGTGGCTTTTGAGGGGCTTGGAAAGTATATAGAGGCTTTAAATTTAGCACACCCCTCCAAATGGATGAAGGCTTTGTTGTCATGTGATCATTTTTATTGAATAGCGCGAAATGGCTCCACAGCGCCCCCTACAAAATTTCAAAACCACAGCCCCAGCTCTGTGTTTTATGTATGAGTCTGAAACCTGGTAAGCTTATAGGAGATATCAAGATGTACAAAAAAGTCTCTTGGAGCAATATCCAAAATCCAACAGGAAGTCAGCCATTTTAAAATTAATGTGCAATTTTGGCGACATTTTCCCCTCTTTTCAGGCTTCATACTTTGACGAACTCCTCCAAGGGATTTCATCATATTGAACCATTCTCCAGTGTGTGGAATCTAAAGACCTTTGTGATGTTAAATTGCGAAGCTTTTTACGTTCAAGGAAACGGGGTGGTCATGGCGGCACGTGGAGTTTCAATCACTCGCCAAAAAGCAGTAATCTGCTGTCACTCAAAGACACAAAGTCCAATCTCTCCCAAAGGTCGCAGGCGTGATGAGACTCGAGCTCGGAAATGTTTGTTATGCCATTTGTGCATAAGGGTTAGAGCGCCACCTAGTGGAACGACTAACAAATCATGAATGAATGAGTTGAAATGTTAGCTGGTGGTTAAATGCATGAATTCCATCAATGTGACATCACATCGGATGTGCTGGTTTTAGGTGTTGGGCGTGGCTCGACACGCCGGGGGTGCGAGGGCCCTCATAACGCTGCTTGCAGCTTTAATTATTATTATTTCGGCAAATGAATCGGCCTTTTGAGGGCCTAAACATGCTCGAAAACTCTGGAAATTTTGCGCACGCGTCAGGTCTGGTGAAAATTTACGTATTTTAATGGTTTTACATATGAGCACTGGGAAATGGCTCTAGAGCGCCACCTATGCCTTGTTAAATGCAGCCCTACGACCACATCGTTTCAGCTACATGTATGAAATTTGGCACACATGTGTATCATGCCAAGACGAACAAAAAAGTCTGTGGGCCCATTGACGCAAACCCAACAGGAAGTCCGCCATTTTGGATTGAAGGTGACATTTTGGCTCTGATTTTACCGTTTCCATGCCTTGTACTTTAACGAACTCCTCCTTGGGATTTGGTCGTATAAGCTTCAAATTTGGACAGTGTCAACTACACCCTTGTGCCATGTTAAATTGCGGAGCTTTTGAGTTTTCACAATACTATGAGGCCGTGGCGCCATGGCGAATTTCGATGACTCGCCATGAAAATCTTATTGCCTCTCATTCTGTCATACATGTTCCAATCTGGACCAAAGAGCACACATATGATAAGGCTCCACCCCTGAACATATTTCAACTGCCATATTTGACCTCAAGGACAGCGCCACCTAGTGGGAACAGGAAATGTCATGTTTTACACTTTGGGGTACAGTATAGTGAAGGGTGACATCTGCAGCCTCAAATTTCTCCAGGAAAGCCTTAAGGAGTTGGTCTTGGGTAACAGTGAAAACTGTGAGTTTTCGCGAAAGGGTGTGACCCCAGCAGCATGGCGAACTTTGATGTCACGCCATGAAGAAACAAATTAGTATAACTCAATGAAATCCAGTCTGATCAGTACCAGACTTTACAGGCATGATGTCAGACCCGCCCTGAACAGATTGATGTGCCCATTGTCGGAAATACGGACAGCGCCACCTAGTGGCAACAGGAAATGTCATGGCTTTAATTTTGTTGTACTGATTTTCACAGGTTCATCTTGGCCACCTCAAAAGCGGTGAATATCACCATCAGTCCCTCGTGATGCTTCAGTGCAAAAATTGTGAGTTTAAACTGAACGGCGCACCCTGGTGGCAACGCTGTTCAACATGAAAGATGAAGTGGCTTTTGAGGGTCTTGGCAAGTTTATAGAGGCTTGAAATTTGGCACACACCTCCAAATGGATGAAGGCTTTGTTGGCATGTGATCATTTTCATTGAATAGCGCGAAATTGCTCCACAGCGCCCCCTACAAAATTTCAAAACCACAGCCCCTGCTCTGTGTTTTATGTATGAATCTGAAACCTGGTAGGCTTATAGGAGATATCAAGATGTACAAAAAAGTCTCTTGGAGCAATATCCCAAATCCAACAGGAAGTCAGCCATTTTAAAATTAATGTGTAATTTTGGCAACATTTTCCCCTCTTTTCAGGCTTCATACTTTGACGAACTCCTCCAAGGGATTTCATCATATTGAACCATTCTCCAGTGTGTGGAATCTAAAGACCTTTGTGATGTTAAATTGCGAAGCTTTTTACGTTCAAGGAAACGGGGTGGTCATGGCGGCACGTGGAGTTTCAATCACTCGCCAAAAAGCAGTAATATGCTGTCACTCAAAGACACAAAGTCCAATCTCTCCCAAAGGTCACAGGCGTGATGAGACTCGAGCTCGGAAATGTTTGTTATGCCCTTTGTCTATAATGGTTAGAGAGCCACCTAGTGGGACGACTATACTCATGGTTGAACCAAATGAAATGTTAACTGGTGGTTAAATGCATGAATTCCATCAATGTGACATCAGATCGGACATGCTGGTTTCAGGTGTTGGGCATGGCTCGACACGCCGGGGGTGCGAGGGCCCTCATAACGCTGCTTGCAGCTTTAATTATTATTATTATTATTATTATTATTATCATAACAACAATAATAGTAATATCAGAAACTGCACCAGATTTGTCTGGGATTCATTCATGACAGGAATTCATTAATATATTTAGATTTTATTTTTTGCAAAAGTTTTTTTCCTTTCCTGGAAACGAAAATGGGAATTACATTTTTCAGTCTAAATGAGGTATTACACTGCAGGCAGGCCAGTTTAGCATCCAGACTCTTTCCCTTCAGAGGTGTGTTGTTGGAATCATTGCAGAGTGTTTTGCTGACAGTAAAAAGAAATCATCTTAATGGTTTTATATAGCTTTCCAAAACATATGTATCATTCAGCTTTAATGGTCCCTTCACAGATATATAGCTTGTCTGTTGCACGTGCACTGATCCAGATGTGCGCCAATAACAAACCAGTTTGGTGAGATCCACTTTTTCCACTTTTCACTGACTCTGTCGTAAAGAGCTCATGGCTGAGAAGATGATGCCATTTCTCAACAATGTTTAAATACTTCCATTTCTTTTTTTTCATGATTGAGTTTTATTTTGCAGTGCAGTGTCAAACTGTGCTCACTGACAGTGACAGCAGATTTTCTTTTTCACAACCGATTGCCATGGTTTTCACTAGGAAATCACGTCTGCTGCTTGCCACAGCATTTTGTTTTGTTTTTTGGTCTTATCTCCAAACATTTTGAATCTTCTGATAATATAAATAACTGTAGATGGTGTCTTCATGCATGCTCAATCAACCAGATTAGTGAATCCCAAAAGGTTGATTCTGTTCATCTGAACGCAGCGTCGTCAGTGGGAGAAACGTTTCGTAACTCATCCAAGTGACTTCTTCAGTCTCAGCTGAGACTGCAACTGACGGAAGAAGTCACTTGGATGAGTTACGAAACGTTTCTCCCACTGACGACGCTGCGTTCAGATGAACAGAATCAACCTTTTGGGAACTGTAGATAGTCTTCTTCTACCATCATTTTTCCCTTTAGGTGTCTCCATGGATCATCTGCCGCCATCTCACCCTAAAGCTAGCATCCTCTTAAGACACCCCAACCCTCTGTATGTCTTTTTATTGGAACCTTCTCAATAGATCTCCCTTTTTTCCTCCTGGCTGGCAGCGTCATATTCACTATCCTTTATCCAATATATGACACACAATATGTCTGCCTTTATTCTCTCTATCATATCAGCCAGCTCTCTCCCTTTCTCCTAATTCCTACATTTAAAGTCCCTACTCACCATCTCCACACTCCTGCCTCTCCTTCTCCCCCTGCTGCCTCCTAACACCTTCACTCTGTTGTCTTCCTTTGTCTTTGGCCATCAGTGGCTCCATTTCCACTGGCACCCCACTGGCCAACAGCACCAGAGGTGGTTGTTAATAACCTGGACCCCAACCGATCCGGCGTCTAAATCTTGTTCTTTTTGATCTGGTTGGGGGTGGGGGTTCAAAATTCCCAAATTCTTTGCAATTCTGTCTCAAGAAAAACGATTCAAAATTCTGGAACTTTCTGTATAATATTTTAAATTTAATATGTGAGTTTAAATCATTTGAAAATCTGATTTTGTCGCTATTTTATCCAACAACTTTTGGTTTTACTACTCACAGGGTGTCACATTTATTGGAATCAAGGATTGAAGTAGATTCAAAGGTAGACTACAGTTCTTCTGCTTACTATGTTGGTTTGTACCTTTACCCTGAAAGTGTGGCACCCACCCCTGATTTGGGATCATAGATTTATATTGAGAAATGGGATGATGGATAAAGTTCCCACTGATAATGCTTCACCATATGCATAATACAGTCAGTCGGTGCTCCACAGTCACCCCGCAGTCCTTTCACCCGCGCTCCCACTTAAACCAAGAGACACAGTGTGGTACGAAAGATAGTGGATTTTATTTGTACTTCTTTATTTGTTACAGTGGAGACACAGACACAGTCACAGCAGCAGGAGTGGAAACAGCAGTGAGGGTGAGGTGGGGGGAAAGAAAAATCAAAAACAAAGCTGTTTTGCTTTTGTTTAGCTTTTTTATGCCCAACCACCGTCTTTCACCATCTCTTTCTCTATTTACAAGACTTTTAAAATCGTGCTTTCCTCTTATTACTGTAACCTTTCCTTTCGTACCTGTGTTTAAAGAGTGACAAAATAAAAGAGAGGGGTAGGCAAACTATTATAGCGCAGTACTCCCACTCTTTTACTGTGCACTCCTGGCCAGTACAAACAGAAGGAGGGATCCATTAAACACTCTGTGCCCGGTTGAGACTAACAGACCGCCAGGGCCAGACTGCTCGCCTGTTTCAAGCAAGTGACTGTGCATGCACCACAGCACCCAAGAGACATTTTGACCAACCACACTGAACTGCATATGCATATATATGTAGGTATGATGCATGCACTGTTGGCCTCAACGCAGGAGGACAGAATGAGTCATGGGCGAGGAGGGGAGGGAAAAGATGGAGGAAGAAGAGGCAGGGACAGAGATAGAGAGAGCGTTTCGGTGTCACAAGATTATTTTTTATTGAAAATAATCCCATGTTCCCCTGTTGGTACTCACACACAAACACCCCCACAGCCTCCCGTCCTCTCACTGAACATCTCGATAGAGGAGACAAGTCTTTTCGTAAGAAGAAAGAGCCGACCCGGGCGCGAGTGTGTGCGAGGAGGATGAGGAGATTGGTGGAGAGGAGGAAGAATTAAGGGTCTGGACAAGTGTGGGTTTCAACAGAGGTAAGAGATGTCGAGGATTTATTCCTCCTTCTCCTCTCCGTGTGTGATGACGTAGCAGATGTTCTTGTAGTCAACGTTGCCAGCCACATCAGGGGGGAAGGCAGCCCAGAGGTTCTTCATCTGCAGATGAAGAGGAAATGAAGAAATGCGTTACAGCCTGGCAAAAAACAAGGGCCAAATCGCGCTGCAAGTCCGATGAGCTCACCTCCTCAGCGGTGAACCTGTCGCACTGGGTGGTCAAGAGCTCCTCGAGGCTGGAGAGGGAAAACGCAGGAAATTTAAGATTAAGATGAAAGATTACAGCAGGAAGAGATGGAAGATAAACGCAAATAAGCTTACAATTCCTTCTTGATGCTGCCAGTGCCCTCGGGGTCCAGGACCTTGAAAGCGCTCACGATGACGTCCTCAGGATCAGCACCTATGAAAACAAAGACATAGAAAAAAATAATAATTCAGAATTATGTTAATCACATAACATTAAGTGTTTAGATAAATAACAACCATCACCTTACAGCACCAAGTATTTCATGAAATAGGATACAAAGGACAACTGATATGTGCCAACACACCCTTCAGCTTCTCGCCGAACATTGTCAGGAACACGGTGAAGTTGATGGGGCCGCTGGCCTCCTTCACCATGGCCTCCAGCTCCTCATTCTTCACATTCAGCTGACCCATGCTGGCCAGCACGTCCCTGAGGTCGTCCTTGCTGATGATGCCATCTCTGTTCTGGTCGATGATGGTGAAAGCCTGGCACAGACCGGGAGATTAGTCAGAGATTAGATCAGAGTTCAGCCAAACTTCAGCTAAAATAACACTTAATTAAAACCAGTGAAAACTGAGATTCTCACATTTCTCACAAGTCCTTGTTATCCAGCTTGTTTTTCATGATTATTTGTGCGAGGCACTCTGCCAATGTAAATGTGTAACTGTGGAGCAGTTAGCTCCTTCTCCTTCCACATAGGAGGGCGTATCACCCAATGAAACCAAAGATGGCATTGCAAACCTTTTGGGACTTGGCAGCTGGTCAGCCACTTGTCTTTCTAAGGTGTTAAAATGGCTTGGGAATGTGAGACAAGCCCTTTGCGACATTTAAGGAGAAGGTATTGATTGCAGCTGTCATCCTTTTGCCTTGTGACTAAATCTTATGACCATGTTACCAATGTTCTCTCTGCTTCTGAGGCCTCTTAAGGTCCTGCCAAGCTACTGTTGACATTGTATTGTCTTTCATTTAGATCTGTTACTGAAGAAAACCCCTACAAATGAATCCTGATTTCTATAATCTACTGATAACGACACTATTTACCTTGTTGATCACAGTGCTAAAACCCCCCAAATTCCTTCAGTTTCAACCCTGAGCTCCCCTTCCCCTGTGCACCAGCTGTTGGGCCACATTCCAGTGGAGTCACGGAGCAAGTGTCTCCGAGGAGAATTCCTAAGCTAGCATAGAGCAGAGGTAACTGCTGTCAACAGGAGAGCTGAAATTTACTGTCCTGCCGTGCTGATGAAGGCATTTTTTGCTGTTGTGCCGCTAAAGTGACGAGATCTATATCTTCTGACAGCTCTCTCACGTTACATTCAAGGTCACATGATAGAGTGCTCGGTTACATCACCACCTTAGAAGGTACTGATAGAAAGCTTGAGGTGTGATGAGGAAAAGGTTACCTCCTTGTACTCCTGGATCTGGCTCTGCTCGAACATGGAGAACACGTTGGAGGATCCACCCTCACCCTGCTGCTGCCTCCTCTTGGCTTTCTTGGGTGCCTGTGATATGATGTGAGGTGTAAGAAAAGCCATACATACATGACATGAACTAAAGAAGCAGATCCTGGTTAACTCTCAAAATCATCATATGAAGAAAAATAAATCAATCAAATTTCTTCCTGATAAATTAAGCTTGGATTGGCAGTTTTGCCAGTTGAATCTATCTTTGGGGTAATGACTGAATTTTTCCCCCTCTTAAAAAAAATTATAAACTTTGAAACAATCACCCAATTTAGAATCTATGTAATGTGTTGAGGACTACAATAATAAGGAATAGGTCCTCCCGAACTTTAGCTCAAGTCAGCAGATAACACTGACACTGGCACTCCTTCAAGTTCACTTCCTGGGATGTTGGTAGTCCAGATAGCAAATATCTTAATGATACGCCCATCTCATCATTTTAATGTAGACAACATCCTAAAGACTTTTTTTAAACCCTATGAAGTGGCCACACTCACCATCTCTCAAGTTTGTGAGGTTGTTGTTGGTCAAGAAGAGAAGCCTACACCAAGCCGATGTGACTGACATGTAGGTATTGAATGCCTGGGGTCTTATATACTAGCCCATAGGGGGCTAACTTTAGCCACACCATCAGGTTTGGCAGGAAAATAGAGCTGGGGTATAGTAAGAAAAAGAGGGAGGAGCGAGGAGGTGGCTGGGGGGATCGGTTTACTGATGATCCAAAATAGGCCGCAGAAGTCTTGGAATCAGGTGAATTCAATGCCAACAGTGACTTTGGTGTCATGTGCGGACTAATATGGACAGACGGGACACGGTAAAGGACAACTGAAACGTCCCCATTTTACTTACTGAGTCTTTGTCGTGGCTATTTCTGTCAACTTTATATATCTATTGTGAGACTTCAAAGCCCAGTGCGTGATGGCAAAGTGTCGCTGCTTTACTGCTTTAATACAGACACAGATGGGACAGTTACCCCGCAATCAGCACGGCCCGCTGCCTTCTATTAATTAATACTCCAGTGCTGCTCAATATCTCAGCTAACATTTCCTGAAGTCATCACCTGTCTAAATGATAGGTTTGATCTGAGGTTTGTGGCCATGGCCAGATCATTAGTGGCCATCAGGGTGTATAAACAGTTGTGAAACCTGAAAACAGTTGGCTGACGGACATTGGTCCAGGTCCAGCAATGACACACGACCACTGGGTCTCTGGAAAAAGTGACCGTGCATCAGTGAGAAATCCAAACAGTCCTTTTAATACTGCCTCAAGTAGCTGGAAATGCTCAGTGGAAAGAATAACATTGAAAGTGTGACTGGGAGCGGAACAAAATAGATCACAGAGGCCACCTTTACAGGGACTAAAGACAAAACAGGTGCTCACACCCAGGATAGTGAATCATTTTCTGTTTTACTGATTCAAGTGTAAGAAAGAAAAAAAAGAAACAGGCAAAATGATGATTGGACTAAATGACCAGCTTTACCGCCACGGGTGCACTAATTTGGGTTCCTCCTCGAGGTTCCCAGTATAGTTGCTTTAGGATAGGAGGACAGTGACCCACCCACTAAACCCCATATATGAGTATCATTGGCTGGCCATCAATCACACAACTGTACAGCTTAGGTATGTATGTATTGGTATCCCACGCTGGCGTGAAGCGATCCAGAGTCTTAGCTGGCTCGTGGACGTAGCGTTTCACGTGGCAAAATATGACCTAAATTATCTGCAATGTTTTGTAATGATGGAAAACGAAGCGCCCGATTGGCAAGGAGGAGGCAAAAAATGTGTTGTATGTGAAGCCGATAAGCAGCCAGCTCAGCTGTAGGCTCGAAGGTTGAAAAAAGAAGCGATGCAGACACAGAAGGAGAAAGACCGAGCAAAGACCACGAAGACAAGACAGCTGTACAGACTGAAATAGCCCTGCTGCCCTCCTGCCATTCTGTTTCTCAGCCATTTCGACCCCCTTCTAAAATTTAGCGGACTTCACCCTTCTTGGCCTGTGTTGCCCCCCAGCCAACTGTCAGTCCTTTTTTACCCTGTCACTGGTAAAATTGTTTAAATCTGTGAGGCAAAATGGACTCATTAGGTCATCAATAATAATAGAGCCCAAAGGGAAATGTTTCCTCGATCGGACAATTCCTGATTTAAAATGGAAATGTGGCCAACTTTCAGCTACAGATTAACTCAGGCCTTTTTAATGGCTGGCAGATTTATTTCTTATAAACACGCCAGGTATTATCAGCTCTGAAGTAATGAAGCTGTTATTAATAAGCAAATTTTATATCACCGTTTCACAGTTTCTTTCATTCTCTGTCCTCGGTGAAATTTGTTCGGGCATGTTAAGACAGACGTGTCAAACATAAGGCCTGCCAAAGACTCAAATCCAGCCCACTGGAAAGCTTTGTGCGAAGGAAAAACTCTGTTTTTACAATGTGTTCACAGTAAAAAAAAATCAACAAAAGAAATTTACATTTTCTGTGAATTAACAGAAAATTTCAGTCTAGTTTTGAGCTACCAGGATCCTTTCTGTAATTGAACACATTTATTTCTTACAGTTTAATCCCAAAGAGTCGTGCGGACACATTTCTTTCATTTGCCACAGCAGCATTTCTTTAGTAAATGTGTAGTTAAACATTAAAGGACAGAAAGAACAGTTTTACTGATCCAGCCTCCTTAAAATCAAAATGTGGTGTATGTGGCCCACAGTGTAACACAGGCTTGACATCCATGTCTTAAGAGGAAGGTTTTCACCTGAACTGGTTAGCCATAGTATGTCCAGTATAGAGACAGTAGACTAGCTGGAGCAGATGGAGGTCATATTTCAGGTGTGTGACTTTATAAAAATGCCAACTTAGGAAATAACATCATTGCAGTGACAAACAAAGGTTAATAAAACAGATGATCATAGATCATTTATTGACTAATCTATGAAAAAGTAAAAAAGAAACAGCATGTTTCTGGAAGAAAACAAATATAACTATGTCAACTATATATTACCGACACATTTCTAATCCAGTGCACGTATGCATGATAAAGCTTCTCTATAAGTTAAGGGTTAGAAACAAAGCCAACTTTTATCATTCAAAATCTATCAAGTTTTCTTCCTGAACATTCGCACCGCCGTGTCCTTTCTTTGACCACATGACAATCAGTTCCTTTACTTCCTTTCCATAATCTTCATGCAGCTGGTTAAAGTCGTACTCCCCAATCGTCTGAAATGGATCAAACATAGGCACCGCGTTGGCATTCTTCTTCGATCGCAGTTTGGGTGATTTCTTACTGGCCGTCTTGGATGAAATGGTAAGAGCTTGTAGGTTTGGACAGGAATTCGGGCTGGGTGCTGTTCCCAGCGCAGATGAGGTGCAGGTGTTTGAGGTCACAAAGACGGCAGCAGGCTGGATGGCGCTGAAATTTGGCATGACAAAAGGTTTGCTTGGTTTACTGGAGAGTGCACCAACTGCATCTGAAGAAAAAAAACAGTGAAATATAGAAATTAAGGAGCTGAATGCACATGAAGAGAAAGACAAAATCTGCTCATGCTGCATGTGTACGGCAGAGCTCCATCCACTTGCTCAATGACGCTTTAATCTAACCTTTAACTCTACAATCAGTGGGTGATCTATTCCGGCTGTGGGCTCTGGAATACTGAGAATCTCTTACTGAACACTACATGCTCAGAAAATGTACACAAATAAAGAACTGTGTCGTACATGCTAAGCAAACAGGTGCTAATCCAAGTTTTTTCTGTCAGTTTTTCTACATGATAAAAGAAATGCTGCTTTAGGCTCAAACTGTAAGAAATAAATATGTAAAATTAGCTCTGACTGTGTTGTAATTATAAAATGGAAATTTGGGGGAAATAACAGAATGTCTTTTTTTTCTTTTTACTGTGAACCTGCTGTAAAAACCATTAATGTCTATAGCATACAATAAAAAAACCAAAAAAACAACAACCAAGAAATCCATGTTGTTTCATTGTTTATCTGTTTCTTTATTGACAGTAGTGTTACAGGAATGACCGTGGGGGAGGTATTTATCACTTGGAAAAGCTGTAAACTTTAAAAAAAAAAAAATACAGTTAAAAGTTTAACATTTAAAGTTGTCCTTCACATTTTCCAAAGCTCTATAGTGGGCCAGGTAGGAGTCTTTGGCTGGCCGATTCTGGCCCCTGAGCCTTATGTTTGTTTAACACCCCTGAACTAAAGCTTTAGTTTTTTGTTTTTGTAAAACCTCTTTAATTGATCTTTGTGTCTAGTTTTAGTTTAGTTTTTATTAGTTTCAGTTTTAGTTTTAGTCTTTTTTTGATTATAGCTGTAAGAAGGGCGCGTGTCAGAGGTGGTGGTTGACTCAAAGTGTGTCACAGAATTCTATCACACAGAAACTCTGGATATTTCCTCTATATTTTCATTTTTATTCACAAAATCATTTCAGTTACTTATACTTCTTTTCAAAAATCTAGTTTTTATTTTAGTCCTGTACCTCTCTCTCTCTCTCTCTCTCTCTCTCTCTCTCTCACACACACACACACACACACACACACACACACACACACACACACACACACACACACACACACACACACAAAAATGTATTTTGCCCGAGGATTCTTCAGTGTACAGACTAAAGGAGCTGGAGATCGAACCATCAACCTCCCAGTTGGACGCCCGCTCTAGCACCAAACATAAATCTAGTACGCTTTCTGTTTTACGAGAGCTTTATGCTCACACCTCATGGTCAGGACATCAGGTCCATAAACGGATTCAATGACTGATATTAACTTAATTACCACTTAAGTCAATTACTACTTAACAGGTGAAACTAACCGTCATTTTAGCCAGTTTTTAAGCAAAACGCCCCCAAATCTGTGAGAGCATTTCAACTTTGTTTTAATGAGACGTGTCTGTATATGACATGAGATCGATTTTGTGGTGGCTATGAGAAATTTATGACCGATCTTTAGAACAAAAGCAGAACGATCAATAACAAATATTAACAATAAAAACTTGGTTGAAATGAACTGTGCTCTCATTACTACTCTGTTAATAGATAAAACATCAGTAGTGATCATAATGATGCGACTGATGCTGCGAGATCATAATATGTGCGTGTACGTGTGTGTGCGCGCGTGCGTGCGTGCGTGTGTACAGTATGTACCACAGTGTACCAGGTGTCTGATGTAGACAGTGATGCAACGCCTCTCGCAGCTGCCCTCCAGAACAAAGGCTGCTCTCTTTAGCCCCCCCTCTCCCCAGCAAAGATAAACCCGCTCCATCTTTCTGCCCTCACCTCTGTACTTCGACTCCATGTCCACTACAAGCAGGGCCAGGTAGCTGTGGCTGGCTGACAGCAGGGCTTTGATCCAGCTCTCCTGACTGGCCTGGTTCTCCGCGGCAAACTTGTACGTCCGCAGCCCCGGCTCGCTCCACACCAGCGAGAAGGCGAAGTTCTCCTCGGACTCGCACAGCTGGACGGTGCAGCCCTCCAGAACAATCACTCCGACCAGATCCCGGTCGGTCTGCCGGTCTTTGTAGAAGAGGAGGTTCCCCTTCAGCACGAACCAGCGCTTCTGATAGGAAGTCTTGATCTCACCCTGTGTGTGTGTGTGTGACAGTTGTGTTTTACTGACTGCTGTACAAACGCCTTGTGTACTCAATTTCTTACATAACTGATTTGAGGAAACAGGCAACCCAGTGGGAGGTGAAATGTCACAGAGATTTTGAAAGCTGAACTTAAAAACAGTTTAAAAAAAATCCCCTCTGAGTTTATTTACTTTAGATAACCTCACTACCCTTTCTGTTTGTTTTTCAAAACAATACATTAATCAGGTTCCCTGTAAACCTGAGCCAGGGCGTCTTACCTTCTTGTACAGGTACCCTTCCTTATCCACAGGTGAGTTGCAAGATTCAAAATAGGTGAGGACTTTTTCATCAATCTTCATTTCAACATCTCAGTGTGCCCGGAGCAAAATCTGCCACGCACACACCACAGATCGAAAGAAAGAAAAAGAAAGACTTTATGTACTTCCTCATGTTATTGCTGCGACTATTTATAATTATGGAGAAGTTATGTTAACAATATTTTAATGACCCATTGTCGCCCAGCGGCCAAATAAGCGCCCTTTTTCCGCGTTTTAAACAAGGAAATGCATTCATATCTCGGCGTTCATATTCAACAATAAGAATGACTGCTTTCTTTTCTACAACAGAAACTTAAATACAGTCGTGTTTCGCTCGTATTCAGCCGAAAACACGGCGATCGCCATGAATAAGACGAGTTTTTTTTTTAAGTAAGGCGTTTACGCGCGCCTGTAGTAACACAAACTTACTCAACACCAGTCTCCGTTGGCAATACGCCTAAAAGTTGAGAAACGGAGAGGCCGATGAGTTTCTCATATCCACATGGTTCTTGTTTACTCACCTCTGTGAAATGGGAAAATGAAGCCGTTCCTCTGTGAGCGTCTGAGTCAATCAATCGCTTCCTGGTAAGGTGAGCGCAGCTACACGTAAACACTTTAAATAAATGGGCTGGTCCCCGGGTTTTATCACTTAGGCTAGAAACCCTGTCAGTTTACCCAAATCAGTTGTAAATGTGTCATACTTGTAAAATCGGATCCTTTGATGCAGCTAAAAGCAATTCAAATGCTGAAGTTTGGCACTGCTGTTGTGTAATTCAGCGGTTTCGTCTTGCAGAGGGGCCCTCTTACAAAACCTGCATTGCTTCACGCTGTTTTTATTTAAAAGTACTTTAAAATTTCATACGAATGAGGATCAAAAATCGACCTTCTTGATTAATGAAAATGGTCTTCTTGATTGGTGAAAACCTGATAACATAAATGCACACAATGAACGATAAACAAAATTATAGTGTTGTGCAAAAGTCTCGAGCCACCCCTGATCCACAGTCAAAGCTCTTTTGTGGATGTTGGATGTTACATTCTCTGTGAAGGTGACCCCACACTGCTCCAGTAACAATGAGGTCCAGGCTCCGGGGAGGCCAATCCACTGTGTTTTTTCCATCCAGGTGCTTCTACTGTGTTGGCAGTGTGCTTGGATCATTGTCATGCTTAAAAGTGAAGCTGTTATCAAGCTGATATTTCCCACGTGGAATTTTATGGTGGATCAAATCTGATGGTAGTTTTCTGCTTCCATAATTCCATCATATGATTGTTGGGGGTTTCTCCATATTATTGTAGGGCCTTTACCTTACATTATAATGCAGCTTGAGGTAGCTGTTGTTGTGATTTGTGGAAATGCAGCTCCAGACATGACAGAGCCGCCACCGTGTTTCAGTGACTGTAAAGACTCACTGTTGTGTCTCCCTCCTGACCTTTAGCATTTTAATTCATCACTCCATAAATCCTCTTATGTAAGGAAAGCATTTTCAGATATTGTTTATCTTCTGTGGATAGTTTTGTAAGTCTGCTACTTCCTAATTTCTCCTCCACTTGTCCAGTTTAAGGACACACTGCACACCACACTGTTATGTCAGGGTTTTGGCTAATAGCTCTTTGGGAATGAGCCGGCTGGTACAAAAATGCAATTTTATGCCTGTTAAACTTTTATCTTTGGTAATATTTTATGCCGTTAAAATATGACGTTTTTAGGCCACTAATAACTACAGACACAATTAAAAACGGATTTTTTGCTAAGTTGTCTGTTATGTGTGGTTCACCCCTTGAATTATGCACATTTTTACGCTTTATAGGTCAGTGTTAAGTGGCTTAACAAACAAAGGAAAACATTTCCTGTGAAAATGTCCAAATACAAAGACTGGACTGGAGTGAAAAAGCAGCGAATGTCCAAATAGAAACCTCCAGAAAGCCTGGAGAACTCTTACTCAAGACCATTTAAAAAATGACAAAAAGTCTGACTGCTTGGAAGCAAAACATAAAGAAACGAGAGGTGGTTCAAGACTTTTTTGCAGTACTGTTAACATAATGCATATTCTCTCGTGGCATTTGAATCTCACTTGTGCCAGCACCTGTGGTTTCTCAAACGCTTCTGAGTGAACCGCCGCTTCAGAAAACAATGTTGATGTGCAGATTGCTTTAGGTTATGTGGTCACTGTTGTTTTTAGCAGAAAAACCCTGCTGACACATGCTGTGCAAAAACTCAAGTGGGTGCAAATGTGATAATTACTTACACAATACACTTGTGGCTGCTGACCAGTCTGCTGAAGAACAGTTTGCTTAAAATGTCACTCACTGAGCCATCGGTAATGGTAATAAATTAGTTTATTGCCTTTGCTTCACAAACCAAGTTTAACTTGCAATACATATGTCCAACCATCAGAAAGCCTTTAATCAGTCTGGAAAGTCGGGTAGCTTTAATGACAATCATGCAATTCAGATTTTTAAAAGGTTTCTCTGACATTTACCGAAATGACGACACATTCTGCAGGTGACCGAAAGAGGTCAACTCGTCGAGTTAACCTCCTTTTCAAACCAACGTTTCACAGGAAACTGTTATAACGGAGTCAGACCTAGAAGACACATCAATATAGCATTTGTAATGCTGGTAGCATTGGAGACAAAGAGGCTCCTGCACACCATCTAACTTGCAAGAACATATTTATTTCCTTTTTGTATAGCCAAAACTCTGTGTTTTAAACACTTTGCTGCTTCATTTCTTATTTAGATTATTTCTTACACGTTTCCATGGGTTACAGGCTGCAAAACCCTAAGATCCACTGAAGCAGTGCAGCATGAGCTAATGAATCACTTACTAATAAGTTACAAATTAATTTTCATTGTGAGTACCATTAGAGTTCCTCTCTCTTTGTGGGTACAGGCTGTCAGCTGATAGAGTAACTGTTTTTTGTGATTTTAACATGACCTATGAAGCGGTTATTTCAACACCTGGCCGGTATAAAGGCAATATGAAAGGTAGAATTTAAGCTAAACAGCATCATCAGCCTCGATCCACCTTGGTGGTTTTTAAACTTCTGAATTACATTTTTTTTTTAAAAATCAAACTATGTTAAATTTCACTTAAATAAAGGTGAATTTCATCAGTGCAAAAGCATCAGCAAAGTAAATTTACCTGAGTTTTATATCATATATTTCACCTGGTTACCCATCTCCACCACTGCTTCACCTAATTTAAGTGGCCACGAATACCACAGCCTGCTCTACAGCAGCACAACACAGCACAGTACTGTACACTGGATGTAAACACTGCTAACATAGCAGTTTAGCCTGCACTGAACTGTGTAGTATTTTCATACCATTTACATAACACAAAATGATTCCAATTCAAGTTTCACAACTTGAAATAACCGTTCAGCTACAGCAAAACATCCTGCACAGATCTAGCTTCTGATAAAAAAACCAAAAACAGAACAAGAACCATTAACGTAACAATACATGTAAAACTTTACATTTCTAGCTTGTCAACTGTCGCTCTCTGAGTTTATAGCTTTTGAAAATAACCTCGTCATCCTCTTATTATTTTTCTCCATCTCTGAGTGATCTTATTACAGATTCACTTTTCTCTCTCTGAAAAATAGCAGCTGTATCTTTAGCTTGCATAGCCAAGCTGCACAGACAGTTTGTGTGTTTATTGCTGAGTTCTTTGAAATTACCTGCCACTTTAAACACAGTTACTCCATTTATGCTACAGTACTCTTCCTAAGTAAGTATCTCCATGGCATCAGCTGGAAGGACGCCAGACTGCAGCACATTCATTACTCATTAACCGAAGATGTGGGAATGAAACTTTAACCCCTGCATGTTTCCATGGCACAGAAGCACAATCACAAGCATTTCATCATCTTCTTCATAACTTCTGCAATTCTTTGTGGCATGCAGGATATCAGCTTTTGAGATCTGCATGATCAGAGCTCTCAAGCCGATCAAAGCTTTTGGGCTTCTGCTTGTCCACTCATGGACAAGTCTCAGTTGTTGTGTCCTTGGGCAAGACACTTCACCTACCGCCTACTGGTGATGGCCAGAGGGGCCGATGGTGCGATATGGCAGCCTCGCTTCTGTCAGTCTCCTCCAGGGCAGCTGTGGCTACAACTGTAGCTGCCTCCACCAGTGTGTGAATGTCAGACTGAATGAATAGAGGAACTGTAAAGCGCTTTGAGGGTCTCGAAAAGCGCTATATAAATGCAATCCATTATCATTATTATTATTATTTCTTTGACTATCCTACAAATGTCCTCCAAGCCCAACTTCTTCCCGTGATCCAAGAGCAATCTGGTGGCAATTTTCCAGCATGATGGAGCAAAGTCCATCAATAACAATCCCCTATGAGCAAGCACTTGGTGAGAGGAAAGACTTCCTTTTAGCAGGAAGAAACCGCCGGCAGAACCAGGTTCAGGGAGGGGTCATCTATTTGAATCTTATAAAATGCTTATTATTGTTCTTCATAATATCATAGAAACATGTAAAAAAATGCAAATAATCGAATTTTTTCAAATGAAGCAGCAGTGTTTATGAAACATTTGGGCACAACCCAACTTTTAGAAGTCACATTCCCTCGGAGCTTCACAAGACATACATATAAACACATTTTTAGCATACATAAGTTCGATTAGATTTCACAGGCCATACAAATGTATCGCTGAAGATTTACAGACTCTAGTTTCTTTACAAGCTGTTTCAAATGTAGCTCCAATAAAATCTTAACATCTCTCGATCTAAATGAAAAGCTCACATTTATATATAAACCTGCATGCTTTTGTGCCTTTCTTTTTACATTTCTAGCTTTATTCATTACACAGGGTGTATCAAAAGGAATAATCTGTTGTCAAAGTGCTTTAACTGTTCAGTCGTTCACCTGTAATGACTGAAACACTGTTTCTTTAAAAATACAGCCTTTCCAAATTGGATGACTCTTTTGATACACCCTGTGTAAACCACACTGATGCCCGGTGTTTATTTATATGTCCTGTGTAGCACCTTGAGAATGTAATTAGCTGAAAGGTGACAGAAGCTTCCTGTTTAAGATCCTTCTCTTGAGCACTGACATATATATTCTTGCAAGTTACAACAATGCATGGAAGCCCATCTGCTGCCGTCTGTTATTACAATTTCAACACTCGGTTGAGTTGTGTCACCAAAGTAACACTGCACGGATATGATATACCAGATATATCAGATATAGAGAGTATGCATTTTTTTAAGACTTCCCCTATTTGGTTAAGAGGGTAAAAAACAGACGCCTGGCTTCTCCATGCTTAGCGTGACAAACAAAGGAGCCTTCCAACAGCTCCAGTTAGCAACAATTTAAATACACTGCAACTGTTTCTAAAACTAGGATCACAGGTCAAAAATCAACCTTTAAAAATCTCTAAAAAAGAAACAAAAAACTCTGCTGATTTTATTGATGTGCACTCGACTCAGTGCTGTAATCACTACCGCTGCTCCTGACACGCTTGCTGCAACTGCAGCGTCTCTCCGATGTGGATCCTCTGGTGTCTTTTGAGGTTCTCCCCTCGACTGAAGCTCTTTCCACACTGGCTGCAGTAGTACGGCTTCTCACCCGTGTGGACCCTTTTGTGTTTTTTCAGGTCTCCCGCCTGACTGAAGCGCCTTCCACACTGGACGCAGCCGTACGGCTTCTCTCCTGTGTGGCAGCGCTGGTGGATTCTCAGGTTCCCCACCCTGCTGAACGTCTTTCCACAGACCACGCACAAGTGGAAGCCGTCTCTCCTGAGGTGCTCCATCCTGATCTGTCTGCCGTCCAAACCGGCCCTGGTGTTCTTTGCTAATCCATGCCTCCTGTGTGCCATGTGATTTGAACGAACAAAAACGAGTCCATAAGGCTCGGCGCTAGCTTGCGGCCTGAGGGTCTCGGTAGAGGTGTGACGAGAGGAGTTGCAGCTTAAATCCATGCAGCCGGTGTACTGAGATTGAAGACATGGTTGTTGTGATGACATGCAGTCTGTGGGCTCTGATTCACTTTTGATAGCAGTCATGTTTAACCCAAACAGTGCGCTGGAGTAAGGGTCTGCGCCGGCGTCCCTGGTTTCAGATGGCATACGCTGCCCCTCTAAGTTGTGCGTTGCATCTGCCAGCTGTACTTTGTGGTGGTCTGTGGACATTTGCGCCAACTTGGACTCAGCTTGTGTCTGAATACCGCTGTGGCTCTCTTTTTCTTTAGTCTCCTGCTTCAAGACATAGTTGAGCTGGTTGCTGTTTTGCTCTGCGAGAGCAATAACATCCGAGTCATGCTTCTGAATGATGCGCCGATCCTGCTTTGCTGTTGTGTCGCACTCCTCTGCTGATGGCCCACTTGTAGTCAGGACAGCTGTGAAATTTGCAATCATGAATAAGAGACCTTAAGCAGAACAAAAATGTTACATTATCTGTAATAAATAAATTCCTCACAAAAATTATATGTGTTCTCATGGGTGCTTTCTTTTGGTATCTTGTCCTGGAGCTCCTGCAGTCTCCTCTTCAGACTCTCGTTCTCTCTCTGTGTCCTGGCTGTTTTCTCCTGGTACTCTGACACCGTCTCCTTCACCACCTCCAGAACCTCCTGCACGGCTTCGGTCAGGAGTCTGGCCACCCGGGCGTTCAAACGCTCAAGTTTAGACATCCTGAAATGAAACACCACTTATGAGAACACATCTGTTTTTATATATTCATTAAGGAGAAATGTATGATAAGCAATACCGTTGATGCTACCGCTAGGTGATTACACTCATCAACCACCTAGTTAGGTACACCTGCTTAACTGCTCATTGTGGGGAATATTTTTTTGACCTCCTTAATACCAACCAAGCATAATTTAAACACCACAGCCTACCCGGTAATAAAATCTATGCTATGAAGAATTAAGGCAGTTTTGAAGGCAAAAGGGGGTCCAACCCGGTGCAAACAAGGTGTACCTAATAAAGTGTCCAGTGATTGTATATGACAGCACTGATGGGTGCAGTTACCTGTTACTTCAAACAACGAATTAGAGCCACCTGTTCTTTCAGAAACCAGTGATTACCTGTCCTGTTATTAAACCGTCATGCAACGCAATCAAATGATTTCCTACTACACTTCCATTCAGCTACATTCACCTTATTTTGGTCCGAGATTTAAAACATTGTAAACAGGTAAAATGATGGTTACTCATCTTCTAGAACCTGAAATACGTGGCAGTGTTATCTTGTAACTGTTACTAATATCAGTTTTAGATACGAGAATATTTTTAAATCTCCAGGAGTACCTGTAAGCTAGTCCCGAAGTTAGCTTCGTATGTCAATGTTTTCCGTTTAAACATCCCAGAGGTCCAAACACTTGGTCATAAGGCTATCGTGTTAGCAAAAATATACATAAATAAATCAATTTTAATGACAAGTAATTTATCCTATCAAACTTGTAAAGATAATTTATTAAAAAAAAAAAAACTGACAACATGTAACAAAGCAGATCCACGAACAGCAAAAACAATCTTTAACATCCGGAAGCAGAACTCTGATCACGTGTGCAGAGGGGTTGTTTTCAAAATAAAAGTCCGAGTGAAACGCTTCTGTCTTCTTCTTATCATACAATAAATTGTGATATTGTGAATTATTTTGTTATATTAGGCCATCCTGAACCCTTAATTGTTTTGTGACATGACAGAGCCAATAAATAAAATATCACATATCTATATCTGAAGTCACAACAAAAGCATGAATACTGTCTCTGCACCTCAAGAATTATTACAAGAAGCCAAAATTAGGACCCTAATTGTAATCTACTCCTAACAGTGGCACATTATAAAGAGATCAAATTATTTTTTGAAGAGAACTGAGTTCATCCTATTGCTGAGGTCCTCCAAAACAGTCTCAGTTTCCCATCTGGGTCTTTGGTAACATTAATAACCCATACCTGCTAAAGAAATATGTTACAACATCACAGAGTAATCAAATTAAATAAGTGACCCTGAACTGAATAAGTAGAAGAGATCCCAATTGGTGGATATATTTTAGAAATGAGCTGTGGCTTCCAGTAGGTGCCTTTAAGTCTGATGATTCAGAACAATACAATTTTGGTTTTGAGACTGATTCAAAAGAAATTGTGCACCCGTCTCAAATATTGCAATGGACCACACAGAAGGACCAAAAGAATTTGATCAGCTAATTATTTTATTTGGAGATCACAATACAGAAACACACTACAGACTCCATGCTTCAAAATCTAGTAATGGAACAAACAAAATCTGACCAACAACAGCAGCTCAGGAAAACACAAGTGCTCCCTAAGAGGCAGTCTATTCTGTGAAGAAGGCACATTAACCTCTTTATATGTTTTTAGCTGACCTCGAAAAACCCACCAGCCTTCACAGATGAGTCTGCTGGTGCTTCTTTAAGTTACTTGAGTGACTGAAGCTTTTCCCGCACTGGCTGCAGGCAAACGGCTTCTCTCCTGTGTGGTAGCGCAGGTGTACTGTGAGGTACCCCGACTGGCTGAAGCGCTTGCCGCACACCGAGCAACAGTACGGCCTCTCCCCTGTGTGCACCCGGTTGTGTTTCTTATAGTCACCTGCATGCCTGAAGGTGCGACCGCAGAGAGAGCAGCTGTAGTGTTTTCGGACGTTTCTCTGCAGTTTCTCTGCTGAGGACGAGCAGCCCACTTCTGTGTTGGTTTGGTTTTCTTCTCCGGCATCGTTTGCACTGATGTGTCTCGCTGGCTCCTGTACGTCACGTTCTGAATCAATGTAGAAAACTGCAGACTCACCTCCGAGTCCTGCAGTGCTCGTTGATGGATCGCAATAAAAATAATTCACAATACGCAAGCCATCGTTATCTGATGCAGGCTCTACTTTCGTTTTCTGGTCATTTTCAGAATGCAGAGGTGCAATGAAGGGTCTTTCGTGGTTTAATAGTGAGGCTGACTGTCCATCATGTGTCTTTGTTTTCAGATTTCCCAGGCTTTCTGTTGCACGGTCAGGGGAAAAGCAGGAAGCACCTAATGACTCAGTGTCTTTATCAACAGGGATGACCACCTCTTCTTTCTCTTTCATGTCTGCTGGGATGGATGCAAACATTTCTGGCACAAATCCTGCAGGAAGACACACATTAAACTACTTTAAAAAAGTTTAAATCCAGCTGTTTCACCACTTGTACTCACAGCTGGATCCTTTGTTTTCTTACCATTGCTCTCCAGGTTAATTCTGTCTTGCAGCTCCTGCAGTCTCCTCTTCAGACTCTGATTCTCTCTCTGGGTTCTGGCAGTTTTCTCCTGATACTCGCACACAGTTTCTTTCACCACATCCAGAACCTCCTGTACTACTTTAGACAGGAGCTTTTCCACTCGAACATTAAGGCGCTCAATTTTGGCCATCTTTAAGGACTAAGAAGACAAAAAATTAAGGAGCATATTTAACAGACTTTTGCAGGATGCAACATGTGTTCTGCACATTTCCACTTAGATAAATGAAAGAAATAATGGCGATTGGATATTTATGCAACAAAGAACAACAACAACAAAAAAAAATAGCAGAATGTATTATTTAAGAGGAAAGCAGAAAAAACGGGAGTGCATTTTTACTACCAGTTATTAACAAGCCGAATGCTCACATACCTTGAGTTTAATGCGATCCCATGAAGCATGCGCAGTCTCAACAGCCGCTCAAACTGCAATCGTGAATTGTTTAAAATATTAACACTCATGCAGGTAATCGTTTCCCTTTAAAATGATTCCTGCAGGTAGATTAAAAATGGCAGCCAGTGCGTCCGCCGAACATCTTTGTGTGAAGCTTTTCCTGCTGTAAACCGGGTCAGGTGTTAAAACGGTTTAATAAACAGCGCGATAGCAATAAAGCGGCAGCGTCCTCTTCATGGGTTTGAAGCGTTCCTGAGGCCCGTTGCTGCCACCTACTGGTAAGGGCTCAAAACATAACACCACAAAGCTGTACTGCGTTTACTAAAATTCAAATATACTGTACCTCAAACATGCACTATGAAAAATGTGTTTCTGTTGACTGTCCTATGGGCTCAAATTGTGGTCATAAATATTTTGTACTTGTAAATCAGAATGCGTATATATATTTGTGCATCTGCAGATAAGAATTTGTGTGTGCGTAAGAAAAAGATTTGTGTGTGTAAAAATATTTACACAAGTTACAAGTTGTTTTTGTTAAGGTCTGGTTACAGATACAAAGCAAAAAATATATATATAAAAAATACGTGTGAAACTGCACTCAAGTTTCAACTTACAAGTACGAGTTTTGACCCGAGTTTTCTTCCTTTCAGCTGATTGGTCAATGTCTTGTCAATCACAAATTTAACTATCCAATCAGAGAACAGATGACTACTCTCAAAGGATAGCCTGTTATATCAAACTGTAATGTGCACAAGTCTAGAGAACAAAGAAACACCAGTCATGTCGTATTTTGAGGTGCTTTATAGTCACAACATGCTCCACAAGTTCAAACTCTGCTAGCTTTGTTTTGTATCTCACGAGGTAAACAACGCAGAGTCACAGTCACAAGTCGTTTCAGCAACTGATTACACTGGCACAAATCAAAAAAAGAAAAGAAAAGTGTTCTAAGGTCTGAGTACACATCCAACCCTTTTCCCCTAAATTCATTTTTTGTTTCAAATGCACATTAAAAGAAGCTGTTACAAAATGGCAAAAAAAATATTTACAAGCTAGTAAACTTATTACATTAATACATTAGGTCTTTGTCACATTACATTTTTCGCACAAAAACTCATGAATGAGATAAAGGCAGTGTTGTGTTCATCGTTCCCCCTCCAGAGCAGTTTCTTCGAACAAGCTGAGCAGGTTCTTTGGTTCCAAGCTGGGTCGAGGAGGTACGACCTCCTCCACTTGGACCCAGTTGCGCCCACGCCGCTGTGAGGACTTGGTGGATGGAGAGTGTAAGCTCTGGAAGGGGTCTGCGTCCAGCTCGGCATGTATGGGACTCACTTTAGGTGTCAGTGTGCGGCAGGAGCCATTAGTGTGGATGCTGGAAGGGGTCTGAGCAAGTTTACATGAGAACCAGCCACTAAGATTTGAGTGAGTGGGTGTGTGGGCAGGACTCTGGTGATAGCGCATTGGCGAGCCCGGGAGAGGCGTGGATGTGCTCTCTACAGACAATCTGGATTTTACCCTGTGACATGAAAACAAAGGAAGATAAAAAAGGAGAGTTAAACAGAACAAATATACTCACTTAAAAATTTTCTTCCATCCTATTGATGCGATAATTCTCTACCTTTGTGAGAAGGTGGGGGACAGTTCTGGGTCTGTGGGATGAAAAAACACTGCATCCTCTTCTGGGGTCCCGGAGTCAGTATGCATGGCACTGAGAGGCAGGGTTAAATCCCTGTCCCAACTGTCTTTAGGAGGAGTGCAGGGAGCTGGATTGTTCCAATGAGGGAGGAAGGGCAAGCGAAAGAAGGAGAGGAATCTACACCCAAAGGAGACTACGATCTATGAAGAAAAGAAAATATAGAAAAATGTATTTGTCAAGGTTGAGGAAAGTAAACTTTAAAGGCTGAAGTTTGGAATTGGCCAGGCTAAATTAACTTCAGGACTGATTCACTGGATTAGAGATTTTCTAACTGATCATCTGAAAAGCTTTGTATTAATCATGTTTTATTTGGTGAAACCATTGTTAGTACGGGGGATCCTCAAGGGTGTGTTCGATCACTATTGTTATTTTCTGTTTAAATGACATGCAGGGAATGTGAAAATGTTAAAATATGCTGATGATTGTCTTTTGTTTTTATAGGAACTCTAACTATTTTGTTCAGGTTCATAGGTTGAAAGAGAGGTTTAAATCTTGTTATTTGTTGATTAATGTCCACAACACGTGTTTCACTTGAATAACACAGACCCGATGGACAGGTTTTCCACTTTATATATATTGATGGCAAGATCAACTTTATGATTAATGCTTTATCCATTTACAAGGAAGCTAATCAGAGATTCATTGTTATCAGGACGTCAAGAGGTTTCGGAGTTAGGCACAACGTTTTGGAAAGAGTTTGTCAGCTTGATTTTACGTTCAGTATCTCAGCCTGGTTTGGTAGCCTGACTGTGGCAAACAGGAACACAATAGCAAAATAAACAGGATTGTCAGAATTTCTGGAAAAATGATTGGTTGACAACAAACTTTATTGGCTAAGCTGTGTCATCAGACCATCTTCAGGAAAGCTCGGTCTATTGTTGCTGACCGTGAACACCCCCATTATTCTGACTTTGAATTAATGTTCTCAGGACAACTTTATAGGATCCCTCTAGCTAAAGGGGTATAAGGGATCATTTGTACCAAATGCAATCAGCATGCTAAATAATAAGATGCTGTGGTGTATTTCTATAGTTGTATTGAATTTATAGATATGCATATCTATGAATGTGGGCCGATATCTCCCAGGATTCATGAACTGATTGGTTGATTTGTGGCTTGGTGAACCGAAAACAGCTGCCCATTATGTGGACAATAAAGTTATTCTATTTTTAATGCTGTGGCATCCTTACAAGGACATTTTACTAAACTGTTAATCAAAATAATCAATCCTAAAAGATTAATATTTAAAGGATTTAGTGATTCTGTTACCTGACACAGGGAGGCCAGTGTCAGCATCGTCTCAGCAGCCATAAGATACATGCGTCTCCTCCACCTGCGTTTCCTAACAGAGGGGAGGGCAAGAAGCTCAGAGACTGTGGGTCTCTCAGACGGCTCTGGGGCCAGCATCATCTGTAGGACTGTCTGAAGCTCCTCTGACAGGCCTGCAATCACACATGGAAGTTTAAAAGAAAAATCATTATATCAGATGAGGAAATTGATGAGGCCTCCTAGAGCAGATCTCACCGTTGGTAAACTCTGTGGGGAGACAGCCTCGCCTGAGCTGCTGCCACCCCTCGCCACCATTTGGAACCTCGATATTACAAGCAAGCTCCAGTATGGAAACCCCCAAACTAAATAAAAAAGGATGCGATAATATTTAGACACTTATTTCAAATCAGATCAGTCACATCTGTACATAATGAATCACATATGTACCTGAAAACATCTGCAGCAGGTCCATACTCCCCATGCAGCAGCTCGGGGGCCATGTATCTGGGATCACCCTCCTGAACATCGTCCTTTGATTTCTCCCCTGCAGCTCCCATCTGTTTGAGCTCAAGCAGCAGCCCGAAATCGCCCAGCTTCAGACGACCAGAGGCGGTGATGAGGACGTTGGCGGGCTTGAGGTCCAGATGCACGAAGCCATGAGAGTGTAAGTGCTGCAGTGCTGAGAGGAGATCGCACAGGTAGGCCCAAGCAGCAGGCTCGTCTGTTTACAAGCAAAAAACACAAGTCAGCATGAACGAGGATGTAGAAGTTTTATACAAAATCACAGCTGATACAAACTGTTTTTGGGCAGACCTGGGCCAGGAGGCTGGTTCTCAGCGTGATGCAGCAAGCTGGTGCTGCACAGCTCTGTCTGGATGTAGAGTCGGCCGCACTCCTCCCAGGCAGCCACGAAGTTCAAAATATGAGGGTGAGGACACAGGTGCTCGTGATTCCTGGCTTCCCTGACGCTCCGATTCCTCTCACTGTTACCCCTGAAGCGCTGAGCAGAGCGTTTGACTGCGTACTGACGACCATCTCTGTTGCTTTGCACCTGGAGAGAGAAAAGAAAATATCCAGAAATTATAACTTTTGGAAAAATAAACAAACAAATACTTAAAATCCTGAATTTTCCAGTTTCCTTGATGTGAAGAAACAGCAACACCAAATATATTATGTTATTATATAGCCCTCTTTATTTAAATCTGTGTTTTGCTCACCTTGTAAACTTCTCCAAATGATCCCCTCCCCAGCAGGCCCAAGTTAGTAAAGCACTGATTGAAGTAGGACTGCTGTTTGCTGGGATCATACGCAGAATTTGGAGATTTACTGAGGGAATTAGACAGGGGTGTCCAGGGGGATTGATGCTGAGGAAACATTCTGCTCAGCGGGGGGCATCCTTTAGACGGTGGCAGCGGAGGCAAAGAATTTGAGAGACGAGCAGGGGAATAGTAGGATGAGTTTGACGTAGACGACGAGGAAAAAGGCAGCCGGCGCTTTTTGAGAGAGAAGGACTGCTCCGCGTGGGAGAAGTGGGTTGGAAGAGGGAGAGCCACCCTCGGCACTGTAGTTTCCACCGCCACAGACATTGTGTCGACCTTTTCTGTTCTTTACTATAAAGACAGGAAGCTGTAACAGTCAAAAGTAAAAATTGTAAACATAAGCAATACATACAGCTACATATATGTAGATGTGGTGAGAATTTTACATACACTCTCTTTTCATAGTTGAATGATTTAACAGCATACATCTTAAGTGGCTGTAAAAAAGAAGAATTGGGTAAACGAGTTTGGATTTATTTTAGATTTTCTCTAATACACACAAGGTCAAGAGTATATTCCGCCACTTATATTTGGTTAAATGTCCCTGAGCAAGTTGCACCTCGATTAGACCCCTTTGGTACCCATCAACAAGCATCTGGCATAATTGTGGTTGGATATCTGACCACTCGTCTTGACAGAATTCATTTAAATTAGTTGGTTTCCTGGCACAGACTCTGCTTTTAAGCCTAATCAGTACATTTTCTACAGGGTTGATGTCAGAGCTTTGGGAAGGCCATTCCAGGTTAGCCTGCTTTATCCATTCCTAAACCAGTTTTGATATGTAATTGGGATCATTGACAACACAAGTGAACACACAGGATTACAGAAAATCCCAAATAAATTCAAACTTGTGCACCCAGTTTTTTGTTTTTGGTAATTAAAGATGTTTGCTGCACAATCCTTCCACCCTGGAAAAACAACAGTTCAAATAAATCATTAAAAGCTCCAATTCAACATGGTATTCATTCCCACATTGGGTATTTATAAATTTCCTCACCAGAACTGGAAGTTGATTTTTTTTCACAACTAGTGCTCAGTTTTAATGGTTTCTGTTAGGAATAGGTTTATGCTACAAACCTAACAGTTTCTTTTCATCTAGTTCTCCACAGAGCAAAGGCAAAAAGGTATTATTTATGAAGACTAAAAAAAACAAACAAACAAAAAAATGGGTCTTTCTAGACTGATCCCCACCCATTTAGCACTACTCCTGGTACATCTGGTTTGACAGGTTGTAGAGCTTTTGTCTGATATCGGTATCGGCACAGTCCTCTCGATCCATTGATACTAAACCCATTTGTAGGAAGACAGGTATTCCTTTTCCCAGCCCAGCCCCTGGCGTCAGGGGGAAAGTAAAGACCCGCTGATAAAACACAACTGATTAATTTTTCCAACATAACTTTTCGCTTTGTTAACGTAACATTACTCGAAGCACAAATACTGTCCATTAGTTTATAGCAATGACAACTGTCACCGCAGCTAAACACCTGTGGCTAACGTTAACCCCGGGCGGAACAAAACAAACATGACAACACAGCCTGATTAGCTGGCTAGCCCGCGAGAAGATAACTTACTCTAACTGACATTTTATATTTAACTATTTAATTAAAGCGGAATTAAAAAACGTTACCTCGCAGACCATAGTCCACTTTTGACGACAGGTTTCAAAACAGCGGTCTTCTATCCAAACCCTGCGCGTACACCCTTCAAGCGTTAACCTACCTCGCGCCAAATTCTGAAACTCTCACGTAGCGCTGCGTAGCTGGTCTCCGTGAATACGGAATGTACGAGTTGCGCATGTACATTGCGCAATATCCGAGAGCAGTGCAGTCTGGGCTTTTGCTGCAAAACACAGAGCTGGCGTAACTGGCTAGCTAGCTGACCACTTGAAATGGTAACTTTAATATTATTGCCGATTAGTTCGGGAGAGTCGTACGTAGATTTCGACACTCTGTTAATGTTCGGCGATGTGTTCAAACGTATTAACGTGATAATAACAGCGGATACTGTTGGCTATAGAAATGTTAATTTCACTTTTGCTTTGCTAGCTTAGCCTTTCCATCCATAACCGAGGGGGTGTAGCTAGCGAGGGAACTTAGCTCAGCTAACCTTGGAAATGCTGTAACGCTAGCTAGCTAATTAATCCAGGCAATATCATGTGGTTAGCTGAGTGTGTACTGTATTTGTCAGACCTATTCCGTGTGTTATCTAGGGCTGTTTTCCACCGAACTATCAAAACAGTTGACGTGTCGGCTAATATCGCGCTAGCCCAGAGCTACGTCTGCTTCACACTGTTCACTGTTATTTGCTAGCGTATGAATAAATGAAGTGACACTTATCAGAATATCTATTACAGAATCCGCTATCAAATTTTCATGTAATATAACCTTTTAAAAATCTTCGCGTTTACTGTACAGTCAGGTTAGGTGTTTAAGCAGTTTCGGATAGGCATGCAATATTAACGAGTTTCGTGGCCTAATGAGATGTTTTGTCTAGTAAAACGGGGTTATTGTTGGTCATAATATATATTTACTCAAGAACTATATTTTTGTGGATAGACGTTCTTAATGTGGAGTAACGTTTCATAGAACCCAATCCTCAACTTCTTGGTAAATGAGCAACTGTAGCTGGTTTTTACATTGTGTGCCCCCCTTTTTTCCTTTCAGGACGTGTTCTTAATGATCCGGCGTCACAAGACCACAATCTTCACAGATGCCAAGGAGTCCACCACTGTCTATGAGCTGAAGCGTATTGTCGAGGGAATACTTAAAAGACCACCCGAGGACCAGCGACTCTACAAAGTGAGCTTACAGCATCAGAAAGACTAAATGTGCACTTTAATTTTGCCAGAATGTAGCCAGTGTTAATGTTAACATTCACAGTAGTTGAATATTACCCCAACAAACTTCAACCTCATGGTAAATATTGGTAATTATTGACCTATTTCAAAATTACCATTGAATAGGAAATTATCAGAAAAATTTGCAGTTGTGGAAAATCTATTTAGATTCTTTTACCTATGACAGATTTCTGATCCCGTTCAGGCAGGTTTTTAAAAGCTGGCATCTGATGTGGGACATTGTTCTGTGCTCATATTGCTTGATCTCAAATAGCTTTTCTAACCTGTGGAGTTTCACAAGGCTCAAACCTGGGCCTATTACATCCTTCCTTTAGCTGGGATCGTTCAAATCTTTCGGGGGCATTACTTGTCATGTCCATGCTGAAATGTCTTTTAAGCCTCACCAGCTGGATAGACTGTCCACCCTAGCTAATTGTTTATAATGATTTAATGTTTGGCTTTCCAGCAGTTACCTTGTTTTAATCTTCAGTGAGACTGAGACCAGGATTATAACTCCTCCTAAAATATATTCAAGAACCTGTCAAGCGATTGCCTCCTTTTGTTCATCTTTGAAGTCTAGTGTTTGTAATCGCTCTGTAATATTTTATGTCATTTTCTGGTTTCTTTCATTAAAGGAAGATTTCCAAATTGTAAGCTATGGTCTTCCATGCTGGACTGGAGAAAATTGTTCATATATTTGTGTCTTCGTGCTTATATTACTGGAACACCCTATTTACCCGCTTAGATTAATCATCTCTTTCATACCTCCAAATGATACAAAATGTTGCATCCAGACCCTAATACAGACGTGCTCACATTCTCTTTGTTTTATGCTCTTTACGTCGGCTCACAGTTGATTTTAGAATTCGTTTTAAAATTCTCATATTTACATACAGAGCACTAAATCAAGCTCAGACTACTAATCTCAGTTTCTCATTAAACACACTGCTTCGCACTTGCTCAAAATACATTAGTTGTTCCTCATATAAGATTGTAGACTGGGGTATAGAGCCTTTCAGTCTGTGGCAGCCAATACTATGGATCAGTCTGCCACTCCAGCTATATTTAGCTCGCTCTTTAGACTTCATGGAAAAGTCGTTGAAACCTTTTTGGTTTAAGTATTTAGATTGTGTTGTAATATTTTTGGTTTTGTATTGCTATTGAACTATGTTTTAAGTATCTAATATATTTTATTGTGATTATTCCCAGTTTTCACTTGTTTTCCTGTGCAGTAATTTGTAACTCTGTAAATAAACATTGCTTACTTAAATATTTTCTATCAGAAACACGCTCTGCATATTAGTTGGACTATCTTCTTAAATTCTGAGGTCATGATATTTTTGTATTACAGGATGATCAGCTGCTAGAGGATAGCAAAACTCTGGGTGACTCTGGATTCACCAACCAGACTGCCAGACCTCAAGCCCCAGCTACAGTCGGTCTGGCCTTTCGTATTAATGGTATGTTGTGGTTATGCTGTTTGTTTGGTTTTAAAGATCAGGGGTACACTACACAGCAAAAATGAGTACATTCCTATGAACCATTGCTTAAATATCTTAGTATAAAAATTGTTCTCAGAGTTGAACTGTCATGTATTTACTCTTTATTTAAAATCAGAACAGTTTAGAGTTACAGTGTTAAAGTAGCGGTGTAGTGGTTAAGACATGTGAATGACCTTCTGAGGAGACACAAATCCTGCCTCAGGGGGTTGCAAGCTTGTGTACTGCCAGTGCGAGCCCAGATAAATGGGAGGGTAACGTCAGGGAGGGTATTTGGTGTAAAATCTGTTCTAAATCAAACATGTGGCTCCCTCTATTAAGGCGGCTTCTTGGGAAATAAGGGAGCAGCTAAAAATACCTCAGTTTACTTTATTAAAATACGGGCTTCACTATAGGAACTCACCTATAGGAAACACACGTTTTATTACTGAGATAATTTGAGATGTCCACCTTTACATTTGGTGGATGATACCATTGTTCCTTGTTTTTATATAGAGATGTTCTTCCTTTCTTTAGAGACAGTTTCTTTAACATGGAGAGCCTGTGTTGTTCTCTTTTTGTCTTAAAAATACCCCAGTAGTGTTTTCTTGGATTTGAGTCAGGCAACATACTTGGCCAGCTTATAGTTTCACTGTTTTCTCCTTAAGGAACTAATGTGTCATGTTGGCAGTCTGCTTTGTTCATGTCAGACGCGCTGGTGTTTTTATGTGAACCTAACTGATTTATTTCCATTTGAGCAAAGAAAGGACTCAAAGTATTCGCAAGCAAGCTATCTTTTTATTTCTTTAGGAAGGGTGAATCTGAAGTTTTTGTTCTGAAGCTCAAGTAAGGGTTTTTATTTATTCCCCAGGTTGTGATGCTTGGAAATTGACATTGTGCAATCTCCTTCAAACTGTCACAGAAACTCTGCTTTCCTCTGATAAGTCCTGTGCCAAATTAAAGGCATTTTTCCTTTTCTTTTGCACAGTTACATTATATAAGTAGTGCACTGGCCGTAGCATCATTCTGGGAAGACAGACACTCAAGCACTGTTGCTTGTTCTGTTGGCTAAATTACTTCCTCAACATGTCTTCAAGTTCTCCAGAGCCCTGATAATGAACTGATCATTTGATTCAGGTGTGTTGACCCAGGGTGATACCTAAAACCTGCAGGACACTGGCCCTTGAGGCCCAGAGTTCCCCACCCCTGTTCTAAAGTATTTGAGTTGAAGATTCATAAAAGGTTATATGCTACATGTAATCTTGGAAACAGTGTAATTATTGAGAAGGAATAAAATTTGAGAATCAAGTGATGTTCTCAGTTCTGATGTGTACTAAATTTTCCTCTGTCATAAAGAGTAGTTTTCCGTTTTACCAAGAAGTATGACTCTTTTTTTTTTTTTTTTTATGTTAGTAGCACGACTGGTGGAAAACGTTTGTGCTATTCTCTTTTAATAAACCATCACTGATCTCATTTAGCAACAGTGTTTTTCAGTAGACAACCATGATGAATGACTGACTAATCCATTCTTTTGCACTGTAATCTGTGGTCTTCAGCACAACAACATGTCTACTTTTCTATTTTTTAAAAAAATATATATATTTATTTATTTTTTAGTCTTTTTGCCTCTCATACTGTATTTATTTAGGAAATGAGAGGTGGCTCGAGACTTTTGCACAGTACTGTAAATCGCATCACTGAATGAGTGTATTGTGTGTCACTCAAAAGAAAGCTTCAAGGTAACTTCTCCTTCAAAACTCATTCCTTAAAAATTAAGGTGTGATTTTATTCTGTAACTAACTCAAGAAGACTCATTGTAGATTTTCAGCGTGGATTTACCAGCAGTTATATTTAAGAGCATGCACAAAGGGCCCTCAGCGGCATTAAAATGTGTTGCGTGTAACCCGAGTCCCCGTGCCTTAAAGCTGTGGCTCAAATTATGCACTTCTACCTTTAAGTGCATTGAGCAAAGCTTGTCCTTAGTTACACGAGCATGAATCTGTTTTGAAGGATTTTCCCCTGGATACACTTGCTCTACAGTAATGATTCATTTCAGCAACCTTTTATTATGTGCAGCCACATTAAACTCTGCTGTCACGATGGAGCTCATGCTTCCTTGTCTCTGTGCCCTGCAGATGAGATGTTTGAGCAGCTGCACATCGAGGCCTTTTCCAGCCCCCCGGAACTCCCTGATGTGATGAAGCCTCAGGACTCTGGTAGCACTGCTAATGAACAGGCAGTGCAGTGATGGCAGAGGCAGGAAGCGAGCATCGGCGGGAAGGATGGAAGTGGCAGTGTGCAGATTAACTGCGGTGAAGAAGTAGCGGGGTGGAGGATGTGTAAAATAGTTTCATTTGATTGGATGGGGACGTTTTAGGTAACCAAGCCGATCCATGTTACCTTCATGTTGTCATCTCAACATCCCCCCCACACGTTTTTGTTGTTTTTTTTGTTTGTTTGTTTTTTAACTCTATTGATTTCCACATTGAATTTGCTCCTAAGCACCGAGTGAAGAAGTTGGTTTGGAAAGTGTGATTGTGTGTATGCGTGCGTGTGTGTGTGTGTGTGTGTATGTGTTGAGTTATTCTAATTATTATCATTAATATTTTGGAAAGGGTGGAGGCGTAGTTGTGTGTCACAGTGCTCTAGAATTAACATGCATGGGTAAGAGTCCAGTGTGTGAATCAGCAAATGCATGAACAAACTCAAAACAAAGGCTTTACATTCACAGAAGCAGATAGACCTACCACTGATTCGTTTCTCTGGTCTGATTCCCACTTTTCGTTGTACATTTCTGATTCGATCGTAAACCAGGAAGAATGTCTGTAAGATAGTTGCGTTCATTTTTGTTTTCATCATCATTTTGTTTCTTCGGTTTGTTTCACGCGTTAGTCCCTTGTTGTGTTTCACGCACTGAGACCAAAGGCAGGTACCTCTTGGACAGCAGAGGGATTATTTTTCTTCTTCTTTAGTTGTTTGGTCAAAGGATATTCTGTCTGTGACATACAGTATATACACAGGAGGAGCGTTTCTTGTGTTAAACTTTTCATTTTGTAAATGCACACATCACAAGTCACCAACACTTACGTGGCATCTTCCCCTTATTACACATGCATAGCCTGTAACTGTGATCTTGCTTAATTAAAAGTTTTTCCTGTTTGGTTTTTTACTCTGACTGCTTTTTGATTTGTTTGTTTTTTTATGTTTTTTAAGTTTGTGTCAGTATTTAATGAATAAATCAGTAATTCAGTGTATTGATCTGTGTTGGAGGCACTGGGCAGGGCTGTAGCAGTGATTCTTACAACCATGTAAAGCCTGAACCATGAAATAATTTCCAGAAAATTTTAACTTTTTGACAAAGGGGTGTTTATTGATCCTTGACAAATAAAAAAAAAAAAAAAGAGAACTTAAATATTAAATTGCATATGTGAGTTCTAATTTGCATCATATTTGCTTTTTCATTTGATTTATGTATCGCTCAAAAAATGTGTTTCTGTTTTGGGGGTAAAATCGAAATCACTGATGATGTAGAAGTCACAAAACTCATATACAGGTGTGATAGTGACGTTAACAATGCCTCTGTCCAGCCCATATGTGAGCCGGCATGCACAGTAAGCAGGTATAACAAATTGTCATATTTAAATTGTATTATTTACACTTGTGCTTTTTATTCTGTGATATGTTAAAAACTGTGAAACTGCTATTTTCTTTCTGGGATTTGTAGAACAGGATGGACAGTTTTTCTTTTATAATATAGATTCACTGTAAAATTAAAGCTCAAATCAACAAAAATGCCCCCTTCAAACCTCCAGGAGGTATCCAAAAAGCACCAGGTTTATTTTAAGCTGTTGATATTTGGTCCTAACTTCTACACTAATTAAAATTCTCCAAAAGGCATTGCCAGCAAAAATGTAGTGTAGAGGTCCAGTTAAGTGACTGGAATGAGTCACTTAATGAGTTGTTTTTCACCATATCACTGTCATGTTAAAACAACCTGAAGCTGCAAGAGTGAAAAGCTTACCTGGAACCAGAGGAATGCAGCAGGGATTAGGGCTTTGGACATTTCGTAGCAGAAAACGCCACAAGTAGAAATTATGGCATTAAAGATGATTTTAGTTCTATTTAGGGTCCATGAGAGTGAAACACAGCTGATGCACAGCTGCCAGACCTCCACCTGTAATACGACCATAGGTTACTACGCCCTGCAGTGGCACGTCTAAACATTAACCGTGAAAGAAGTTTCTGCATCACCACCACCATCTGAGTATAGTTAACATTACATCACTAACCTTAACATAATTTACCAGTGTCGTGCTCCTTCAAAAGTCTGACACATTCATTCTTAGCCTTTATTTTTCTAAATAAAGCTTTTGTCATAAAACAATCACAAAAATGGTGTCAGGGAGCACTCTCATACAGAGTCCAGGTTTTGATCTGTGGTGATTTTAGGAAGGGCTGTTGGTTTGGGCCTCTGTACCTTGGTCCCGTTCTGCCACCTTTTCTGTCCTGCTAGGTGAGACCAGTGCTGTCAGGGAGCGCTGGGAATGGATTTGGTCTGCAGCGATATTAAGGTGAGTGATACATGTCAAAGTGGGAGTACAGCAACAAGATTATTTTATCTATTTATTTTATCGTATCTCATTTTAATTTTCTTTACGTATGCTATTAACATGTACAGCACTTTGTGAAACTCTGGTTTTATGTTAAAGTGCTTTAGAAATAAAGTTGGTATGGTATGGTAAGATGATCATAAGCTGTGCAGTTTCAGTGTGAAAACCATATAACCAGTAAGATGGGAGTTTTAGTTAAAAAAACAACAACAACTTAATTATTTCGAAGTTAGTTTCACTGTAAACAGGTTGCTGTCAATTCTACAACTTACGCTTTGTAACGCTTTGACTAACCCTGCATCCAGTTGCCAAAATATAAAATAGAATAGTTAATAAATAAAGTTTTTATTGTTTGAAAACGTTTTAGTAATAGTTTTACTTTCAGAGTAAGACGACAGAGACATCCTAACATCTCCAATAAATAAAAAGCCTCACCAGGCTGGTTGTGCTGACAAACGATACAACGAAAGTCATTTCCTGCACATTCTTATTTTATTTTATTGCTTTGTACACTATCGCTTAAGTTCTTTTATTTCAGGTGACTTTTCCGTTTCTCCTAATTTAAAATTTTAGTGTGTATTAATTCGAATAAGTCTGACTTAAGAATTGAAATAAAATTCAATAAAAAAAAATTGGATATATCCTAATCCTGACACTGAGCGGAGAAAACTTTGAAAACTGGCTTTGGGATACGCGTATAGTTTCTGTTCTTTTTCTATAGCCTTATAAAAAATACCCCACACACCCAAAAGGAAAAGAAAAAAACGCTTTCAAAGTGTGAATCACTAATATCTCACTAATATTGTGTTGGATTTTTAGTCCTATGCACGCACACGGAAATGAAACAAGTACGTAAAGAAACCAAAAATGGGAAGGTCCTGGTATTAAAACCCTGAAAACGAAAACAAAACCGGGAAAATGAGCGTCATTTCCAATATTTTCTGTTTTCAGAACTACACGCTTGCAGCAGAAGCAGCGGCGCGTCCTCTCTTAGAGCCACTAAATCCTTAATTTTCGATCCCAAATATGGACTAGGAATGTCCAGGGTGACGTCTCGTGTCCGGGGAATGCGAGTTTGTAACCGCATTTATTTAACTACGCCTTCCTCGCTCTGAGGTCCTGGTAGGCATTACACAGGAAGAGAGCCGTGTTGGAAAAAAAAGAGACGGGACGCCCTCCTCCTCTTCCTCCTCCTCCTTCTGTTGGCGGATAACGGTGCCCAAGAAGTTATTCAGGACCGACGCAGACAATAGCGCCGAGACCTTCTATCCAGCTGTGATCCACGGTCATCACTACTGATTAATGGTGTCTGCGCTGTGTCACAAAGAGGGAAACAGTCGGCTGAGATCCTATCATGGAGGATTTGGGTGAGTATTACAGCTGCTCTTCGTTTCATGCCTTGTAACTACATGTTGAGATATCTTGAAGGGATCTGTGGGGAAGGGGCGGTGTGCCCAAACGGAGGAAATAAGGTCTATGTTGATTCTGGCAGTCATAGAGTACAGATCCCTGGCTTACAAGGACATGTAGAAAAGAGGGGCTGTAACATAAGGAGCAATGGAAAGCAGTAGGAAATACTTTTTAAAAAAAATGAGTGGTACAAGTTCCCAGTCAGCAACAGTGAGGAAATTTCTTATAATAACTCATACATGCCAATATTTTAGATGTTTGTAGAGCTGTGTTTTACCTTCATTGTGCAGGGGCACATACCCACAAATACATGCAGGTAACACATGAACCCGTGCACTGCTCTACATCTGCCCGACCTTCACTCGGGTCTTCCTGCACGGCCTGCAAATACAATAAAAAGCTCTGAAAATTCGATTTAAAGGGGTCCAGAGCAGGCATGTCCGTCCATTAACATTAACAAGTTATGGATGGATGGAGTGCCACATAATGTTGAAGAGAGTGTTTTCCATTTTGAAGGAATTGAAGACATGAGAGAAGACAGCATCAGAGAGCATCCCCCCCATTTCTGAATGATACTGGAAGCAAATGTCTTCTTTTCTCTAAAACAACATGATGGGAAGCTGACTCTTTGTGTCAGAAAATAGCTGTGTGTTGGAAAGGCCCTGAAATAGCCCGGGGCAATGCTGCTATTTGTAAAAGCCACAGAGTTCAAGGAAAATAGACATGGCTTTTGCCTCAGCTGCCCATTCTCTCTGGGAGTTTCTTCTGTTTTTTCACCAAGTACGCTTCAAGAGTGGAGCATTTGTGCTTCTCAAGCAACACGAGGAGGGGGAAAAAATGGCATGGTGTACACATCTGGGCACATCTGGATCGGATTGCACACGGTGACACGGAGGTGCTGGGCTTGAGCGCCATGTTTGAGAGTCTTGGCTTGCGCTGTCGTCCAACAGTGTTGTAAGTTTATGCATCAGATTTGGCGAGGCTTTCGGCGAGAGAGAGACCACTTGTTAGAGAGGCCTACGGCCAAGACAAACAAGTCTGCAGGCCGCTCTAAATATGGTCATAATTCCCATTGAGAGAAGTTCAGCTCCTTATATGTGCTGCTCAGCCTCTTCGAGTATGTGTGTGTGTGTGTGTGTGTGTGTGTGTCTGTGTGTGTGTGAGAGACACACAGCACAGCAGGGAGGTGGAGGGCCAGTAGTATATGCACACGGTTCTCACCACATGGTCGTACCAGAAGTGTGAATCATCCGGGGTAGAAATGACCACAGCGGTGCACTCGGGCCGGGCAAACTCAAGTTTTGTGACACATGGCCGAGCAGCGTAGGTTTAGAACATAGCACTTCACCAGATTCTGAATTAGAAATTCATGATTCATAATGTGACGAGCCTTGCGTAGCTGCTTAAGATGGGAAGTCACCCTGTGACGGTTTCTCCAAAGCCACGAATGAACTCTGACCTGCAGCTCGTAAATCAGCATGCAGAAAATGGACACGTCAAATTTCATCCATTAAATAGGCCGGAATTATCTGGCAGTGTGACTAAATGCTGTTCTTTTTCTACATCAATAACTAAGAAAACCAGTTGTGCAATGCTCGTCTGTCACACTGAGTCACAGCTGCAATACAAGAAAGAGTGTGATAATACTAGATGAAGCAGTTACTCCACATCTGAGGAGTGCCTGAGATGTGTCATCCGTGGCTTTGGGAGGAGGTTTCATGGAAAGACCATTCACCTGCTTCCAAGTAGTAATCAAGACTGGAAAACCTTATTGTTTTCTACAAAGCTCTGACTTGCATGACTCGTAATAATACAGAAGTACCAGAACCCCCCCAAGAAAGTACTTTTTTTTTTCTTTTAACCAAAATGTAATAGATATTGTTAAGTTTGCAGATGACACTACAGTGCTCGGACTTATATCCAACAATGATGAGACAAACTATAGGACAGAGGTGCAACAACTAGAGTCATGGTGCCACGACAATAACTTGGTCTTAAACACCAAAAAGACCAAGGAGATCATTGTAGATTTCCGGAAGAGGGGCCATAACAACCATCTGCCTCTCTTCATTGGCAGTGAGGCGGTGGAGAGGGTGAGCAGTTTTAAATTCTTGGGGGTAACTGTGACCGAGGACCTGTCCTGGGGCAACCATATCACCTCAGTTGTACGGAAGGCCCAACAGCGCCTCTACTACCTGAGGAGACTGCGGAGCGCACACATTCCCAGATCTCTGATGTTGAACTTCTACAACTGTGCCATCAGCAGCGTTCTGACGTATGGATTTCTAGTGTGGTTCCCCAGCTGCACCAAGGCCGATCAGCAAGCACTCCAGCGGGTGGTGAAAGAAGCTGGCAGAATTATTGGAACAAGTCTGCCAGAGATCAGTAATATCTTCCCCACTCGCTGTCTGAGGAGGGTGCACAGTATCCTGCGGGACCAACATCACCCTGCGCGCCACCTTTTCCATCTGCTGCCCTCAGGGAGAAGGTACAGGTCTATACAGGCCAGAACATCCAGACTGGCCAACAGCCTGTATCCACAGGCTGTGAGGCTCCTGAACTCTCTGCCCCCCTCTCACGGACAATAACCATATCCAACTTCTTAATAGCAATGAACTGGTCTGCATTGGTGCATCATATCTTTATTCTCTTCCCCCTCCTGCCCCCCCCCCCCCCTCTTTCTTAAATAGATAACTATCATATCTGATATCATATCTCACAGTACAATAATATTGAATGGGTTGCATTGTTGTATTTTGTCATGTTTCTCAGGTCTTTGTCTGAATTTCTACGAACATTATTGCTAAGGATTGTCTTATTGCATTGGAGTCACACTGGGTTAAATATGTACACTTGGGTTTTAAGGGGTATTTATTATTTTCTTCTTTTTTTTGGGTTGTATGGAAGCCCCAAACGCAATTTCATTGTTCTTGACAATGACAATAAATAAATAAATACTAAATACTAAATACTAAGATATTGCATCACTGTAAACTGTTTACTGAAAACATTTGAAGGTCTTTTAAAGAAATTTGGAATTTTAAATATCCACCATGTTATCAGGATCCTCAGACCTAATTTACAAGCTTCCAAAGTTTTTTTAGATAAAGTGCTTTCGAACACTTTGCACGCTCTCACGTCGTACACCTGCACATTTCTAACATCTGCTGATGATGTCACAATGATGTTGTTATGGTTACGTTAGCTTGGGCTTTACAAATTGAGGACGTTAAGTTTGAGTTCTCAGGCATCCAGGTCCAGAAATTAAAGCAAGTGGACTTTTTACCATCCATCCATTCTTTTCCGATTATCCAGTTCAGAGTCTCGGGGCCCTTTAGCCTCTCCCAGCTGCCACAGGGTGAATGTTTTGCCTCCCCTGTAGCTGTTAAATACCTGGGACTCTCCGTCAGCTCTTGGATGAGAGGCAAAACATCTTCACAAACTAAGTCCAGATGCCTTTCTTCAAGCACTCGAGACAGGATGTTTGTCAGCCACATGATTGGATTTGTTTGTACACGGGATCAAAAGTCGGGATATTTTGTTGTCTGGCTTTGGCTAAGGAATTCTATCGATAAGCCTGTTTTCCATTCCTATCATGTTAAAGTGTTAAAATACAGTACAAAAAGCCTCTGTCTGGTAAAAAGTGTCACTCCTGTGTGCTTGACTTCAGTAACCCTGAGGTAACACAAGTCTTCTGTGTCAGTCTGGAACCAGCTTACAACTGGACTGACCTTTCTTATTTATTTTAACTTCTTGGAAGGGAAGGCCAAAATTTTCATTTTGATAATATAAAAGTAAAAAAAAAAAGGGACTGGTACCCTTTCAGGACTCACAATAAATGGTTGCTATGTCATTACACATACATGGTAAACCACTGTTACTCATATGAAGTCCTCTTTCATCTTCAGTCTGCTTCGGTTGCTTGTCAGGATAAGTGATGTCACACAGCTGTAGATGCTAACACTTGAGTGAGTTTAGTTTCTGTGCAGCTTCTACTTCAGAGTGAGCGTGTGAGTGTGTGTGGGCGGAGGAGTGGACTCAGATATCAGCTGCCAAACACTCTTCCTCCTCTGCTTCCTTTCCACACTGGCATGTTTAGAATATGAATGCAGGAACGCTTGAGCGTCTGAGCGACCTCACCGTCAGTGGACTATCTCTGAGCTGCGCCGGTTCTGACTGTCCTGTCCTCTGAGTGACGAGCGTCCGCCAGCGCTCGCTGTCCTCTGTGTTGTGTCTCGGTGTGTGGGCTGAGTTGCTGCTGCTGTATTGGTCACAAAAGGCTGTCTGTGTCTCCTCAGGAGTGCCTGAGCCGCTTAACTACCCTCTCAGTCCTCGTATTGTTGTGTTTGGTACGTAGCTGCCTGTGCATGCGTTTGTATGTGTTTCGTCTCGTCTGTCGTTTAACTCAACTTAATACCTTCTTGTCATGCAGCGTAATACTTTGCATGCTTTTTAAATTACTTTCTTAACTTGAATCTCTTGATTGACTTTTAATACTTGGTAAATAAACTTGGCACCATTAGTGACAACCATGAATGTTTGTGACATGAAATGTGGCTTCTGTGGTGCTACAGAAACTTCTCTCTCCCTTCCAGATGCCCTCCTTGCTGATCTGGAGAACACAGGCTCCCCTTTACCTCGGTGTCCCGTCCTGCTCACCTCTGACCCGCCTCAAAATGCCGATCCCACCACCCAGGACCCGGCCCAGAGCCGGCCGCCGCCTCCTGCATACACCCCGCAGCAGGTGGTCAATCCGGGCCACGTTCATACCAGTTTTCTTTCTTCCTGATTATGCCGAGGCTTTGATAAAGTTTGTTTGATCACTCGTCTGTTTTGTCTCTTAGACCGTTTCTTCAGCAATGAAGACTACACAGAACTCCACCCCTGACAAATTATACAGGTAACTCCTTCATAGATGTCTTTTTCCATTGCTCACAGGATCACCGGCAAATTCATTACTTGTTCTGCTGTTTGTAAACACAAATATCTAAACAGCCAATCACACGGCAGCAACTCAGTGTATTTTGGCATGTAGACATGTTTCCAGCACTTTGTTAAATCTACGCCTCACAGAATTAAAGCAGTTCTGAAGGACCTGAACTAGCGTGGAGTACCTAATAAAAGAAGAATTAACTGTATGACATGTAATTCTGAGCCAGGTTTAAGGCATCTAAATTTCCTGCTGCTTTTAGCCTTGTTCAAAATACCACAAGCCAACACATCATCATTATTGTTTTGGCTCTTTCCTCTAAATTGCCCAGCTGAAGGTGATCAGACCTCAGCTTGTGTCCAGATGGCTTGCTACCTGTTTGTTCCATGGTTTTCCTCTCTTGCCACAGCCATCTCGAGGCTCTCTCTACCACATGTGGGGTGTTGCAGATTCCTCAGTTTTCCCTCGATGCCCAGTGTAATGAAATCCAAGGACAGCAGCTTCCCTGCTTTCAGCTATCTGCTCGTACTTAGGGAGCTTCTTCTTAAAGACCCACCAAAGCAATAATCCTGGGCAGGTGTTAGCCTCTAGCATAATGAAACACCCCAAGGACTCTAACACAACAGCAACTGGTTTCCGCCAGTTGGGTGTGATGATCTGATGAAAATGTGTTTGTTCTAATCCACCAGCAGCTGCCGGTCCCAGATGTGCTAGCTGATGATAATGGCTTCTTTTCCATTGGGTGACCCTCAGGACTTAATCAGGGTGCCTAAAGTGTCCCTCTGTCTCAGGGAAGCAGCTCAGCATGTGCTGCAGAGTTGCACATTTTGAGCACAGCTGGCATGTGAAGTTTTGATGGACTGGGATAGAGTGTTTTACACGGAGAGATGGTGTGTCAGCATGTTGATGTATGAACCCAAACCCTGTTAGGAATCTCATTCATTTTCTTTGCATCACTCTTTGCAAAGCAATGTGTGGTTTTTAAGCAAGCGAGAGAATTCTCCTCCTCGCATAACGAGTCCAACAACATTGTTTATACTTTGTTTTTTTAATGCCTTTTATTGTTAATATTATCTGTCTCCCTGCAGCACAGTGTGTAAACCGCGCTCTCCCCGAAGCGCAGATCCTCCTCTGGCCTTCTCTTCCTCCTCGCTGCTGGGGGGAGGTCTGAGTGAACTGGACCATCTGCTACAGGAACTCAACGCCACCCAGTTTAACATCACAGGTTAGCATGTGTGCGTGTGTTTTAAATCCTCGTGTTTAAATAAGATTTCTTATCTATGATCCTGTTTTGTTGTTAGATGAGATCCTGGCTCAGTTCCCTTCTTCTAAGAAAGACGAGAGGGATAATATCAAGGATAAAGCACCAACCTCCTCCTCCAGGTACCAAATCCACAGGGAAATAAGAGAGTATAATCTGTCTGAGTATCACTGTATACGACTGAGGAAGTAGGTCTGTTTTATGCAAACGCACCCCTTTAAAATCTGCTTACATTTAAAAACCTGCAGTATTATTTTTTTATTGCAAGTAAAAATCCATATTTGCACATGTGCGAGTGTGCAGCATTTTAGCATGTTTCTGATCATGTGTGTAATCTGTGGGTTTGATTTCGGTGTTTTAGCTCTGCGAAGCCTTCTGCAACATCGGCCACATTGGAACTGGACAAGCTGATGGCTTCGCTGTCTGACTTCAGAGTCCAGAGCACCGTAAGAGTCACCCACAGCTGCATGAAAATGCTAACCTGTCAACTTTTTACTTGTAAATTCACAGCGGCGCTCACTATATGACTTTTACAGAATGCTAATATTAGTGTTGGATCCCTGTAGAGGTTGAGTTGACTTCATAATGGCTACACTGTTACTGTGCAGCCTGCTGGCCACAGCACATGCCTGCTGGTACAGATCAGTCACCAGATATGGCTTGTGGATGAAAATTAGTCCTGGTCTTAATTTTTCCAGAGTCTAAAATAGCTTCAGATTGTCAGTAGTCAGCTTAAAGATCAGCTTTTGGAACAGCGTATAATCTAGTTCTCTCCTTTTTGGTGAGTCGGCTTGCGAGCAGAGCAGGCAGTTCTGTCATTATAAGGCTGTTTAGTTTCAGTATGCAGTCCAGCTGTGAGTGATAAACAAGACTGCTGTGGGAACAGAGTCTTAAAAAGGAAACGTCTCCACTGCATATCCATGACTAACCAGGCTAAAGTCTCCAGGCAGAGCAGAGAGACATGTGTAGAGCCTTGGCTCAAACTATGTGCAGTATTGTTATGATTTGACTTTTCCTCACATTGGTTTCTTCCAAACAAATTAATTTCCACCATCTGTGGAGTGATGATAAACTCCCAAAGAATTAACATCATAAGGACTCTGTGCTTTGTCTTCTCTCAGCCAGCTGCGCCTGTCACTCCAGCGCCCGTTACAGCATCACCGCAGCAGCCGGCCGCTGCCCCTCCTCAGCCTCCTTCATCAGGAGGCTCACTGGACAGCATGCTGGGGCTCCTCCAATCAGACCTGACCCGACAAGGAGTGCAAACGTCCTCTAAGGGGAACTGCTCAGCCTGCCAAAAGCCGGTTGTCGGACAGGTGAGCAGTCAGAATATATCTGTCAGACATGTGATGAGGAAGACCCTCACTTGAGTTGACCTGGCTGTTTGTGCAGGTGGTGACAGCTCTGGGGAAGGTGTGGCACCCCGAGCACTTCGTGTGCACCGAGTGTGAGACGGAGCTGGGCAGTCGAAACTTCTTCGAGAAGGACGGGCGGCCGTACTGCGAGCCGGACTACTTCACGCTGTTCTCCCCTCACTGCGCGCACTGCAACAAACCCATACTGAACGTGAGCCGCTGAGATGGGAACATGTTTCTGTTACTCAACTCTGAGCTTATTTAAAGAGCTCAGATCGATATCACAGCCCACCTAAAGCTCTGTAACTTTCTCTTTTTTTCACTTTAATCGTTGTGTAGAAAATGGTCACGGCTCTGGACAAGAACTGGCACCCAGAGTGTTTCTGCTGTGTGAAGTGCAGCCGTGCCTTTGGAGAGGAAGGTAATGGGTGGTGCTGTTAATTCCTGTCAGGGGTAACAATACATTGCAGTCAGGCCACACTTACATGAAGCCCTTTATACCATACATCCATTAGCATTCAGACAGCATTTTATAATGTTATTGAAAGTTTTATACTATATATATTTCAGGAAATTCCTACCTTTTGCGGTAAATAAAGCACATCTTATCTCATTTATTAAATTATTAGATTATTTTAAACATTACAACCAGTTTCAGAGTTTATAATAACTTACAGTTTGCACTTCGAGACCCTAGAACATTTGATTTTAACCTTACATTAAAAAAGGCTACATCCTGTCTGAATGTTTCATGACTAGTGGGGTCATGACAGATATTCAGACATTTGCACAAATTTACTAATTTTTTGAAAAGATAACAAAGTTGCAGTGTCCATGACTGTAGGCGGCCATGTTTTTGTATCTACGTTCATATCACGTTATATAACTGAAGGGTTTAAGGCCACACCTCTTAATCTTTGAATGCTGGTGTATAACCATGCAGTCTGTCGTTGCAACATTTGTAAAGGAATGCGTCGTTCTAAAGAACTCGTCGAATTCAATTCAATTCAATTCAATTTTATTTATATAGCGCCAAATCACAACATAAGTCGCCTCAAGGTGCTTCATAGATACAAAGAAAACCCCAACAATCATATGACCCCCTATGAGCAAGCACTTTGGCGACAGTGGGAAGGAAAAACTCCCTTTTAACAGGAAGAAACCTCCAGCAGAACCAGGCTCAGGGAGGGGGGTGACTGGTTAGGGTGAGAGAAGGAAGACGGGATAAAGACATGCTGTGGAAGAGAGACAGAGGTTAATAACAGATATAATTCAATGCAGAGAGGTCTATTAATACATAGTGAGTGAGAAAGGTGACTGGAAAGGAAAAACTCAATGCATCATGGGAATCCCCCGGCAGCCTATGTCTATGTGAATTCAAGAGGTCAGATTGTGAAATTTCCTCCCTCCTCAGATATTCCACCATCGAGTTTACGTGGTGCTTATTTAAAAGTGAAAGTATTTAGGAACCACAGCAGCTCAGCCATGAACTGACAGATCAGGCAAAGTTGCTGAGGAGCAACAAGATCGGCGACGCTCTGCTGTCTCAGTAACTGCAGAGTGGAATTAACATCAGCACTGACACTGTGTGCTGGGAGCTTCATGGCATGGTAGAGTTTTAAAATATATTTGCAGAGACAGGGATGGACTGACAGTAGTTTTCAGAAGTATTCCTGAAGCCAAGCAGCAATCTTGTCATTTTTGTAAGGCAGAACTACTTAAGGGTCAGAAGATAACAGCACTTTGTTTTTGAGGTTGCCCACAGAGATTTCTTCTGTGAGTTTTTTTTTATTGACATTGTGCAAGTTAACTGATTAAAACCTTACATTCCTTTTAATTTGTAAAAACTTTGGATACATTATTCCTAAATTGTCTGTGCAGGTTCTCAGTGATTTGGTTCATGATAGTGTTAAGAGCTTGAAAATTGGTTTAAATGACCACTTTCAACATCTGACAATTTGTCTTTGTGCTGTTTTCAAATATGAGGTCGAAAACATTAGCAAATCTCTGCATTCCGCTTTTATTTCCAGTTTACACGGTTTCCTAACTTTTTTTGGGATCGGGGTTATATCGGCAGTTTCACTCTGCCGTGAATTTCGAGGCAAAACACTGAGTCTCTGTATTTCCTTGGCAAGAAAATGGCCAAATTTAAAGCAGCACGAGCTCTGAGATGGAAAAATACAGCCGGCCGTTGTTAGTTCAGATCAATAAAATGTAATGTTGCACAAACCGCAGTCACAAAGAGAAGGTTTGGACTGATTTTCCTTTTTAAATCTGTGATATTATACAGTAAATCTGACATTTATCAAAAGAGCTCTTGAGCTGAGTCAAACTGTGGCGATGTCCTCTGCAGGTTTCCATGACCGTGAGGGCCAGCAGTACTGCCAGCAGTGCTTCTTGACTCTGTTTGCTTCCCGCTGTCAAGGCTGCAGCCAGCCCATCCTGGAAAACTACATCTCAGCTCTAAACTCTCTCTGGCACCCACAGTGCTTTGTATGTCGGGTGAGTGTTGCATTTTACTTGATCAAGAGTTGCAGCATTAATTGATGCGTTAGGCTTACGGGTCGTTTCAGGTTAATCTGCTCTGAAAAAGGTCAGAAAGGTTGGAGAACACCATGAGAGTTTATGAGGAGATTAAGAGGAATTTACATCCTTTAATACCAAGGAAGTCCCTTTTCAAAATAAAGTTAAAATACCTTTATTTTCACAGCCAGGTTACGTCTAACCTAGACAATAAAAAGACTATTGGTGATAGAATAGCAGAACACAAATATGCCACATGCACAGGTAAGACATTACCAGGACTTTTATATTAACACTGGCCACATCTGTCTTTTACTGCAAAGATGTGGCAGACGAAGGCGTCTTAATTAAAGGGAAGCTTTTCTGGATTTATAAATAACAGCTTGCTAAATGTCATGGCTTAAACGGTACCTCAGTTTTACTTATTTCTCCTAACCTTTATTTGCCTTTATAAATGCATTTATGTCGTCTATGTTTGCTGCTGCTCTCTGTTCTCCTTCTTGCCTGATTTCAGCTGAATTTGGATGAATGCTTGGAGACTGCTCCTGTTGGTGGAGCATCACTAGAAAAGATTCAGTGTGTTCGTGGTCGTGTGTCGAAACAGGGTTTTGTTTTGTTTTTAGCTTAAACACAACCTTGCTGTGAAAATAAATGCATTTAATGATATATTTCCTGTCCTAGGAGCACCTCAAATAGAAGTGAGTTGATTCAGTGATTGATTTTTTTCTTTGTAAGGCCGATTCTAAATTTCCCAGATTGAACATCTATGAGACCAGTGAGCTCATATTTATCCTTTGAGGAGTCTCCTAACCCACAGCTGACACACTGAATCTGCTCCGTGGCAAATAGATCACGATGGCTGTGCAATGAAACCTCAATGAGGAAGTTCATGCAAAAAACAAAACACAAATAAGCTGGAATTATGTCATGGGAAAGTTGTCATTTCACATGAAAACGCTGTAATTAGAGTTGCATGAGTCAGCGTTGTGACTAGGTCTCGCTGTGTCGCTTCCTCTCGTTTCCAGGAGTGCTACAGCCCCTTCGTCAACGGCAGCTTTTTCGAGCACGAGGGCAAGCCGCTGTGCGAGGCCCACTACCACCAGTCCCGCGGCAGCATGTGTCAGGCCTGCCAGCAGCCCATCCTGGGGCGCTGCGTCACCGCAATGGGGGCCAAATTCCACCCGCATCACCTCGTGTGTCACTTCTGCCTGAAGCCGCTGAGCAAAGGCTGCTTCAAGGAGCAGGAGAACAAACCCTACTGCCACCCCTGCTTCATCAAGCTCTTTGGTTGAGGGCCCAGCAGGTCTTCGCCAGCCTGCCCTGAGAAGAAGCCCTAATGTGACTCTCAGTTCTCTCTTTTTTTTTCATTTTTTTGTTACTGTGGGAGTTAGGGCGGAGCTGGACTCTTTGTAAATTTTGAAGAATATCTGAGTCAGCAGAGAGATGAGGAGGAAGACAGAATCATCCAACCCAAACCAGCCCTATTTTATTTTAACCATGGACTTTCAGTGCAAGGTTACAAACTTTATCACGGCTCAGAAACAAAAACACAGTGTGTTTAAATGAAATGAAAATTACGTTTTGCTACCAGGTGTAAAAAGAAGCATACATTTATACATCATTTGAGAATTTTTCCTGTTGTGCAAGGAAATCCCCTTTTAATATATTTGCTTTGTATTGCAGAAATTATCCACGTCACTGCAACTGCATTTTTATACCGTATGCTGACTGCTACATTTGTTTGTTTTTTCATCATTCATTCACTATTGCGCTGTGCAAAATGCCAAAAATGATTCCAAAGAATAAAATGAAAGCGAACGCGACTTGTTTTTGAGTGTTGATGTTTCTTTAAATTCACACGAGTCAGCTTTAAAAATAAAAAGCTCCTCTGCAGAAAGAAATATTTGATCTACTCCACTATTGGCAAGAACCTGGTGACAGTGGGAAGGAAAAACTGCCTCTTAATAGAAGAAACCTCCAGCAGAAGCAGTTGGTTGTGATAAAAGTCTGGTGAGAAAATTTACAAGCATCAGGCATAAGAAGATAAAGATTATTGATAGGTTATACGATTGGATGTTGAAAGGGCAGTTTGATAATTTTATTTTTATTTTTCAGTCATAAGTTTGTGTATGATAAGCAGTTGATTTATACAGAATTACTGTAAGTCATTTGCTGTGCAGGGTGAGACGGTAAATACTTTAGTTTTTGACTCCTTTACAATAAATAGAGGAGAAATATACACTCACCAGCTAAGTACACCTAGCTTTGTGAGATGGCACAATAACCAGCTGGAAGCAGAATGCAGAAGATGGTACACTGTGGTGATAAAAGGATGGAGATAGTCAGGAATGATACTCAGGTGGGCTGTGATGTTTAAACGATGCTCAATTTCTACTGAGACCTAACATGTTCCAAGATATCCACCACAACGTTACAACACCTGCATCACTTATGGAAGGCAGGATGGATCCACGCCTTCATGGTAGTTACACCAAATTCTGACCCTACCATCTGAATGTCACAGCAGAAATTTCACTATGTGTTATGCCTGTATAACTATGCATGTGACGAATAAAGAACCTTGAACCTTGAAAGTGAAGCTTCCTGTTCTTAGCTGACCAGACTGGGACCCAGTGTGGTCTTCTGCTGCTATAGCCCATCTGTTCACCTGCATACCTTAGTTGCAACAGCTGAACTCTGACATCAAAATAGGCATAAAGTTATTTTCACACAACAAGCGGCTCCTCACTGGAAATTTTCTCCTTTTCAAACTGTTCTCTGTGAGCCCTAAAGGCAGTTATGTGGGGAAAACCCAGTAGATCATCAGTTTCTGAAACACCCAGACGAACCCATTATGTTTAAAGTCACTTAAATCGTCTTTCTGATCCTCAGTTTGAGGGTTGAATATGTCTACATTCACAAAAGCATGTTGCCACATGATTGCTGGATATTTACGTTAATGAGCAGCTGTACAGCTGTACCTAATAAAATGGACACGGAGTAAATAAACGTTGCAGTCCTTTAAAATGTCTGCTGTGTGTGAGAAAATGTGCAAGGATTTTTTCCCCTCTTCTTCTGGACCATTAAGAGAAGCGAAGGGCGAATAAACGCTCCGTGTGTGAGGGAAATACTGACTTTGGCCACCAGAGGTCACTATTCGCTCACTGAGGATCGTGTGTAATTAATTGTAAAGTAGTTACAGGCAGGGTTTGAACACAAACGCTGAAAGAAACGAAGAAAAGACGAAAAAAAAAAAAATCACCCAGACGACATGTGGGCGGCACGTGGGCGGAGGCGACTTGACAGCTGCTGGGAGCCGCGTGTGACGTGTCCACGCCTACGCGTCACCTCACAGGTGAGCTCGCTTAAAAGTTAATGAGCGTCACGCGCTGTGAAACGAGAGAACGCGGGTAACGCTGCGAAGGTGGTCGCGATCCGTCGACTTCATCAGGAGAGGAAAGAAGTTGTGAAATGAATTATGAGTGACTCAGAGCAGCAACACGTAAGTCTGCTTCAACCTGCTGCTCTTTAATGTGTGTGCTTTAATCAGGCAGCCATCGCATGCCCGGAATGAACAGATGGTGAAAGTTGGATTGAAAACTCCACACGTGTTGTTGCGTGATTTATTTATTTGTTGGCCTATTTGCTGTTTAGAAACACTCTCTTCATTAATAAATCTTAAAAAGCACTCTGTCTCCACGCACCAGGATGTGGTGCAGGTGTGCGAGCCGCAGTGGCCTGAGAATGGAGAGGACTGGAGTGATGGAGAAGGTGGGACGGATATGGACTCGGGGCTGCAGGCCATGGCCGAGGAAGATGAGGAGATAAACGTCCACAATGAGGAGACGTTTGGGATGGGTGTGTAACTTGTGCTTACAGGTGTTCTTCTTTTAAACTTCTTTGCCCCCCCCCCCCCCCCCCCCCACGTGTCTGTGTGTTAAACGTGAGCTTTTACTATCAAAAAATAATGTAAGCATCCAGCATGATAATTTGGCTTTCCAACTTAAAACTGAGGCTTAATAACACTAAAAATGTTTATCTTACAGGTCAGATTAAGGTTAAGTGGAAAGAAATTAGTCGTCTTCTTTCAGCTGCTCCTTTAGGTGTCACACCAACCTCCTTCACTACATCCAAAAACCTCTTTTGTTGTTTCTTCCTCGCTCCATCTTCAACATCCAAACCATCTCAGCGTCTCCTCTCTGCAACTTTGTCTCCAAACCGCTCAACCTGAGCTGTGAAGATCTTAAAATGTTCAGCTCCAGCTCAGCCTCCTTGATCCCTTTTTATTGTGCACAGTCCTCTTTGACGTAGCTTAAATGCACTTCTTAAATGCACGACGGCTCATAAGGTGCTGCCTTTAGGGTTGAATCGGGCTTTGTTGGGTAATGTGTGCTTGTTTGGCTGCTGTGCTCGAACCCAGGGTTGTGAAACATACGGCCCAGGGGCCTGAATAGACTCCGGTCCAATAAAAGTTGGGGAGCTTTACCTGTTCGCAAACCCTGCCATTTTTACTCATACGATACCTTAGAGTAATAGGCAAGGTTATTATAGTTAAACTGAAAAACGAAATGTGAAAAAACACTTGGTTGATTAAAAGAAAAAAAGGAAAAACTTGACTTTTGGGGCCAAAAGATTTCAGGAAACCTCTGCAGCCTTTAGAGGACTTTTCTGGTTCTGACCACTTAAAAGAAATATGTGAAGTTGCATTTTTTGCATCGTTTTTACAGGGTTACTGGGAATCTAACCTGTTAACCTATCAGAAAGCAGAGTTTCCACATCTGTTTCTCTTTGTTCCCTGCCTGCATGTCTAGATTTGGATGCAAACGGGACCACAGAAAAGTCCAGCAGCAGCCTTCAGTTTGGAGAGGCTCCGCCTTCGCCGCCGCCGCCGCCGCCACCTGCAACACCCCCTCCCCCACAGCCCAAACCTCGGTCTCCCCGCAGAGCCCCGTCGCCTCCCCGACAGAAGCTGCAGTATTTTCCGTGGGCTTCCTTGAGGCAGCGCGGCAGAAGTAGGGGACAGAGAGCAGCTCTGGGCAGGGGGCAGATGTTTGAAGACCCAGCTGTGATGAGAATAATCGAGGGCCGACCGAGCCTTAAGGTGACAAAGATGAATCTGTGTGTTGTCAGAAAATTGCACTAAAAACGTTAAAATCCTCCGTTTGATCCATTTTTTGCTCTTTTAAGAGTCTTGACAGTGCCATAGTGGACTGCGGGACCACCATGTACCAGCGTCCCTTTGAGGATGATGTAAGTGCCAACTTTTAATCCTTTTACTACACTTTGTTTTTCTTCTGTGGTGCTGATGCTTCTCTTCCATGTTTGTTTTCCATCCTAGATGATGATGCCCTCTTACAGAAAAACCAGAAGAACCTCAGGATCCATACTTGAGGTTATGATCACTTAAGAATGTGTTATACATATAATGACAAGTTCATTGTATTTTTATCTTTGTATCTTCCTGTGTTCTGTAGGACAGTGCTATAGTGTGTGTAATTGGGCACAGAGGTAGAGGTCAGACTCTGAACTCCAACTTTGTTGACTTGCCGTACTCCGCCGGGCCCCTTTATGGGGTCAGGCGAGGGGAATCCAGAGGATTGTACTCCAGAAGACAGTTTGGCCATCGAGGACCCACTCAGGTGGGCAACTGGCTTTTTACCACCTGGATATTTGTGTAACTGGATAGATGCTGTTGATGTGTCACTGCTTCTAAACAATCAGCTGACTCACTGTAAATTGTGGACTTCTTCCCTTTTTTAAGTTCTACTTTTTTTTTTTTTCATACAGGTGTACCCACCCATAGTACCAAGATCCCCCCTCTTCCCACGTCAGCCACTGACCCCACGCCAGCATTACAATCAGGTTGATTTCAGTATTGCTCACCCCTTCATTTCCGTGTTTTTGTGCAGATCTGATTTGATCTTGACTTTTATTTTGTACTAAAGCAGACCAGGGCATTCATGTTTCCTCCAACCCACCCCTGCCCCTCGACGCCTCAGACTCCCAAAATGATGCAACTTCGCTTCGGAGCCAACTCACCAAGGCCATCCCCTTTTTACAGCCCCTCTAATCCAGTACAGCCTTTCAGGTGCTTGACGTTAATGTTGCTGAAACAGGTTTGGTCAACAAAATGTATAGTCTGTTAAACTCTGACTATAAATTTTGAGTTCATGAAGTTTGAGATGCAAAAGTCCAAGACGAGCATCACGGTGGCTCACTGTTGGGTGTGACCTGGGCGGGGCCCTTTCTGTGTGAGGTTTGCACCAGAGAACATGTTAGTTTAAAGCTGCCTCTCATAGTTTAGGACTCTTTAAAAAAAAACAAAAAAAAACAAAGAGACTTTTAATCTGTTTAAATAAAAGTTTGAGTATTGTGTGTCATGCATAAATATCAGTGAGTGGTGCTAATGTTTATCTGCAAGGTACAGGCAGATGTTCTTGGATGTATAAGCCTTCTGGAAATGAAAGATGGAGATTTCATATATATAAATGCATCTTCTCTTTATGTGCTCATAACCAAGCACAGTCTGAGATTTCATGCATACTGATGAGACAGTTCTCTAACCAGTAGGTACCCTGGTCCAGCCACGCAGCTCCATCCCCAACACAAACGACTGCTTTGTCAAAAACAGCGGCTATTCCAAAGGTTGGTGCATGGAGTGAAGAGTTTGATCGTGTTGGGTCATTCGCTATACTTACGGCCAAATCTGACCTGCTTATAGAAAGCCAGAGGGCTGGGATCCGTACTGTAACCTTATGACGGCCAAAGAAAAGGAGTGGATCACCCGGCTGCAGATGATCCAGCTGCAAAGTGAGAATCCTTACCTTGAAGACTACTACTATCAGGTAGGAAATAAAAGCTTTGCTCTTTAATTTTTTGATGGGAGAGGGGAAGCGAAGAAGCATTTCATTTTTGATTGCCGGTGAACCTTTAAACTGTTACAGGAGTACTATCGTCGAATAGAATCAAAGATGGCCGAAGAGGAGTTGGGCATCAGGAGCAAGAGGGAGCCACCTAAGCTCACCACGCCTTACGTCAAAAAAACAGACTCCTACACACCGGGTTAGTGAGGCACAGGCTGCGTTTCTCATTGAATGTTGAGATGCTTGTACCAGAATTTGCCCGTGAGAGTAGGAGAGACATTATCTCCACGCTGCTTTGATTTAACAAACATTTTTCCCTCCAGCTGCTGTTGGACTCATTTGAGTCGGTGAATAGTGCATGCAGGTAGTCCTGCCTTTTTGAATGTTTTTGGAGGTGCACGAGGCCTAAAATGCTTCCATCCTAAAACATTTGTCTCATAGATGCCTTATTTTTGATCCTTCTGAATGCATCTGTTTCTACAGGGGTTGCTCTGCTTATGTGTAAGAGTCTCTTGTTCTTGCAGTGGTGCACATTGAAGGCTCTTTGGGTCAAGTTGCAGTTTCCACGTGTTACTCTCCTCGCCGAGCCATCAGTGCTGTTCATGCAGTCCAGCCTCAGGGTCTGCTTGAGGTGATTGTGTATTTTGGAGGTTCCCTGTGTTTGAGTGTTTTCGGTCTGCCTTTCCTGCTACTGACCTTTATTTCCTCTCATTTAAGTATCAGAAAGACACCAGACTACAGCGATTAGACATCCTTAACAAAATAGAAAAGGTACCTGATTATGACTTGATTTGACACAGCAGTGAGGGGTTTTTTTTTTGTTTTTTTTTTTGCCGCCTTGTAAAATGGCTTCTGTCCTGCAGTTGTTCATGGTTCTGTTAGAGGTGGAGGAAACTGAGAGGATGAAAACTCCATTGTTGTCCGAAGCAGAAGAAAGGAGGTTGGTGGAGAAGATTCAGAGGAAAGTGGAGCACATCTACTCCCAGCTGCAGCACCACAATCCCCTGTGAGTCATGCAGTTTGTCATTTAATGCATCCTAACACGTGACTTCATCGTTTTAAACACTTTAAAAAATTTTGATGCAGGGAATCGGAAGGGGACTTCATTCCTTTTCTGCTCATCTCCAAAGGCAAAAAGCTCGTCGCCCGTCTGCTGCCGTTCTTGAAACACGATTCTGCACTAAAAATCTTGCGTGTTGTCACCACTAACCTACCAACACTGATGAGCAGAGACGCAGACGAGGTAGGGCAGCTTTAGCTGTGCAAAAGGAAATGTAAGCTGAATGGTCTGCTTAGCAACACCACTTGGTGATATATTTATTTTTGGTTCTTGTTTGGTTTCCTGATGTTACTCAGCCTCTACCAGTTACAGCTGGTTTTACAGTCTACACGGACGGGGTGAGATTGAAGAATATATTGAGCCTTGATATATTCCAGTTACAGGAGAGATTTGCAAATGGAAAAAAAACAATTGGTCTTCTACAGGCCTACTTGGCACAGCTCCACCTATAAACACACAAGGCTGGAGTTATGCACATAAATGACGAACATCAAGTGTCTTTATAAAAATGACTGGGCTTAATCTTGTCTTTTCAGACCCTTCCTGTGCTTTACCCACCTCTTCGAAATGTGATCGGTGGGCTGGCGTTCAGTCAGCTCATTGGCGTCCTCAAAGATCTGACCTCTTTGGAGTCTCTAACGACATACGAGTGTCTTGAGCTGGCATGTCAGAACAAGGTCTGTGCTTTTGTTTTTGTGTTCTGACCTACAAGGCCCTGAAAGTTCACCTTACCCAGGATGACATTCTATTTTCTGGCTTCACTTATCCTGACACGGTGGCTTAACTTAACTAGTTGATAGTTAAGTTAAGCCGCGGTTCATCAGTGGCTATGAGCACATTTACATGAAGCATGGTGTTGTAGCATCTGACCAAGCACAATATCGTTAGTGTATATTTGAGTAAGCGAGGCTAACGGCAGTGAATCCAGGGTTAACCCTGAAGTTGCCTGGATAGTGGTACAGGTCTTTGTTCTAATTGGTGGATTTCTCTTCTCCCTTTCAGTTCGGCCTGTCCTTGCTGTACGCTCTGCTCTCCCAAGGAGAGAAGCTGCTGTCCTCGGGTGTTCCTCTAGAGCCCAGCATCGGGGACTTTGAGACCTGGTGGGAGTCTTTTAGGTTTTAATATCAAATGAAGTGACGGGTCTAAGCTTACTCCTGAGACTGATGTTTTCTCTTTTAGGACTGACATCATATTCCAGGTGGCAGGACAACTATCCCAGTGTTCGCTGGTGGAGCCACTCCTTCTGCCCTCAAACCTGCTCACTCTCTTCTGCCGTTACCTGGACAAGCGTACGGTGCATCAGCTGAAAAGCAACATGGAGTAGGTTCTTTTTGCTTCAGAGGATGACAATTTAAATTGCTTTAATAGAACTATTGTGGACGTGGATGCAAACATCACCAAATATCTTCATTCAGGTCTGTTACTGGATGCCTGGCTCTTCCATCTTAAGGTGGACAGCGGTGGCTGGTGTTCTATTGATGACCAGGATGCTGTGAGCACTAGAGTGAAAGGAGGCGAGGCACAAACCCCCCTCGGTGCTCATTGAAACGGACGCTATATATGTGTATATTTAATCTCCTTTGACCTTTTTGATTCTTATTCCCTCCCCTCACCCGTTCCCTCACATTTTTTTTTGCACTTGAACGGTTTCCCTGTTTTGTTTTCCTTTTATCTGATCATCTGACTTTCCTCACTTTGGTTTCCAGTAGGTTACATCAGCGTTACAATGAAATCACAACCCTCCCATTTTCCCGATTTAGACCTTAAACCTCTACATTTAGATTCAGTCACTTCTAAATGTGCTGTTTCACACTTGGTGACCAGGGTGTGGATTGTATAGTAGTGTATGATTGTACAGCTGAACCAATATGTTGACCATTTGAAAACCATTTAAGGACGTTGTCGTGGCCCATCAATGTGCCGTGCAGTTTGGGGTTTTGTTGAAGGGCTTGCATTGTTTATACTAGTAATGAATGTAATAGGATACATTTGTAAATTTCTATCTGAAGGTTTATGTTATGAAGAGGGATTTTATTTATTCATTTGGAAACAGGAATAATTTAAACTGCACCTTTGTACAGCACTTGCAATATAAATAAAAAAACTTTGAAATTGCTCAAGTCTGTAGAAATGAAGTGAAATTATTTATTTATTTTTGTGCTCCTTGCAGTCTTAAAGGTTCCTGCTGCTCTCATCAGACCTCATCTTTGTGTTATCTTGGACTTCTTAAATGCTCTTTGGCTATGGTCCACTCATCACAGTGGACTGTCTGCTTCTCTCACCCTACCCTCAGCATCCTCCTGTCACACAAACTCTCTGCATGTCACTTAACTACACCCATGAGTCTGTCTTCCTCTTTTCCTCCTGCCTGGCATCTCTGTGGGTCAGTATGTCCACTTTCCCTCCTGTGGACATGTCCAAACCACCTCAGCCTTACTTTTTTTGTTTCTTTTCTTCCCAGTGGCACAGTATTCAAACCATACATTGCGGCATGTTTCGTTACACTCTTGTAAAGCTTCTTTCGCTCTTGCTGCGATCATTGTCAGAAATCGCCCCTGGCACACCTCTTCACTCACTCCACCCTGCCTGTACTCCTTTTCACCTTTCTTGTGCACTGCCTGTTGCTTTGGATGGTTTGTTCCAGGTATTGAATGTCACCCACATTTGCTACTTCTGCTTCCTGCAGCTTTACTGTTACATACTCACACTGGAGATCAGTGTTTGCAAATATCAGCCCAGGGCCATTCCCACCTGACCTGTGTCAGCCTGTCCATCACCATGCATACACGAAGGGGCTCGGAGCCGATTCCTGATGTAATCCAGCCTCATCTGTCACTCCTGACTTCCTCATACCACACAGTTCCTCGCTTAACAGCCTGTCATGTCTTCTGGATAGCCTCTGTACTTTTACATTAACACATTCAAAGTAATTGTAACATCTGCATGTTTTATCAAAGACACTTTTAAAGAATCTGTTTTGTAGCAGCCTGATATGGCAAAACGGCGGATTTATGGAGTGAATTCAAATATATCACCTAAAGAAGTTTTAATAAAAAATTATTTAACAGCAGTGGGAGGAGATTCCCAGGCACAGTGATTGAGATGTGGTGTCAGCATCAATCAGGCAAACTAAGTGATTATAATGTGCATTACACGTTTTGCTGTTATTCCTGGTAATACTGTTTGCAAGTGGTTGCACTAGCTAAGTGCTAGACACAGTTTCCTGGAGGTGGAGGCCTGTTGACTGAGCACAGGTTTTCTCTAATTTAACTAGGATGGATGGGGGCAGGAAACATGAACGATGACTCACACTACAGCATTTATAGGCTAAGCTAATTTATCTTGCCTTTAGACATTTCTGCTGGCTCTGCATATCGTTGGGGATCTCACTGCCCCGTCCATCTCTACAGTCTTGAGTATGCAGATCACAGAGAAAGCTAAACTATTAAGACTGGCCCTAAAATTACACCTGAAGTGGACTGTTGCATATATTTTTGTTTTTAAGAGCGCATTTTATTTTATTTGATATCCATCGATCTAATTGAAGAAGCCTTCTAAAACTTTTTAAAAACTGGTTGTTTTCTTTTTTTTAAGTGCTTGAGTGTATTTCAAGTATTTCACATTTGATCTTTCCCTTAAACTCCTGCTCAGACCTCTCACAGCTGTTGCCAGTGATGTAGGGTGAGGCTGGATTACCAGCACCAACTCCTGTCAGATGCTCGTGTTCAAAGATTCCTCCTCCCTGGCTGTTAACCAAACGCTGACGTTGATCCTCGCTGGCCAGGCTGCCTCTACCAGCTGCAGGATCAACATCTGGACAGGAATGCATGTGGCAGACATGGGTGTGTGCAGTCAGAGAATCCCTGCTGAACAAAAGCTGCTCTGTGGTCCCGATCACAGTTATTTTTTTTTAATGGCACACAGAGCAAGACGCCAACATCCTGACCGCCGTGTCAAACCAAAGTCCACCGCAGGAAGTGCAGTAAAGGCAGTTTAGGAATGAACTAGGGGTCAGCATCTGTGTTTAGAGGGATTTGTTTGCTGTGATGGTACAAGTGCTGAAACTGCAATCAATCAGGAGACTGAAGAAACTACTAAAAGAGTCTCTGACAGTTTTTTTTCCCCCAAGTTTGTTGCTCTGTACGTTATCAGTGTGCAGGGATCTCCTTAATTTGGTCATTTTGAGCACACAGATCTGGTTGTGAGCAGAGAAGGGCTTTTGCCATCTTCTGTTTAAACCTTCTCTTTATGAGGGGCAGCCTATGAGAAGAAAGCTGGCGTTAATATGGAGAGGAGCGGAAACAGTTTCCAACAGTGGATGAACTGTGGCTCTGTATAAGGTAAATAAGGGTGATTCTGAGCTGTGAATAAGCTTTAGAAAACGTTGGGTCTAATAATCTAAAAAGCCTTCAGTTGATCCAAAATGATGCAGCGTTGGTACTGCCAGAGAAGAGAGAGAGAGAGATCGTATTTCCCCTATACTGGCTTCTCTTCACTGGGTCCCAGTTAAATCTAGAACTGATTTAAAAACCTTTCAGAATCAGAATCAGAAACTTTATTGTCATTGTCATGAGAACAGCGAAATTACAACTAAAGTCTTGAATAATCAGTGAAAATAATGTCTTAAATGTTAGTTTGTAAAAGTAAAATGTGAGGCAGGTCCTTCAGCTTTCAGGTCTCCTGTCGAACCAGCTCCCAGTTTGGGATTCAGGAAACGGGCAGCTAAAAACATTCTGGCTGGCTCGGTGGCCCTGAACTATCCCGTAGTTATACCACTACAGGCTCAGACTGCTGCAGGACATCCCATCATCCACTGAGCATTTCTTCTGCATCATTAGTCACTCCTCAGCTGTTCATTTAGCTCTTCAGCATATCATTAATGTTTCTCTTCACTCTCACATGGTGTGTCTCCATAATCTCTAACATGATCTCTGGTAATCCCTGTTTCCCCAACAATACTGGGGAAACAGGGATTGATTCAGAAGACCCGATTTACTGCTGAACTCAAAAAAGGAGTACAAAAACTGGAGCCAGGAATCAGAATACAAGGAGTCATCAGGGAAACCGATAATTAATGAGACAACTCCAGATGGCTGCCGGTCCCTGACCCTGATTCCAGTGGATGCTTCTTCCTGTTAAAAGGGAGTTCTTCCTCCCCACTGTCCCCCAGGGCTTTATCATACAGAATCACTTAACCTGAAGTGACTTTTTTTTTTTTTTGTGAATCAGCACTATATGAATGAAATTGAATTAATTATTAACATCTTATGGTGGATAAAGTAAATAAATGTAAAAAAATAAATAAACTTGTGGATTAGCTGATAACTATAACAGTTATAAATTGTCTTAATACACAATATGTAAATAGGTATCATATAAGAACATATAAGGGCCTTGTTATTACTAATACTTATCACAAGAACCTACAGGTGAAGCTTTGGTAGCTGAGTGATCAGTGATGAACTGAAAGACACATTCATTACCAGGTGGTGAAAAGCTGGCTCAGTTTGTCCAGAAGCCAAGTATGTGAGAGGTCTGGGTGGGCTGGGAAGTGAGACATTAACCTCTTCTTGACCCCACAGGAAGAGGATTTGGACTTTAGGTGAGGAATCTGTGCGAAAGGTGAGAGATCTTTCTCTTTTTAGTCACTTTAAACACACATGAAGCCGCTCTGTGTGGAGGCCAGGACTGTGAAGACGTTCTAGGCTGAAAGAGATGTGGAAAAAAGCACCAAGCTCACTTCACTCAAGTTTCCATCATCATTATCTCTGCCAGCTGCCTACTCTGCATATGGAAGTGATGTCATTATTGTCCATTCAAAAATAAGGCTTCATTCAGAGGGGCTGCATGTTGAGCTTTCTGTTTGTGACTTATAGAAGTTTTGGTCTGTGGAAATATTTACCGAAGTAACCGTATTTTCTTTCTTTAATCTAAATACAGAGCTATAATGCTGCCTATTCATGTCACTGCATGCATAGCTTTAGTTTGGCTGTGTTCTGTCACTGTGGTGCAGCAATTTGAATGATGGATTATATTTACATTAATCAATCCTTTCATAGTTGGCTGCACGGATGAGGCTCAGTTCCTGTCCATGGTTGTTTTTATGCTGTACGACGGTGCTTTTGTAATCCAAGAGTGACCGGTGTCGTCGTCTACCTGCTATTTTGACAAACCTTCAGGGAAACATCATTCATGCTATAGACACATAAGTAACTGCACTGACGACTGTTCACCCGTTTACATCGCAAAACTGCAGGCACTGTGGAAACAGAGCGACTTAAAGCCTACAGCTGAATGTTTGTCACTATTAAAGGATTAGATGTGGTTGAGAGTAGTTTTGGAAATGTCACTGATGTTAGTAGGAAAAAAGTTTCTAATCCTAATACATTTATAATTCATAAAAACATCCATCCATATAATTATGGAAAAAAGAAAGTGCACCTCTGTAAGTTCTAATATTTCACATATTAGGACATTAAATATCATGTTGTCCTAAGCAGGTCTTAACTCTCCAGATGAACATTGTGTTATTATTTAAATACATCCTCTCTGCTTCTAAAGAAATTCATGTTGCAGGCAGGTGCTGATAATCAAATGCATTTGATTAACTGATCATCAGTTTGTGTGGGCACCTCTGTGAAAGCAGAGGTTTTGACATTTTGCTCGTCTGGAGCATTCAGGTGCGTGTTAACACAGTGGAAAGGTGAAAAGACATTAGCAGCGATTGTTGGTGAAGTCCATCATTTTATAGTTAGAACAAGTAGTTTCAAGACAGCTGCCAATCTTTACAGGAGTGGACCCCCCCCCCCAAAAAAAAAAAAAAACTTCAAGCTACAGCTCACATGTCTCAGGAAGCATGTTAAATGTTAAAGTTCCTGACAGTACAATTATAATAATTAAGTATGGCTTGTTTGGAAAGTGGAGGCCATAATGCACATGTTTGGCAAAGAAAAAAACACAAACAGCACATATTAACTGTCAGACACGGTGATGGAGGGGTGATGGTTTGGGCTTGTTTTGCAGCCACAGGATTTGGGCACCTTGTCGTCACTGAGTCAACCATGAACTCCTCTTTATACCAAAGTACTCTAGAGTTTAATGTGTCCATTAGCCTGAAAGCTTGGCTCATATTGGATCAGCAACAGGACAATAATCCAAACTACAGCAGCAAATCTACATCAGAATAACTGAAAAAGAACCAAATGAAGGCAAAAACGTTTCCCAGTGTACTTTTTTCAGTGTTTTTCACACACTGCTTCTCCATTTTGGTGTAGTTTGTATTAAATAAACGACACTGTCCTGAAACTGAGGGTTTCTTTACTCAAATTTCCTGCATACATCATTTCTGATTCTTTTCTTTCACTTTATACTTTTAAAAATGGTGTATACGTATAGTTTTCAAACTATCAGCTGGCCCAGCCTGTATGTGTAATGCACCCTCCACAGGTCATCAGTCAATGTCCAATCTGGTAATCTCCCTCTCTTTGTTTCTCTCTGTTAAGTGTTAATGTACTTTAAGAGGCCAATTATTCAGTTAGTGTGTGCACACCTCTGGTGCATCTGCCAGTAAGTGGGGGAGGGTCCACCACAAACAGAGCTGGTGAGAGGAGGGACGCCTCAGAGCTGAGTGTATATTAGGCCCTCGTAATCAGGTTAGGTTCCCCACTTCGGAACATCTTCATCCTCCCGCTGGGTCTCAAAAACATTGTCTTTTAGGTCCAGCATGATGGGACAACTTCTTCTTCACAGTGCAGTGATCCTTTGGCTGGTGCAGGCAGCACACACAGGGGGTGAGTGTGCTGAAGCGCAGATTATCTGATAACATCTCGTTTGGATGTTTAACGCTTGATTTACATTTATTTGTGTGTGTCTGTTTTTGCCATGTGTTAGTTGTAACAATTCAAAATACAGTCACCAAATTGTTTTACAGGTAAACCATGTTAGGATAAATGTAAATGAATATAGGCTGCAGGAAATAGCCAGAGTAAGTGTAGTCGCTGGAAAATTTCCAGGGGTGTAGTTTAGTGTGAGGAAAACTGGGATTGAGTTATGAGCTGGTATATGGCCAAGGATGATGTAACTGGCACAGAGGAGCCGCTCTGTGTCTGTACATCCGACATGTCTCAGTTTGTATTCCATCATTTCCTTTCCTGCACCTGACGTCCATATTTCCTGATATCAAAGAAGGAAATTTAGTTTGAAAGTAAAAACCTGACAATCAGAATATTTATTCCTAATTTTGGTTTAATTAAATTACTTCTTCCTAAATCTAGAATTTGGCATTGCAGTCAATGACATGGCAGTAAAGCTTTAAGACAAGTCTCCTTTCACCAACAGGAAACTGCAGCTCTTAAAACAATACTGGAAAATGCACTCGCTCTGTTGCTATAGATGAACCGTACCTGTAACTGTATCTGTTCCTTAACTGCCGTGTCTCTGCATGAGTAAAACATAGACTGAACACCTTAATGAATGAAACATCCATGTTAAAAGTCTTTATTTACATACACTGTGTAGTTTGTTTCCATGGTCAGTGGAAACCATATTCTTTGTACTTTGCAATTGAACCTATATGTAATTTTAACCTATATTATTGTATTACCGGAATAAGCTTCCAGTTGATATTCGCATGTCTGAATTTATTCAATCCTTTAAATTACGTTTGTTAACTTATTTATTTAACTTAGCGTTGCAGATTAAAGTGCTCTGTGTTATCTGGTAATGTATTTTGCACTTTGTTATCACGTCCTTATGTCATTTTAATTTTATTTCATATTATTGTATTATTGAGAAGCACTTTGGTGTACCTGTGGTCTTTAAATGTGCTATATAAATAAAGTTGTATTGTATTGTATAAACATCAACCCTTTGAGGGCTGGATTCAAAATGACAGTGAAACCATGCCATGTGCTTCAATTTAATGCAAAATCAGTTAGAGAATTTAAGATTTCCTTTAACGATGTGAGAAGGAAATGCAGGAAAGACATTTTTTCAATTCTTTTAGAATAAATAAAAGTGTACATGTGGTTATGTTTTCTGCAAGACTCTCAAAATATCCTGGCTATACTCCCAAAAACCTCAGGAATCAAGTTATCCGGACTCCGAGGAGTCCTGAAATAACATAAAGTCGGTTATGTTAGTCGGGCTTGCCTGCCAAATTTCTAACAATCGTGTTAAACCAAAATCTGAGCAAGATGAGCCGTAAATCTCTTTCGTCTGGTCGACCCTCTACCAAGTATCCTTGTGATGATGTGAGGGAGCTCTGTATTTAGTTTTGTCTTTACTCGCAGACTCGGTTTGTGAAATCAAAGCTGCTGTGGCAGCAGCGGTCTAAATTTAACATCCCTCTGTGAGAAAGTACGAGAATAGTTTTACCTCTGACACAGTCGGTTCTCCGTTCTTTTGTAGAGGGGCTAAACTGCAAATCAAATAAAAGTGAACAAGGAAAGACATCTAAACATTTTTGTTGTTATTTTGGATCCTTATACGCAAATTAAAGGAGGACGCTAATTTAATATGTGAACAAAAGCAACTAAAAGCATAAAAATACTTTTAACTAACAGCATCTAAGTGGAATTACACATTTTTACTATAAACACTAAAACATCTAATGTAACTGAATAATGTGAACTTTTCTGAAGCAAATGAAAAATGATCTGATTAAAAATTAAAATCTGCAGCAAAGATTTCTGGCACTTACAACGCAGGAACTCCAGCAACACTTAGCCGAAAATGCGCTGGCAAGTTAATAAAGAGGAACAACTTTATTAACTGACCAATGCGTTTGGGCTTGTGGCCTTCATCAGGGTCATAAAAATTAAAATCTGTCATGCGTGGAAAAACAACCCGCTCTTTAAAAACATGGAAAATACTAATTTCTTAATGTTGCTTACATTACATAGACTCCAAGATGATTTTACCGATTATATAACAGGGTAAAAATGTATTGTCTAACCGCTTCACTTGTCAGAGTTATGTTTGTTTTATATAACACCATTGCCAGATATCTTCTGTGATGTTTTCGATTCCTTTCTTTAAGTTATCATCAATGCGGTGACCATGATAGTGATGAAAGATGGAAACTGGTTTCATTTTGTTTTAATTGGAGTGTCCTTCATCTGAATTTGTAGTCTTAACTTTATCTGAAACACTTTAAGGATGCAAAATATTCAATTCAATTCAATTTTATTTATATAGCGCCAAATCACAACAAAAGTCGCCTCAAGGCGCTTTATATTGTACAGTAGATACAGAGAAAAGTCCAACAATCATATGACCCCCTATGAGCAAGCACTCTGGCGACAGTGGGAAGGAAAAACTCCCTTTTAACAGGAAGAAACCTCCAGCAGAACCAGGCTCAGGGAGGGGCGGGGCCATCTGCTGTGATTGGTTTGGGAGCCAGAGATGAATAATAACTAATGATTAAACGGAGAGAGGTCTATCAACACATAGTGAGTGAAGAAGAAACACTCAGCTTCAAATGTTGGCAGAAAATATAGTGGGTAAGAGCTGTAGGATGACAAATAGTAATCAATTATTGTAAATGTAAATGTTATCAGGAAATGATCAGACAGGAGAGGGTTTTCAGGAAACACTGTTAAATGTTCAGTTTCTATGCCGTATGTTAAAACAAGATCTAGAGTGTGATTAAAGTGGTGGGTGGGTTCTTTTACATTTTGAGAGAAGCCAATTGAGTCTAATAACAGATTAAATGCCATGTTGAGGCTGTCAATTTTAGCATCTACATGGATGTTAAAATCACCCACAATAATTATTTTATCTGAGCTGAGCACTAAATCAGATATAAAGTCTGAGAAATCAGACAGAAACTCTGTGTAAGGCCCAGGTGGACGATATATAATAACAAGTAAGACTGATTTCTGAGTTTTACAGCTGGGGTGGAGACGAGGTTAAGCATCAGGCTTTCAAATGAATTAAAAGTCTGTCTTGGTTTTTCGTTAATTAATAGGCTGGTGTGAAAAATTGCTGCCACACCACCCCCTCGGCCTGGGCTTCGAGGTTTCTGGTAGTTAGAATGACTCGGGGGTGTTGATTCATTTAAACTAACATAATCATCCTGCTGCAACCAGGTTTCTGTAAGGCAGAGTAAATCGATTTGTTGATCAATTATTAAGTCATGTACTAACAGAGACTTGGAGGAGAGAGAGCTAATATTTAATAATCCACATTTCACTGTTTTACTCTTTGGTTCAGATGTGGATACTGTATTGTTCTTTCTTTGTAATTGTTTATGTTTAAGTTGTTTGTTGCTGGTTTTTAGTTTGTTTTTTGTCTGTTTGGGAGCTGACACAGTCTCTATGGAGATGGGTTTTTGGGGGGGTAGCAGGAGGAGAGAAGCTGCAGAGCGGCGTGTAAGACTGCAACTCTGCTTCCTGGTCCCAACTCTGGGTAGTCATATTTTGGGGGGTTTAATAAATTTGTCCATATTTCTAGAAATGAGAGCTGCTCCATCCAAGACCAGGTTTCCTCCAGAAGGTTTGCCAATTATCTATGAAGCCCACATCGTTTCTGGGACACCACTCAGACAGCCAGCAATTTAAGGAGAACATGCAACTAAACATGTCACTCCTGGTCTGATTGGGGAGGGGACCAGAGAAAACTACAGAGTCCGACATTGCAAAATAAATGGCTGAGACCAATGCTTTGTATTAGTGGGTTAAAATTTGGTGTGTTCAGAGGATATTTTTGCTAATCCAAATGTTTTTCTTACTATTATTAAACTGGTAGTCTTACACTCAGCGTCTTGTGTTTAAGGTTACGGTGCTGTGGCTGGAGTACATAATGGACAACTTCCACAGCCTAACGGTGAGTCCATCACATCCTGTCCATTTTGTGTCACCTTTGTTGCATTATGTCCATGTAAGTCACAAGCTTTTGTTCACCGGCTCACACTTTTTATTTCTAGGAAGGACACCGCAGAATGGTGGAGGTGTAGGAGCAGTGCTGATGCCATCAAAACGTAAATTATCTTCACAGATTCAAAAACCATGAAGTGAACTGTTTGCCTGATTTTGAGATTTATGTCCTCTTTACTCTTTTTGTAAGGTGTGGGCCGGGCAATGGGGCCAAGAACTGGATATGCTGGCTATCCTACAAAAGGAGTCGGTCAGTGATAACACAGTTTCATTGCTGTTACTGAGGTTACAGATACAAACAGTAAATCTGTGTCCATACACCTACTGTGTACATTTACCAAATCTTTCTGCTGATGGTTACTCATATTCCTACAACAGATTTTTCTCTGATGCCGGTACTGAAGCACATTCAGTGGTTATGTTACATCTCAGAATCAGTCATTTGTTCTAACATTGGATCTCTGTTGGCACTGTGTTTCTAATTCAGGGGGATATCCTGCAGTTTTATCCCACCAAAATGGAGATAACTCCAATGGTAGACATTTCTCCATTTTTAAAATCCACTTAATGATCAATGGCACGATAAAAATCACTGTGTGAATTTTTTTGTTGCAGGATATCCTGTTAAAGCCAGTCCCACCAATAGACAACAAACTAAAGGTGCTATAACACATGTTTTATAACTAAGGCCTCACACATCTACACTAAATCACATTCGATTTTAACTTTGTTCTTTTTGCAGGTAATGGCGCTCAGGATGGCAGATATGGATGGCAAGGACCTAAAGGCAATGGTAACGAACATGTAAACCAATACAACAGCACTGCTCTACTTTAATAAAACTAGCATAGTTTCCATTTATGCTATTGTCTTGATTATTAAAGCCTTCTTGTGGTGGCTATGTGGCAGAATAACGAGCAAGATGATGATACTGGGACTAAAAAGGTTTCTGAATCTGTTGTGTTGCTAATTTGTAGGTAATGCAGCTGCTGCACATGGAACAAAAGGCAATGGTAAGACAGTTATATGAAAAAGGACTCTCACTTCACAGTCCTCAAAACTCAGAACACCCCATGATTCAGTAGTTTGTAGAACTGCCTCTAGCAGCTATAAACTCTATGAAGTCTCTCACATCTTTGTGGAGGAATTTTGGTCCTCCTTATGTCACTTTTGTTCTTTGAGATTTGAGGGTATTTGTGTTTATTCAAAGCTCTCTTAAGATCTTATGAGAGCATTTCAATCGGGTTGGGGTATGGACCATGCTGTTGCAGATTGGTTGGTGTCCCTGGGATCAAAATCTAAATCATCATCACGTCATGAACTTCAAAATCGAACATGCTAACTGAGAGATGCAGAGTCTGACAAGCAGCTCTTGGGTTTTCTGCAGATTCTCTGAGCATCGCATGATCTCATTTTGAGGTGAATTTGGTGGAACAGGAAGATGTTGAGTTGTGTCTACACACACATGAATGCTCCAGAGCAACAAACTGTCAAAATGTTTTAGAGTGCTGCTCACATTTGCTGCAGAACCTGCAGAAAGGGTGTTTTTAGTTTTTCAGGACTGTACAGAATCATGTGAATTTTTCTTTTTTAACATAACTATATTTTCTTTATGTTTTTATCGGTGGTTAGTGTTTTTGGTGTGTATTTGGTGTTAGTGAAGAACCTGGTTGCGAATTATAAAAACATAACAATGTTTTAAAACTGGGAGGGGTCATGATTAAGGTGTTAATTAAATTAAGAACCTCACATCTGTTGCAGGTTATGGTGCTGGTTCTACTGGAAATGTGCCTAACACCAAAGGTATTCTTTGCAAAACATGAAGTTCAATGCATGAAGATTAAAAAAAGGAAATTAAATAGTTTTACAATTTTGTATATTATCATCACTCTTTAGGTCAAGGAGCTGTAGCTGGTCCATCGACTGGCTATGGGACACGACCAAATGGTAAGAAAGTAAATGGGTCATTTCGGAGCAGGCAGCTGGACTCTTTGACTTTTAAAAGCACACATATATGTTAAATACTCAAAATATTTAACAGGCCAAGGAGGAGCTGGAAGTAAACCTATGAAAGGATATGGCCGACCACCTTATGGGGCAGGTAATGCAACTTCAGTTGCTTTGTTGTCCACAAAGGTGAAAACGGTGATGTAACATTGGTATATCTACATGAATAAAGGACCGGGTAAGGGAGCCTTCAAAGGTCTGGGAATGCCTCAGTTTGCTGGAAGTTATAAAGGTTATGGAGCTCAGCCCATGGCAGGTGAGTCATATAGATGTCACACGCTCAGTCCTACAGGTGTGTTTGGCTAATGTACTGGTTATCTGTGTTTTTAGGTTACAATGTTGGTTATGGCAGTGCTGGTTTGGGTCTGGGGCATCGGTATGGGAATGGGTGGATGAAGGGACCGAAGCCAGGTAGGACAATAACAACATGCTTCTCTGCTTTTCAACTTTATGTCTTCATCTATACACTCAACATAAATGACCTCATGTTGCAATGTTGAAACTGTAGGCTATGGTGCAGCAGCTGGTGCTTCCAATGGACAAGGAGCAAAACCCAACGGTAAAGATCACAGAGTGAATATTGGTGTATAATTGGTGTATAAATCAAAAGCTATAAAATAAAATTCATTATTCATTATTCATCATTGTTATTCATCATTGTAAAGGTTATGCTGGGGCCAGAGCACCTTTCAGCAATGGAGCCATGTCAAATGGTAGGTTAACATGGACAAATAAATATTATTGCCACATGGAAGTTAAATATTGAATTTCTGCTTGTGAAACTATTAAGGTTATGGATCCCAGAATGGTGGAGCTCCCAAGTCTGCAAAGCCAGGTAACTGTGCATCCACAATAAAATGTTATATTTCAACCTAAGTCAGTGTCAAGATAAGTATCAAGCTTTATTCTTAAAGGTGACTTATGCTAAACAACAACAGGATTTTCAAACAGGGTAGAAAACTTTTCCATGCCATTAGCATCAAGCTATCAATTGCCAACGATGCTATTCTTCCTCAAATATTATGTTTTTTTACACTCATGTGTGCATAGGCTGGCATTGTGTAGTGGTTTACACATTCGTCTAACAAAAAGAAGGCCCCTGGTTTGCAGGGAGTACTAATCTCTTTTTCTGCCAAATCAAAAATGTGAAATTACCCACCCCATATTTCCCAAATACTTTATTGAGAGGGGGATTGGTTTCTGACTATTTTGATCCAGGTGCAAAAAAAAAATCTTTAGCTTTAACTTGAATGAAAGGATCTATGAGTGAAACATGGATAGTGTTTCAGAACAACTGTCATTTTTCTCCTGTGTATTTCTTTAGTCTTCGGAAATGTTCCATACGGGTATGGTGCCAAACCCAACGGTGAGACCATTCCTTCTTTTTCAGATTTCAATTTACGATTCAAAACGTCGATGCACATCTTGAATATCGATTTGAACATTACTAATATTCCTTTTATGAACATTTGACAGGATATGGAGGCTACAGAGGAGGTGCAGTAAGACCACCACCAGGTAATACTTGTGTTGTACGCACATCACAAAATAAATGTGGTTAACTCTGTAAGGATAAGTATATCATACCTTACACATGGGTTTTTGTTGCTTCTGAAAAATCTGTGATTATTTTACCCTGAAAAACCTGAATAAATTACACAAAAATGTCAGATTTACTTAAAATCATAAAGATTAAAACTCATATAGTTTCTTTTCTTTACTTTCAACTTGTCAGAATGTTCAGTAAACATCCCAGTTTCAAAAACGTTTAATTGCCTGGCAGTCATTTCCTGTTTCAGGCTTTACAAGGTTAAATTAAGTTTTGAAGTTTCTTTAAGGAGTTTTTTGATCTCAAGGTTATGGGAAAGGACCTGCTGCCAATGGATATGGACCCAAACCCAGTGGTAACCAATTACTATTTTCTGTTCTGGTGCTCTATAGTAAATGTTTCTGGTTTAATGCCATTGGTGTATTTATATAACCTCATGTTTGACTAAGGTTATGGAGCTGCGGCAGGGCCTGGAGTTAATGCACTCAAAGGATACACAGCCAAACCCAATGGTGACAAGCTACTCTTTATTGTTTATCATTTGCTAATTTCTATTCACGTCAAAATTGTCATTTTTAAACATAAAAATCCGCCTCGAGAAATTATTATTCAATTCCGCACTAGGTCACGGAGTTAGAAATGGTGCATTGGGTGGATACAGAGGAAACCCGTACGGTAAGTTTGAGTTATGAGATGGCAAATTCATACTTGAAACTCCAGCAGCTAGGCCCAAGCTTCAATGCTGTTCTGATTCTGATGCCGTCTACAGGGTACGGAGGGTCAAAACCTCAGAAAACTACTAAAGGACTTGGAGCACCAAGTGAAGGCGTGAAAACACTCGACAGTGGTACGAATTCTGCAGAACACATACAGCATTTGGGAACCAAACAACTGAGTTGTGGACAATCAATTGTTTTTTTCTTTTTGCATCTGTTGATGGCCCCTCATGTGTTTCTAATGTCTGCACTGTTTAAACAGGATATGGTGGTCCTGCTGGTGTAACTAAAGGGCAGTTGCCTAAAGCAGCCAATGCAGGTAAATGCTCCTATGCATGTGTTCGGTGCAAGGTTGAGATCCCATATCATTAGATAGCACTACAAAAATGCTTCTGTAAACTTAAGCAGACAAATGCTGGGTGTGTACATTTGAACATTTGTACATTTTAATTTATGGTCTTGGAGGTTTCTTCCTGTTAAAAGGGAGTTTTTCCTTCCCACTGTCGCCAAGTGTTTGATCACTGGGGCTCATCTGACTGTTAGGGTTTTAAATTTTTTTGGTTTTTTTTAAGGTTACAACATGCTGCCGAATACAAAAGGCCAAGATGGAAAGGGTGCAGGTGAATTTAGTGGAAAGAGCCTCAAAGGTGGAGTTCTTTCTCCTGAGCAGCCAAGTGTAGCACCGCTGGAGGGCCTTTCCCTCCGACAAGCAATAACTCGTGGCGCAGTGCCTTTTTCCCCGACAGGTGGTGTCCATGCTGAGGTGTCAAAAGAGAAATACCAAAAGCTTGTTTCCCCTTTGCCACAAGAAAAAAACTACAAGCAGACACCGCTGGTCCTTCAGGTTCCACCAGAACCAGCCCCAGCACTTCCTGCCAAACACTCAAAGTCTTCAACCACAGGTCCACAGATCAAGGGAGAGAAGGTCCCCATAGCCAGACCTCCACAGGGGGTTTCCCAGAGTAAACCAGCACCAGGCCCAGCAGCTATCTATCCAGAAGGCAAGTACCATTACCAGGGTTAATGCTAGCACCAATATGTCATATTACATATCGCTGTGGTGACCCTAATGAGAGAGAGAAAAGAAGATGTTTAAATGTAGTACTTTAACTTCAGGGGAAATCTTATCAAAGCTATCGCTGTTATTACTGGAACTGCAAGTGACCTTTTTCATGGAACTGGAAGTTTCATTATGGTTAACAAAACTGAGTAACAAAAAGTTTTTATAATTTAGTTTGGTTTGCATTAGTTTACACACACTGTGGATGCACAAAAACATAGATTTTCGACATTTTCTACACTACAAACGATAAGCTCATTGTCGCAGGTTTAGTCAATTAATCTGCATAAATGCTGATGACATTTATGACCTCTAGGTTATATGACTGGGAGTGCTGTGCCTGAGCAAAAAGCTGCAGAGGCAGAGGTTATTTTGGGGGTAGACAGCACCGGTGAGGGGAACGCTGCCCCTGAAAGCACCAAAGCTGTTCCTGAAACAGAGGCAGCTCAAATTACAGAAACCACCGCCGCCGCTCGGGAAACAGCGACTGTTGTTGTGCCTGAAGTCGCACCAGAAGAAGCCAACATCAAACATGAGGCTGAGGCAGAGATTGATAACCCCGGGGTCAAAGGTCACCCTGCAGGGGAAACTGGGGCAACGGGTAAACTAAGTCTCAAACTAAGTGGGTGTGATTACTAGACGTGGAATGCATGCGTAGATGTTTAATGAATGCTGTGTTTTTTCCTAACTCTCAGTATTCTGAGAGTTCTAGCTGTTATGATCTCACAGGGTTGACCGCACTGTTCACTCTGTACCATGTTAGTAGTTGAATTCAAACTAGGCTCAATGAACATTTACAGACCATCCAGACCCCTCAAGGTGACAAACACACAAATGCCAGTCGTTTGTTTGAGAGTGAATCGTTGCTGCTGGACCTGGTTCTGTTTCAAAAATGATTGTTGTCGTGTTGCATGTTTTCTTCAATGCTGACTTCAAAAAATTACCAACCTTTTTGTTTGGACTTTTTCTCTTTTTAATGCCAAACCCCTCACCTAAAAATTGATATCTAATGGTTTTAAAGTAATGTTTTGGGAAATTTGCGCCTAATTCAACTTTTAATAAAAACCTGTTTTGCTACAACTGAAAGCTTTCTGCTGAGGTGTGACATGCTGGTGAGGATTAGTGGGTTTTAGTTCCTTTGATTAGCTGTTAGGCTATATTTCTGGACTTTATGCTAAGCTAATTTTAACTAGCTGTACAGCTACAGGAGCAAATATACATATACAAATATACATATACAAATATACAATTATATGCTTTTATTGTTTGGAAGTACATGACTGAAAAGTTCACCAATATAAAATATGTCATTTAGATTAAAGGGTGTTTTGTGACATTTTAACTTTTGTTACGAATTTAATTACAGCATATTCAGTGCATGAGTTGAATTGCAAGTTTAACCCACTAATCTGATTTTTTTTTCCACTGCTAACTGTTGATGCCGCAACACCTGAAAGAGCGACTGTAGATGGAGCAATGCCAATCACACCCTGACCTTTTGGTTTCCTTTTTTCAGAGAGTGGAAGAGCTTCAGTCTCCAAGGGTCAAGGAGCTAAACCAACCAAACATGGTAAACATTTCTCTCTTTTCTTTGAGTAACAAAAAGAAAGCTTCCAGCTCTGTCAGAACTGCCTTAATTCCTCATGTTAGAGGTTCAATGAGGCACTGAAAGACATCAGTGTTTAATAATCAGTAAACTGTAATAATAATAATAATAATAATAATATAATCAGTTACTGATCAATAATAATAATAATCACCAACGTGATTACATTTAGCAGTCATTTAAGCTGCTGGTGTTACTACTGATCCTCTTTTACGAACACAAAGTCTGCCTGTTTGGTAGATTCCTCAAGTCTAAAGTTCATATATGTGTGGTGGTTGTTGTGCTTATGATACTACATGCTGTTACAGACTGTAGACCATCAGGAGTACCAAATGGGCAATGGATGAAAATCCCTAGACCTGGTAAACTGAGAGTCTCTTACTATAGTACCAGTGTGTCTTAATATGATTATCATGTACTATATTTAAAGCTCTAAAGCTCTCTGTTTGCTAAAATGTTTGCTAAAATTTCCACTGTTTCTCCATGTGAAACGTATGGCAAAAGGAAATTAAATAGTTACAGCAACCTCTTCACTCATAAATAAAAAAGTCAAAATATTAAAGGGAGTGAAAACAAGTCTTAACTTTGGTTTCTGATGTCATTTCAGATTATAACACAGGTGCTGGAGCATCTATGGGCACAAACACCAAAGGTATGTCTAATAATATATAATAATAATAAGACCATTTTGCACAGGTATAGCATTATTTTGCTTGTTGTTCATATTGATTTCTTGAAGTTGCTTTGAGGTTATGAAGCAGGAGCAGATGCTCAAAAAGGAAATTTAACTGTCAACATTTTTTGACAATTATTGCATGGGTCAGGCTTTAACAGGTTAAATCTGTTAACAGTGATCTTAGTTTTTAGTTTCACAAAACAATGTCAGGAATCGTAGCTTTATTTTCAAGGCGTTTATTTTATAATTCCTCATTTACATGAATGTGTTTTCTTCCTTGGCGTACACACACACACACACACACACACACACACACACACACACACACACACACACACACACACACACACACACACACACACACACACACACACACACAATTTGAATTTTCTTTTTCCAAAAGGTTTTATTGCAGGAAGCCAAATGTTCCCTGGACTTGGCAAGGGATACGGAGCAGGTAATATTTGCTAGCAGTAAATGTCTTGATCACAAACAGAAAAATTTTGATGTAATTTTTAAAGTACAATCTGATTTGTGTAGGATTTGGAGTATTTGTTTTGGGGGGGTTTTGTTCTCAGCTGAAGTGAGGATATTTTTCCTGTATTCACTCAGGTTTTGGACGAGGAGGCTACCTTGGAGGTGAATATAGGAACGGACATACTTTTGGAGGTGAACTTTTAAATGGAAACGCGTTAGATTTAGTGCATTGTATCAGTGTGTAAGATGATGAGTAGTTAGGCGTAAGGAAGTTTGCATCTTTAAAAATCTGCCATTGTAATTTTACTGAAATTGCTGTTTCTCTCTGGAACTGTTGGGCCATATTTTGACTGCCATTGTTGGATATTAACAGCTAACATAGTTTATGTTTTGCTGCAGGTTATGCAAATGGCTACGGTGCAGGTTTACAGCCTGACTATGCAAGTAAGAGCATTTTATGACATTTAGTTGAGAAATGTTGTTTTGCAGAAGTTAATTTTTGTGTAAACGGCAACATTTCCCTGTGTTTCCAGGCATTGGACAAGTTGTGCCTGTTCCTGATGGCAAATCAGGTATGGTAATGAGTAATAGATAAGGGTGGGTAGATAGTTATAGCTAAATATAAGATAATCGTGAAGTATATTAGGTAAATATGACACAAAAGGTAAATATATTCCAGTGATGCTGATTGGACAGGTAGGACAGGACAGATTCCATACAATGGAGCTCCAGTGGTTGCTGCTGGAGTAGATGGTAAGACCATGTCGCCATGGGAAAAACTGATCTAAGCACGTGTGAGCAGAATATCAGACAGAGAAGAAGTCTCCTTTCTCCCGTGGAGTAAAACTTTGGTTGAAATTGAAATATTTTTCATACATTTGTGCAGGGATGAGTCAGTTTGAGCATCAGTCGGCAGGTCTTGGTCCAAATGGAAAATTAGGCAATACATATGGTGCCTAGTAAAACTTAACATGTTCACATGTATTTTATTTTAACAAAATACAACTAATCTTTGTTTAAAATCCACAAAAATAAATAAATTTTAGAGACCTATAAACAGCAGAGTTTTTCCTGTTGTTATAGGAATGAGTGAATTTGCCCTTGGTGGACAGAAACTGGGTGCTGGGAAAGGGGGAAAAAAGAAAGCACACATCTAATAACATTGTGCCTTTCTGCAATGCACAACCTTCAACCTTCAACAGTATTTGTCTCTCATTACTTATGTCCCATCTGATCACGTGTTCTGCTTGCTCTGATTCAGGTATTGGCATCGGTGGGCTGCAGTTTTCTGGGCAGCCTGTTGGTACGGGAATTAATCGTGCAGGAAAATATGGTACGTCTGTCACCGTGCTGTGGCTTGGCTGAAATTGTGCTCAACAAAGAGGAAGTATAACCACACTTGTCCCATTTTTTCCAGGTTATGGATTTAGCCCCTATGGTGCTGCAGGTGACGGAAAGCCATTTGGAAAATATGGTGAGAACATATTTCTTTTAAGCAGTCTTTAAAACATACACTCACCAGATTTTAGGATTTGATTTCGTAAGTATTTGGACCTTCTGCAAAAACACTTGAAATTTAGCTCAGGCTCCAGTTTCTCTTCATCATTCCTGCGATTCAGAACATCCTCTGAATTATATAAATTCAACACACTTACTGGTGCTGTTAGTGCCAACTTACACATGGATCCTATACCTGGAGACTGGCTAATCATTCTTCTAATCCAACAGGAAACACTCTCTAGTCTATCCAGAAATGAACCAGGAACCCAAGGGGAGAGGAAAATAAATTCAAAACTTACACTTAGCTGTGAAAAGGCTTCCCGTAAAAAGGTTGTGGTCGTTTTAAAAAGTTTTCTTTCCATCTATGCCAGGATATGGAGGGTTCCCCAATGGTGGACAACTACTTGGCCTTGGCAACGCTGGAAATACAGCTGGTAAATATGGAGAGTAATGACAGTCACTAAGTTCTCTTCAGTTTGAATTACGTGGTAAACATCTAAACCTCAGTCACGATCCTCTAACCATTTTTGTTTTTCTGTTTCTTGTGTTCCGCTGAAGGTTATGGAAGGCTGCCTTATGAAGCTCAACCAGCTGGACTGGGCCTGGAAACAAAATCTACCGGTAAATATGATTAAAACAAATAAAATTAATTTTAAAAAAAGCCTTTTAAAAATGCTGATTGGATTGTCGTTAAGGTGAATTTAGTTGCCAAACAGATGGCTAACTAAAAGCTAACTAAACGGCATAATGTGTTCATTTGCATATGATACTAATGATACATTTTCCTCTACTTTTGAAATGACCTCATATCACCTCATCGCTTTTCTTACCGCAGTCATCTCCTATACTCGCGGCACGCCAACATCATAGAGCTCGTGCAGCTTACAAACACTGGGTGGTGCCCCTCAGCAAGCTTGCAGAAGTCAGCGAATCAGAAGAAAGTTTTTGTTGTTTTAGGGAATGGGGTCTTAAAGAGAGAGCAGGTAAATGGCTTCTCTCAAACACAAGTGCAAACCTATGAAACCTTCCTGTAAAACACAAGCGGAAAAATACAGGAATGAAAAGGATTATAATATATAATACAGTATTTTTAATGTAGGTGTTCCCCCTGTTTGAAATCTTTATGCTAAGCTGGGCTGAAGTTTGACTGTAGCTTAGACATGAAAGCAGCAGTGGTTTTCTAAATGTAGCTCTCAATGATGAGTCCACAAAAATGCAGACTACAATAAAGAATAAATAAACCAGAGCTGTGAAAACCACAGGGTGACAGGCTGTGCACAGAGAGAAACCACCGTACACAGCATCCATGCATTTGTTCTTTTATTGTATTTCACTTTTTATGATTTTTCTTTTCAGGTCTGGCTGTGTCACAATATCAACCTGACCCACTCGGGCTTGGACATAATGTGAAAGGAAAATATGGTGAGACTGAGCAAACATGGTGCCACCATGTACCTGTCAGCTTTTATCTGGTTTAATTATCACCTTCATGTTTTCATCTTTGTTTAAGGTGGCGCTGAGGGTCCCTATCTACCACAGGCTGTTGGTTTTGATGGTGAAGCTAAATCTTCTGGGAAATATGGTACATAATATCTGTTTTATGTGTTTTTTTCTTTTGCTTTCTGTTTTAACTGTTTAAAATAAGATCAACTTGATGATTTGGTGATAATTTCTTAACAGATAATCAGGGAGCTTACCAGTCACAGCCTCTTGAAACTGCAGCTGAAGGTAAAACTGGTCATAACTTGTCATTAATTACCCGACCAGTCAGGCTTGAAGTGTACAAATAATTTATCTTCATTTTGGCTTAAACAGGTGCAGCAGGTTTAACTTATGAGCCCCAGCCGCTTGAGTCCAATTCAGCTAGAAAATCCTACGGTGCGTCAGAAAAAGGATTTGATCTCTGAGAGATTCACAGAACATATGGACCCCAACATCACCTGCTTCATTCATCTACTCTTTCTTTTCTTTTTTACTCACAGTGAAAGGAGAGCTGCCCACTCCAGGGCCTGCAGCTGAAGGCGTGGGGAGATTCATTGATGGATACGGTGGGCATAAAAGCTTATTCTGCATTGGTATCTGCTGTGGCTTCACTCTGCTCACGTCACTGTTCATCTGACAATTTCAGAAAACCTGGGCTACATAAATGGCCGAGTGCAACCACAAGGTAATAAAAATAAATAATAATACTGATATTTAGGTTTACATTTATATATTGTTTTCATGCATCTTTTCTGCCCCCCCCCCCTTTTATGGCACTGTCTCATAATTGCTGAGTTTCCTGCAGCCCCCACCCCAAGCCCGGCCTATTCGTCTGTCCACTCGCGTCTCCCTGCAGAGTCTTCATTCACAGCTGACGCGATGCCCGGTGATGTTCGGCACTTCCCCGATCTAGAAGGGACAGCCGGCCTCACGCTCGACTCAGCACCCGCTGCAGAATCAGAGGGTACGACTCAGGTGTCCGAGCAACCCGATGACCTGCCGCGTCAGATACACATCCAGCAGCATCTCAAACTGCATTTTCAGCCACAAGGTAAGGCCTGAAGGCTTTAGACACTTCTGCACAGACCATCCAGTCTATATTTCTGCTCTTGTCTTTCTCCCAAGTGTTGACATTTTGTCACAATGTCATCAAAAAAAGGGAGTGTGGAAGCTAATTGTAAAAGTACATTTCGTCATAGTTGTAGTCCTTCTGCATTCGATTGATTTAGTTCAGTCTGTGTACCAGCTGCATGGCTGTTGAATTACTACATATTAAATAATAAAATTGAATATTTCTGTCTGTTTAGGAGCAAAGGACAACAAATATGAACTGAATGGCTTCTTTGGGGATACTGGGCATCAAGGTGAGAACAGACCTGTTTTTTCCTATGTGCTGTATTTATCTTAACCAGCCTGCTCACCTTTCTCCTGTATTCTTGTCCCCTCCCACAGGTTAGCTCTACTGAGACAACAAATTGAATCTCTCTTAATTGTTGTTGTATGTGATATAATATAATAGTGATAATTTGGTGTCTTGTTTAGTTTTGTCCTTCACATTTTTGTCCCATGTTTACTGTTATCCTTACAACTGAAATGTAATTTTGTTTAGCATTTTTAATAACCCCTCAAATTAGTTGAAATATTTCTAAAAACAATAACTCCATCTAATTTATTTTACATGAGAAATTCTTTTTTACTACTTGTGGCAATCATGTGTTGTTATTGTACAGTATTTGAGTTATTAAAACTACCAAAAGAACCTCAAAGTGGAAGTTGTTTCTTTACTGACCTGTGCATGTTTTACACACACTGCTGGCTCTGTAATTTGCAAACCTGTTTTCAAATAATAAGTGGACACAATAAGGAATCGTCAATGCTGGTTAAGAGTCACGAAGAAAACAACCGCCCAGTAAGGATTTGTAATCCTTGAGCCTGGTGCAGCAAACGTGAGTGACAGAAGCACACATGCATTACTGTACATAAGGGAAGTACTTCTGTTTTGTTAAAGTGCGTTACGTAAACCATGAAGCTGGTTAGGTGTGAGTCAGTTACAAGGGAGGAGCAGCTGCAGAAGTGCACATGGCTTTTTCTGGGGGATTACCCAGCTTAGGAATAAAGGCCGTGCGCTGATTGGTCCAAGATCATGCCACTTAGCCAGCTCAACAGGTTGCTTGCATGGACTTATACCTGTCCAATGATGGGTTTTGAGGACCAGAGTTTCCGGCTGGTCGTGGTCAAGACCAGCCCGGGAGTCCCGAGTGCGCCCTTTTATGATCTAAATGGTGAGGAAGCTAAATGTGAGGGCACTGGCTGCAGGAAGTCATGATGGTGCTTTACAAAGTACCGCGGCTCTTGGACTTTGCAAAGGCTCCTGCTCACCTTCAGTTCAACAAATATGTCCTGACGGGTTACCGGCCGGTGTCCACAGCTGAAGAGTGCGTCAGGAGCCTCTTCTACATGCACAATGAGCTGGGGAACATCTACACACACGGTAAGTCCAGCAGTTATGCTTCTTTCAACTGGTGCATACATACCTAAACTAGAAAATGCCATTGCAGCCGTTCTTACTATACCTGAATCATCATTGAAATATATTTTTACACTTTATACGCAAAGCAAGTTTCTCTCACCTTGAATCGTATTAACCCGCAAACTAAACAAGCCACGCATGTCAACTCTCACTTATGGCCAGATACAAACACACTTGATAAGGATGGGTAATGAGGATATGGGGTATTAGCTGTAATCTGCCCTGGGAATCAGAGCCCTGACAGTGTCCACTGGTTAACTGGGCCGTTGAAGGTGACCGACACCTCTGATCTGTAAATGCCCATACGGATCTTGAGTGAAGCATCCAAAGACAACTTTGCACAGATTCTGAGCTGCTGTAGAATAAGATATGTGTTAAGAAATCTTTAAAAGTTCTGGTTTTAATGTGAAACTTTTCAAGGCTGGCTCATGGAAAAAAACTGCAAAAAAGGGAAATTGGTCCATGCACAAACTAGAAACTTCATAGCCTTGAACTTCAGTAGGCCTTGTCGTCTTCTTGCCCCATTTTCAACATGGCTATTCCATAAGTTCATTAAACCTAACACTCTTACTAAGGGGAAGTGAAGCATATTAGCATTAGAGTGCTGCTCGAGCTTCTCTATGTATGTAACCAACTACTCATTTCTAGTAAAAATTACAATTAGACAGAGGAACCGTTTCGGTCCATTGAATTCCTCATATTGTTCTGCAACAGGCGGTACTTCTATGTGTTGCACTAAGGTACTGTGATTAAAATGCCACTACAAATTAAGCTGACACTAACCTACAGCAGTGGCACATACCTCAAAATACTCAACAAATTATTTTTATATTCTGCAGATTTCAGAAAAATAATGATGTTCTTTTTCCATCTTCCTGTCATTTCAGGAATTCCTTTCTTCCTTTTCTTGGTGCTGCTACCTTTTAGTATCCCCTGGAAGGAGGTGGACAGCATCTGGATATGTGTTGTCCACTATCTGGCCTGCCTCTGTCCCACCATGGGATCAGTGGTCTACCATTTGTTCATGAACCACGTGGGAGGAGAACACGTGTACGACACGCTGCTCTCCCTGGACATGGTCGGCGTCTGCCTAGTTAACACCCTCGGTAGGTTGACGAAAGAAAGTAAATGTAACCGCAGAGATTGCTCCTGATGCTAAGACCGGGACCAGAGGGGCTTACTGGTCATAACTAAGATGTTTTCAAGTTTTAAGTTTTTGGAATTCAAGCCATTAACAAGCATTGATAAGTTACAACAAAATTTTAGAAATGCTGAATACTATGGTTTTGATACAATTCAGGGGTGCCCCTGCATCCACATTTCTTTCTTATCTTCTAATTCTTATCCGGGTCCAGGTTGCAGGGGTAGCAGTGTTAGTAGATACCCACCTCCTCCAGTTCTTCTTGGGAGACACCAGGGCATTCCCTAAGCCAACTAAGAGATAATCTTTTCTGGTCAGCCTCAGAGCTTCCTCACAGTGGGACATACCTGAATCACTTCACCAAGGAGGTCCCCAGGAGGCATGCTAGTCAAATACCTGACCCAAATCAACTGGCCTCTTTTGATGTGGAGTAGCAACTCTCTCTAGCAGTAGTCCCACCAACGACCGAGTTTTTAACCCTTTAGTCTAGATCTCGGAGTATTGAGGATTGTCTGATTAGCAGACCTCAAAGCTCTGACAGGAGTGTGAACGTGAATAAGAATGGACAAAATACTGTGGTGGTCTTAAAAACAACCAATTAAGTCTTCAGGCAGATTAAAGGTATTGAACATTAAACAGTTCCTCCCAGAATCACTTAAGTCGGTCAATAAGCCTAAAAGTCTCATGTAAAGTCTTTTGCAAAGATAGTTCAAGCCTACCAAAAGTCAAAGTCAAGCCTCATTTAACAGTGCATGGGATTATCCACAACTTTAAGGCTAGACCTCAATAAATATCAGACTGATTGCCATAAAGTTTGTGTTTTTCAGAGGAACCCTGGATCACTCCTGATTTTTTTTCTTTAGTTCGACCTAATGGTTAACATTTGCTTCTGAAAAACAACAGCAAAAATAACAAGATACCAAACGATTTTTAGTGTTGACTAAAAATAACCATGCTGACAACAATGCCAGTAACAGCAACCTTGCATTATCTCTCCAGGGGCAATTCCTATCATTCATATCACCCTCCTCTGCTACCCAATCGTGCAACAGACTGCCTTGCTGGTCTATATCCTCCTGTCAGCCCACGGGATCTACTGTGCCACCACTGCCCGCACTAACGTCCGGCGCCTGCAATCGTTTGTCTGGCAGGCCTTGTTCCGTTTCAGCCTCTTCCTGTTTCGGGTTTATGGCAGCGGGGTAGGAAGCCCAAATTCCCTGCGTCTCTTTGTCATCATGGACTGTCTAGCTTTATTGGGAGGGCTTGTCAACATTGTCCAGATCCCTGAGCGCTTCAAACCAGGATTGTTTGACAACTGGGGCAACAGCCACCAGATAATGCATGTCATGGTTATCTGCTCAATTATCTACCTACACTGGGGCACACTGGAGGATTTAGCCTGGATTAAGAGCTACCAGTGTCCTGCTGAGTGATGCCAAGTGCAGCTAGTTCACGCATGCTTGCAGTCAAGGCTACATTTGAATTTAGCATTCAGTGAGGGAGGAGTATATGGAGGGCCGAAACTGCCAAAATCAATACTCTATAGATATATATATTAAAATATTAAAGAAATATGCCATTAACTGCCCAAAAATAACTACTGTAAATTAATATAGCCATTAATACGTTTATAAAATCGGATATAAAAATAAATGTTTTGATTTATTTCCATATTTACATTTGTATTCCCCCATTTATTTACCTTCCCATTTAATTTTCAATGTATAATTTCTCTAATTACCTAACTTATCAATTTATTTAATTTTCTAGCTAACTAGTTTAGCTAGCTTTAGATAACCCCACTCTAGGTAACATAACTACGTTAGCTAACTTAGCTAGCCTATCTAAAGTAGCTAGCTTTAGTTAGAAGTTACATTCACACTTATTTAATCACAGCCCCTTATTCAGATAATGAAGCAGAAGTGCTTCAATAAATCTGACAATTAAATACTGATGTGTATAAAATAAGGTTGAAAAATGCAAAGGGGAAAAAAGTCCCCACAAAAAACCCCTATTCTTAAATGTAACGTTTACATAAAAAGCTAAATTAAAAGGGAAAGTCAATAAATATGAAGTTAATATACAGAAGCAAATTGTGTTTTTTTCTTAAAGTTACATTTAAAAAATGCACTTTAGTCCTAGCTGCTGAAATTCTTCACAGGGGAAGTTCATAATTTGACATTTTGCCAAAGAAGAATAAGAGGAACCTACAGTGTTCTAACTGTAAATCACATCATTGTATCTAATTGAAAATCCTGAACATACTTGATTTATAGAGGTCGATATGCAGTAGTTTGGGGGTGTAATGCCCTTAAATAGTTTTTTAAATGAAAGAAAAAAAATAACTGTGAGAAAGAAAATATCTATTTTTATATCTTGGTCCAATCTGTATTTAACCCATGAATGGTGATAAACGAGAGAAATAACAGGAGTAGTTGCATGCTTCTGCTGTTTAATTGCAAGAAAGATATATTGTATGTACACTTGACTCAAGAAGTCACTTATTTTGCTATTGCTATAATTTAAAATGAATGGGTTTTTGTGACTTGGCAAAAAAAAAAAATGTTAGATTCATCTTACTGCCCTTCTTGTGAATTGAGGATTTTCTGTCTTTAGCTTAAAAACCATCAAAACTGCATCAAAATTAAGTGAATTTATGGCCACTTTAGAAAATCAGGCATGTTCATTTGATTTGTAAAAGATGTGGCTGTTACAGGGGTGGAATTTCTCACGACTTGTTGTTTCATAACACATTGAACATTCCCATGTTTATCTGCAAAACTGAGGGCGGGTATCGGGAGAAGTCTGGGGTGTTTGTGTGGATCAGTCTTCATCTGAGCTACTGTTGTCCTCGGCGTCTGAAAGGTCGGCGATGGGAAACCGCAATATGGCAGCCACCCCGCTCAGCTGAGTCAGTTCTGGTGAGACAGTCCAGAATAAATCAAAAGGTGACACATCCTGTACTGCGGACTGGCTTTATATTTAATTATAAAAATCCAATCGGTGCAGTTGTAGCACAAATTCTTGACTTCTTATTTGAGTAAGACATCAATAAAGAGTGAGATTATCACTTTATGTGTGTGGCGTCATCAATTCACTGAGTCCAAATGACAGCGGTAAATTAATCCTACGCTTTATTTTTCATTATTTTACTCTTATTAGTGATTTCATGTTAAGTAACAAACCCTGCAGAAAAAAAGGTGCACAGAAATGCTCCCATTTGTTTCAGTGGTGCTCCGCCAGGGATGACCATACAGGCCAGATACAGTTTTTTGAGGCTTAAGTGATGTAGCTATACATCAACAAAACCAGTGCAGAAGAGGAGAACAAATTAGCAGACATGGATTTAAACCATGATGGTATCAGATTAAAAAAAATCCTATGCAATCCACTGCAAATGTTCATGTGAAATCAAATCCAGATGAAAATGCTAAAAAAGTTAAGAGGCATTTTTTTAGAAGTTGCCTGATGTAGTTCAAAAACTGTATATTAACATCAACTGTAAGGTTCACATATGAACAACAAGAGCATTTTTAGGTTGTGGCCCAACCCTCCAATATATCCAGATCTGGGACCAGCAATAGAAGAAGACCAGATTGTCACCCCTAGGCGCAAGTAATTGCTAACAGTTAACCGACTAATGTTAACGTAATGACAGCAGTTCAATACTTTAGTGCTGTTGCAGTTTTCCTAAAGTCTTGTTCAGGTTCATGAACTTCAACTACTTCAGCTTTTAGCGAGGGACAGGACTGTGAGAAGTTACTTGTCAAACTGAGGAAGTAAGGATGGCACTGTTGGTATCAGTACTGTGGCTGTAGTGATAGTAATGGGAATCTATGGGGGATTTTTTTACGCATTGAAAACAAATGTGACAGGACATCAAGTTGAAAAACGACAGCTCCTTAGAGCCTGAGAGAGCTAAAGAGTTAACTTCAACTACATGAAGGGAGCAATAACTTACGTTCACCCGAAACGTGAAGGCTTGAGAATATTCTGCATGGAAAAGAGAGAAAAAGTCATTAGCCTGATGTTTTCCAAAGTACTTTAAACATGTTCTAGCCAGCATGTAAATCTACAGGAGCCTGCATTTCTACTTTTAACAAAATTGTCACATATAGTACATAACAAAAATTCAGTTTTTAAGTCTACAAACATAGTATTTACAAAGTTACCTGACAGTGCCACCATTGTCTCTCACATTGTCCACCAAGCGAACGTAGCGACTCCTGGTGGGGATATCCTGATGCCTGACAAAACAAATTAAGCATTGAAATTGGGAGAACTGTGGGCCCGTAATGACGATTTTAAGGATATCCTCTTTTTTTCGTTATACTGATATGACAAAAATAAAAACACAGAAAGGAAAAGTTCTTTGAACGTACACATCAGTATGTTAGTGAACATGTTACACATAAACAACAGCAGCAACGAGGCAGAATAACACTGCCTGTCAAAAGCATCCCTCATGCACACCTACCTGAACAACTTGTCGCTTACCAACAAGGTGTCGACAGCGAGGGCCTCAGCAGCTTTCTCCACATGAGCGAGGCTGTGAGGATGCAAAGATATGCAGGTTGTTTATAATCAGTGTTAACAATATAAGTTAACTGTTACATTCCATCATCAAGCACGCACCCGTAGAAGGCTCGGTCAGGCTCATGCTGCAGCATTTTATAGAAGTCCTCCAGGGCTTTCACCTCTCCGGCTGCCTGAGGAGGAAGACACAAAACAACAGGTCAAAATTATTTATGTCTCCAGTGAAAATAATTCATAATTCCACACAGATTAATACAATTTATAATAAAAAAAAATGTTTTTTGCTCAGAGTTTAAAAAGCTGTGTGCACAGTTTAGCAATCATATGCACAAATATGCACAAACTCTTAAATCACAGGATGCATAGTCACCTTCGTATCAGACAGCCTATTTGTCACAGTGGGGTCAGAAAGGACTTCTGCAAAACAACAGTTGTCTCAGTGAGTTTTCACCTTATGATGAGATCAATTTAACTTCGCTGTCAAGTGGCAGCAGCTCCTACCTTTGAGTGAGTACTTATGACCTGACGATGAGTGGACCAGCATGAATTTGGGCCGATTCTCCTGCAGGATCTTGTTGTCCTGCCGTACCGCCTCATTAAAGAGGTAGGTCGTAAACTGGTCCTTCACATAGCCTGGGCTGGCCACCAGGATGCACTTCACAACTGGCAGAAAGTAAGAAAGAAAAAAAATCTAAATCTCAACTCTTTTTAAATGATATCTTCTGTAAAGAGAAACTACCTGAACCAGCAGTTTACATCCACATCTGTCTAGATTTATATATGTAGTAAAACACAGAAGCAATTTAATAAAAGGTATTATGTTTACAGGAAAATAGAGGTTACTACTCTAAAACATGTATGATCCCACTGAAAAATATCCAGTGAGAGTGAAAAGTCTTCTTAAGTTATAACATTAATAAACAGTTTCAGGAACAAAACACAATGGTGCACATCACCATGAATGAAAGCTTCACAGCAAACATTAAACTGGAACTGTTACAATAAGTTAAAAAAAAAAGGCAGAAGTGTCTACGCGCACACAACAGCCTTACCATCAAAATTGATGTGACGGAGAATGGCTTGCATCACAGCTTCATAAAACTTCTCCAGTCCCTGCAAACAGACACTTTGACAGTAAGCACACAGGATGAAAAACTCTCTCAGTGTTACATCCCCAAAGAAAGGGGACAACCAAATTTTTTGTTACACTATCACAGAAATATCACAGAAAACAAACAAAAAAACTGAGGTTGACTTCCTGAGGCTAAAGAGAAATGTAATCCACTTGAACTCCACTCAATCCCATTTAAAAACATTTAAATATATTTGAATGTGTATATCTGCCTACTTTGTTTTAGTCAGTAAGCTCTTAACTCCCATGACATCTACACCAAAACACTCACGCAATATGAAAATTATAATTGGGTTGGCACACTGTGTACATTTTAGCTGTATCTTCATATTCAGATTTGACACTGTGCCCTTTTCAAAACGTCACTTCATTCCCGTTTGCTTGCTTTTAGAGCTCCCAATTCGCTAACAGCTGATCAGTTGCCTATAAATCATTTTTACCTTGTCGTGCTGTGTGCAGCTTCCTTTTCTCTTACGGGGAATGGTGACTTCCACTTTTGCACGAAGCAGCGTCATGGCAGGTGTCACGAGCACCAGGTTGGCCAGGCCTTCCTGCATTACCACAGCAGCCACATCTGCCCTCTGGGTCGGGTCACATGCCTGATCTAAAACGTAGACAATGATATAATGGAAACAAAAAGAAGAAGTTATATTTAAAACGTAATTGACAAAATTTCCAACATCTTCTACGGTGGTTTTCCTAATAAAGTGTTCGGTGATTTTATTCACTCGACTTACAATTTTTGCCATCTGGAAAAAGCTTTCACTGCTTGACCAGAATTTTAGAAAGAAAAGGTCTTTGTTTTGTTTATGACTGTTTATTTCAAGAATAAAAAAGGTTGATATAAAAATAGTAAAAGCTACTTTGAGCTGATCTTTTATTCACCTGCTGAGATCGAACTGTGGACCCTTTTTGCGTGAATGTGTAAACCCCTACACTATTAACGATTAACTCAAAGTATATCTTATAAGAGAACTGTTGACAGCCTGTTGAATTTGAACAAATCTGAATAAAATGAGAAAACTAGCCAAACAGCTGCAGAAATTTTGAGAACAGTTACCAAAGCCAAGAAATTTCTATCTGCTATAATCAGTTCAATTTTATTTATTTAGTGTCAAATCACAACAACTGTCACCTTTATGTTGTAAGGTTAAGACCCTTCAATATCAGAGAGAAAACCCCCCAAAATCAGATAACCCCCTATGAGCAAGGACTTGGTGACAGTTGGAAGGAAAAACTCCCTTTTAACAGGAAGAAATCCGCAGCAGAACCAGGCTCAATGAGGGGCAGCCATCTTCATCAGAAAACAAGTAAGATGTTTTTTATTTATATATATATATATATTTATATATATATATATATATATATATATATATATATTTATATATATATATATATATATATATAACTTGTATGTATGTATGTATTTATATACAGCTTAAGAGTCTTTGTGACTAGTTGTGGTAGGAAGTACATGCTTTAAAATAATTGACAGTCAGACATAGCAGTAAACAGTTTATAGTTGTTTTGGTGGTCGGAGTACTGAGGTAGCATCTGCTTACCAATTCTATCCAGCACGACGCTGTCCCAGTTCTTTTTAGCCAGAGTGAACTTCCTGTTGAGCTCAAGCTCAATAGTGTGATAAGCCCCCATCTGAAGAGCAAAAAAATACAACACAATCACAACTACTTTTCATTTCAAACACAAGTTAGCCTGCATCCCAGGGTTGGGTGGTACGTGAGATTAAATCGGTTAATTTCTGCTTTTGTGCAACATGACAAAGTCATAAAATCAGAGACCGTAAAAGACAGAAACATTGGTTCTTGAGACAGCTGTTGATGGGGGAGCTTTCTTGGTGAAAAGTAAACAGACAAACCTATGATGCTCTATAAAAGTAAAAAAAACAAACAATGTTCAACCTAAAAATCAGATAATGGATCTGGTGTCAAGAAGAAAACCACAGCAGAAAAGCAGCTGACATTAGTTGCTTCGTTTTGGTGTCACTTATTTTTTATAATTTTTTTGCCTGTCCCGTTTGGCTCTTTTGCCATCAGAATTATTGTCTGAAGGCAAAAAGAGAAGCCCAACAGAATTACTTTACCAAGTGGACCATCCCTGCCTTGCCGTATTGGTCCATTTGATTGACCTTTGTTGTTATTATTTATTTATTTTATTTTATTTTCAGTTGTTACAGACAGGACAGACATGACCGGGGGGAGGGAGGGAAACAAAGACAGCGGGGAAGAGGAATAGTGATGAAGGGCAAAGAAAGGAGAAAAGAAAGGGGGGGGGGGGGGCAAAAAAAATACATATCTCTATATATATATCATCTAAATAATATATCATAATAATATATCATTATTATGCAGCACATAAGATTTACAGCACACAGTGTTCTTTGAGATCGGAGCCAAAAAGGGTGTATTTTGTGTCTGTGAGCACCTGTGTGTACACCTGTGAGCATGAGCGCGCTTGTATTTAAAAGGTTCCTTCATGTAATGATCTGCTAGAGCAGGGGTGTCAAACTCAAATACACAGTGGGCCAAAATTCAAAACTGGAACAAAGTCGTGGGCTAACGCTAATATTTATTGAAATATATTTATTCCTCCAGATATAAGAATGAATCTTTTCTTATAGACTCAAACACGTTTTGCTGAAAAACTGAATATGGAACAAGCAAAGCTTAATACTAAACAATATATATATTAGCTGTATAATACCAGTAAGCCAGCTCTAATAGTAATTTGGTATGGCTTGGCCCGCGGGCCAGAGTTTGACACCTACAGTGGGGCAAAAAAGTATTTAGTCAGCCACCGATTGTGCAAGTTCCCCCACTTAAAATGATGACAGAGGTCAGTAATTTGCACCAGAGGTACACTTCAACTGTGAGAGACAGAATGTGAAAAAAAAAATCCATGAATCCACATGGTAGGATTTGTAAAGAATTTATTCGTAAATTAGGGTGGAAAATAAGTATTTGGTCACCTCAAACAAGGAAAATCTCTGGCTCTCACAGACCTGTAATGTCTTCTGTAAGAAGCTTTTCTGTCCCCCACTCGTTACCTGTATGAATGGCACCTGTTTGAACTCATCATCTGTATAAAAGACACCTGTCCACAGCCTCAAACAGTCAGACTCCAAACTCCGCCATGGCCAAGACCAAAGAGCTTTCGAAGGACACCAGGAAAAGTATTGTAGACCTGCACCAGACTGGGAAGAGTGAATCTACAATAGGCAAGCAGCTTGGTGTGAAAAACCAACTGTGGGAGCAATCATCAGAAAATGGAAGACATACAAGACCACTGATAATCTCCCTCGATCTGGGGCTCCACGCAAGATCTCATCCCGTGGGGTCAAAATGATCATGAGAACGGTGAGCAAAGATCCCAGAACCACACGGGGGGACCTGGTGAATGACCTGCAGAGAGCTGGGACCAAAGTAACAAAGGTCACCATCAGTAACACACTACAACGGCAGGGAATCAAATCCCGCAGTGCCAGACGTGTTCCGCTGCTGAAGCCAGTGCATGTCCAGGCCCGTCTGAAGTTTGCCAGAGAGCACATGGATGATACAGCAGAGGACTGGGAGAATGTCATGTGGTCAGATGAAACCAAAGTAGAACTTTTTGGTATAAACTCAACTCGTCGTGTTTGGAGGAAGAAGAATACTGAGTTGCATCCCAAGAACACCATACCTACTGTGAAGCATGGGGGTGGAAACATCATGCTATGGGGCTGTTTTTCTGCCAAGGGGACAGGACGACTGATCCGTGTTAAGGACAGAATGAATGGGGCCATGTATCGTGAGATTTTGAGCCAAAACCACCTTCCATCAGTGAGAACTTTGAAGATGAAACGAGGCTGGGTCTTCCAACATGACAATGATCCAAAACACACCGCCCGGGCAACAAAGGAGTGGCTCCGTAAGAAGCATTTGAAAGTCCTGGAGTGGCCTAGCCAGTCTCCAGACCTCAACCCCATAGAAAATCTGTGGCGGGAGTTGAAAGTCCGTGTTGCTCGGCGACAGCCCCAAAACATCACTGCTCTCGAGAAGATCTGCATGGAGGAATGGGCCAAAATACCAGCTACTGTGTGTGCAAACCTGGTAAAGACCTATAGTAAACGTTTGACCTCTGTTATTGCCAACAAAGGTTATGTTACAAAGTATTGAGTTGTATTTTTGTTATTGACCAAATACTTATTTTCCACCCTGATTTACGAATAAATTCTTTACAAATCCTACCATGTGGATTCATGGATTTTTTTTTCACATTCTGTCTCTCACAGTTGAAGTGTACCTCTGGTGCAAATTACTGACCTCTGTCATCATTTTAGGTGGGGGAACTTGCACAATCGGTGGCTGACTAAATACTTTTTTGCCCCACTGTATGTGCTAGAGGGTGTGGGGAGCCACAGCCCCGACCTCCAGGGCATGAAACAGGTATGGAGGAGCTCAAGGCTCCAGACATCTCGGTGTCACTTATAATAAAAGACAGACGATGCTTTTTATGTCAGTCCTGACATAACCACACTGACACAGTGGAACAACCAGTCTTCACTCAGATGCTGGAAAATAAGTATGGAGTGTGGTCTAAACCATTTTCCAAAGGCTGCATTGACTCCTGCTATTGCTAGCCAGCTGATCCTACTGTTCTTCACTACAGCGTGCAGAATATGTAAAAGGTGCCAATGATGTCGTTGTATTGTCCACAGACGGAGGGCAAGTGCATTTTTTTTAATTTAAGACAGGTTCATATAGGAAACAGAAAATAAAAATAGTAAATATTTCACCCAGCCCATTTACAAGAGTGTTTATAAAACTCAGACCTTGACATATTGGTTCTCCTCTATGTTAGTTCCCTTTACTCTCAGCTGGCAGGCCTGGGTGTCGAAGTCGATAGTCTCCACACACAACGTCAGAGTAGTTCGGACTCTCGAGCTGCCCACGCTTCCTGTAGGGGACTCGGTCTGCACCTTTCTGTGGGAAAAGGACAGAAGCCGAAGCTTTAATTGCTGCACTGATGATGAGCTGTGTATTTTTCAGAACAAAACACTAAGGTAGAAGAGTAATGCTGAAAGCTATAACAATCCTTGAATAACACAGAATGACTATAATAAACACAACTTCACGCCGGTGTCAGAGCATCGCTCCACACACTGAGTCACAAAGAGGCATAAACTTGAGTTACAGCTACATCAAAGCTGCCCGAGGGATGTGGGTGTTTTTTTGTTTGTTTGTTTGTTTGCTTGAACATTCTGGTATATCAACTACAATGATCCCACCAACACTGAATGGAATACCGATACAAATACTCAAAAATGGAAACTTGCACTGCAGATATAACTAGAACTTTTATTAAAGATTATAGGTGGAGGGGAAAAATTGACGTGGTGATATTGTATTGTTACACGAAGACTAAATATGATATTTTATTGAATAAATTCCGATACTCTAGGAATACTACAAACAAGAGGCCTGATCCCATGCACCACCATCCTGAGACAATGTTAACTTAGTCTGACCGAGTGACTTACTATCATAATGGAGGACGTGTGGTCTAATTAATATCTACCTTAATTAGATAATATCAAAATTCATACAATAATCAGGATACATGAATACCATATATTTCTAAAGTATTTCTACAAAGCAGTCTTGCACACACAACCTTTCTTTTGCAACTTAATTGTTACAGTGAGTGTCTAATCTTTAACTTCTTTTGCCAGCATATTTTACAAACCCATGAAATGAAGAAAAAAAATGAAGAAATCTGCATTATTACAGGGCTTCACCTGTGTCTTTGTGTAATATATTGATTATTACCTGATAGTCGAGGCTCTTAAGCTGTCCCCCACTTGGAGCAGGTTGTAGGTATGCCACATATCCTCCGCCTCCTCGGGCACCAGAGTCACCTGACTGAATTAAGCGTTGGTGATCAATAAGCCAGGATCTGCACTCGTGTGGTTTTGGTATACAATTTTTTTTTTAAAATAGATATGCTCCCAATTTAAGATGCGAAGGTGGTAAAATGGCACAGGAATTCCCAAAGTACACAGTGTGTATTACTATATTTATTTACACAAGTTTGTTTGGTTTACTCCCTAAGGTGTGGTTTGTCAATTCAGTCTGTAAAGCTAAAGCTAAACCAGAAGTTGTAACATGTTAGTAAAGGTTCAGTTTTAACACATATTAAGACAAAATGGTCGGTTGGCTTATTATTACAAAACCCACACCTCTCCCGTTCTCTGAGTGTACACGGGAATGCAACTCACTACACTGACACATGTATAGTCAGCTACAACACAGCAAGCTGGTTAGCCTACTAGCATTAGCCATCAGCGCTCACTCACCCGGCATTATCTTTCTCAATATCTTTATGGAGCAACTTCATGGTTGGATGATTGTATGATACAAACCGAATTATTAGTGTAAAATATATAGGTTAGCAGCTGTCCGGCTAAGGGACATGTTTATCTCTTAGTGAAATAACAAATTAGCCAAGCCATCTCCCAACTTTACAATGAATCACTCGCTGCGTGTTGCCAGGCGCTGGGACATTGCGTCAGCGCCCAAATATGTCGCCTGTTCTTCCAATCATGGTCACTTCCGTGGGAGTAGCTTTTGCTGCGCAACAAATACGAAACGAATACAAACACACTGTTTGAGTAAATGCGAAAAATTTGCTTTTTTTCTTGTCTTCACTCATAAAGTCTTTAATTTACAGTAGCCTAAGCGTAACATAATCAAGAAACAGTGCCCTTTTTTTTACAAATTAGTTTGAGATAAGTAAATGCTGATAGACACGGAAAACAACCAATCAAGGAGTAGATAGGATGTCACAAACGCCGCCTATTTTTAAAGCTAACCAATGGGGGCACGACAGCGGTCAGCCCACTTCCGTTCAACACCGCTTTGAGCTAACGCTCGTCCAGCAGCTTTTTTTGTCGATGGCATGGTGCTAGTAGCTTCCGCACAATAACGTAGTCGAGAAAATACGAATAGACTAAACGAAATTCGGATGCCTAAATGGAATTAGTCGATTAATGTGATTTCCGAAGTACATGACAGCCATCACATCGTTAACATTTCAAAATCTCGCCTCCAATATTGAGGTAGCCGATTCTTCCCCAAGGTTAGCTAGCTAGCGGGCTAACGATAGCCGATTAACACTAAACTAGTTCAGGTAACTATAATTCGGCAACCAGTTAATACCCAGTACCTCTTGAATTCGTAGAAGTTATTAGAAGTCGGCCGGAACAGGGGCAGAACATGGCAGAAGCCGACAAGTTGAACATCGACTCCATTATACAGCGTCTCCTCGAAGGTAAGACCAAGTATTTCGCTCGATATTTATTCAAAGAGGTAGCCATTTTAGCCAACTGCGGCTAGGGAACGGTAGCCGCCAACGCCGTAAAAACAAGTTCAGTTCATCCGGCGCTTCTTGCAAAGAAAGCATAGCACTTAAACGCTCAGTAAATTTAATTTGTTTGAATGTTGTCTTCGGAAATTGAATACAAAAGAGAGACGGGTTGAATATATATTTTTGAACACAGTTATATATTCGCACCATTTGTATTGTGAGAGTTGGTCTCGTTAAACTTGCATTGAAATATACTATGATGCAGAAATATGCATTATTTTATACTTGTGCAGACATCGTTTGGGTACACACTGAAGTGGTTATACGGTTAAATTTAAAAGGTCACTCCTGTATGCTAGCAGGGTGAGGTCATTTTATTTTGTTACTTGTAATCACATTTTTATTGTTTTGTAGGACAGAGAGCAAATGCTCCATAACACCAGTAAAATCATCCAGGGTGCTACTGAGTCTTGATTTGTTAACTATCACTGTTCACTATATATAGGTCGACCTCTGGATGCCTCTGAAAATGTCTTTATGTTTGGTTTGGCTGTATTTGGAGCCATACAAGATTCTTCACGAAAAAGTGTGACATTTGCAGATTATGATTATAAATGAGTGCTCTGATTACCACTGTAAAATGTGTAATCCACAGATTTGTTCTCCTTTATTTTGAGATATCTTATTCTAATTATGTTGCTTCTAAGAACATAGCAGATTCACTGCTACAGTGTGCACAAAATGAAATGAGCCAACTGTCCATGGCAGTATGCCCTACAAATTACACTTTAAGCTGCATTTATGCAGAGAGAAATGAGAATAATCACCCAATAGCCACTTGTAATAATTTACCCCTTTCTTATTAAAAACAGTGTAAGAATTTGCTGTTGTTTTCTGACTCATTTTTTCCCCTTACAGTGAAAGGCTCCAGACCTGGCAAAAATGTTCAGCTGACAGAGAATGAAATCCGTGGTCTTTGCCTCAAATCCCGGGAGATCTTCCTCAGCCAGCCAATCCTGCTTGAACTTGAGGCGCCCCTCAAGATTTGTGGTGAGGCTTAAGTGGCGTTCTTTGGAGTCGAGGGAATTCTCGAGGGTGGTCAAACAACATAGCAAGCTGTTGAAGCTTAGAGTGCTGGACCATTATGAGTCAGCTTATGTGCATACTATGCTCTAGTATTCACATGACCAATGCTAAGTTATTATAGTTAATTAAAAACAGACTGGCTCTAAAAAAAAAAAAGAAAGTGTTTAATTCTTCATGGCTGTAATCTTGCCACATAAACAACTCACGGGATAAAGTGGTACTGACTTGCTGGTTCAATTCTGTTTTGTACTTTAAGTTTCCCTGGAGTTTTCCTGCCGTACCTTAACGTTGACTGACTGCGTTGAATGTTAGTTTAAGGAACAGGTTTCAGGAACTGAAACAGTCTGTACTGCAGTAGAAATCATAAGCATCCTTGTACTAAATGCAACCTCATAACAAAACACACACATAAGGTAACTCTGTAATAAGTGTTTATTTAAAATAACACTTTGTCAGTCATGGTATAAAGTGCTAATCTTCAAGGTCTCTAGTCATGTTGTACCTCCATCCAACTCCCTCAGCCTTTGTTGTGCACATATACTGAGCACGATAATCACACCTTTGAACAACATTGCTGTTTCCACTCTAACACTGCTTGTTTCTCTAGGTGATGTTCACGGGCAGTACTATGATCTGCTCAGGCTGTTTGAATATGGAGGCTTTCCACCAGAGAGCAACTACCTGTTCCTGGGCGACTACGTAGACAGAGGCAAGCAGTCCCTGGAGACCATCTGTCTGTTGCTGGCTTACAAGATCAAATACCCAGAAAACTTCTTTCTGCTGAGAGGAAACCACGAGTGCGCCTCTATTAACAGAATATACGGCTTCTACGATGAGTGTAAGTCATGATATATGCACACAGATACAGACAGTAATTTGGAAAGTTGTGCGACTGCTCTCTGTGGTTACCAGTTGAATAGAAAAGTGTAGGCCAACACAGCAGACCTCGGTGTGGTCAAGAGGACACCTTGGTTTTTCTTTTTTGTTTGTTGATACCGAAACTGTAAAAAGAGGAAACACGTGTACACAACATCAAACTTATCATATATAGAAATATATAAAATATAGATAAATAGATGTAGGGTGAGAGAAATGGATGTATATGTGTCTATATCTTAATACATCAAAAGCTAAATAGAATAGAAATGAAAAATAGGAAAGTGTTTCAGCAGCAAAGTGACAGGCAGATGCAGATTTACACATTAAAAACAAGAAGGAAGAGACTGTACAGGGCAGATTTACACATAAGGAGGAAAAAACAAAAGAAACACCAAGTAATTAGTGAAGTAATGTTTATCAGCACTTGCAACAGGTGTGGTGGTTACAGTTTCTTTTTATTATTTTTTTAATTGCGATTAAGAAAATATGCCTGACACTTTGAAATCTGTCTGTAGATTATTAACTAATTAAGTATTCTTAGATTAACAGTGTACACAAGATATCTATTCCCTTGTGAGTTCCTTTAAATTGATGGAGAAACATGGGCAACACTCAGTACTCCGGGCGTCAGGCTAAGGAGCATGATCGGGCAGTGGGAACAGTGATTCAGTCACATGCTTTTTGTTCTATTTAGAGCTCAGCTTATGTAAAATGTGTTTTCAGCTTGAAACAAGTGGCGCTGCTGATTTTATAGCTCTTATGATGAGATTGTGACAGAGTAATTGTAATTTCCTCCCACAGGTAAAAGGCGATACAACATAAAACTGTGGAAGACCTTCACTGACTGCTTCAACTGTTTGCCTGTAGCAGCCATTGTTGATGAGAAGATCTTCTGTTGCCATGGAGGTATCCTCTTCAAACAGTTAATTTGGTTTCTATCCAGAGCGAACACACAAAGACTAGACTCCGCTCTGTTGTATCTGTCAACATATAATGGTCATGGTCTAGCAGGGACCATCTTAATTTGTTAGACTAATTCAATTTTATTTATATAGCACCAAATCACAACAACAGTCGCCTCAAGGCGCATTATATTGCACAGTAGATCATACAATAATAGACACAGAGAAAAACCCAACAATCATATGACCCCCTATGAGCAAGCACTTTGGCGACAGTGGGAAGGAAAAACTCCTTTTTAACAGGAAGAAACCTCCAACAGAACCAGGCTCAGGGAGGGGCGGCCATCTGCTGCCACCGGTTGGGGTGACGGTGTTTGTAATTCCTTCTGGATCAGTACACAGATATAGCTAAAAACGGGTACAGCTTTAACAGACTGTCATTTAATACATCAATCCCTTTTGTAATAAGCGTGTACTGTGCAAAGGTCTTGAGCCACCTGTCATTTCTTTATATTTTGCATTAAAGGAGCCAGGATGTCCTGTGCTTTATAAAGTGGTCTTGAGAAACAGTTCTCCAGGCTTTGACAGTCTTTCAAAGTTTTTCTTTGGACACTTGCTGCTGCTTCACTCATTTTCAGTCCAGTCATTGTACCTGATCAATGTCAGAATTATTATTATTTATTAACACTATTATTTATTTAACAAACCTATTTATAATTCAAGCATTAAGAATAAGAACCTAACTCAAGGGATTAATCAAAGTATTTTTGCACCAAAAAGATGATTCCCAAAGAGCTTTTGGATAAAAACTTTGTACATCTTGGGATGGTGTGCAGTGTCTTTTAAAACTTTATTTCTACCACTCTCTGTGGTAGATGTTTTTTTTTTTTTTTTTTAAATCATTTACCAAATGTTATTGATTAATTCAAGCACTTCTTTGTAATCTGTTTGCTGTCATATTTATGTTCAAAATGTGAAAAAAAAAAAAAGTTAAACACATTCTGACACTAGACATTTTCTTAAAACTTCGTATGAAACATTTTCTTATGGATGATTATCATGATGTGATACAGTTCTTAGTTATTACTGCAGTTTATTTTCTTAAACATCCAGACATCTTAGACACTAAATAATTCTTAATCTGTCAGGACCTGTCAATAGGTCCTCAAAGTCAGTGGTAACGAAGCGCCGTGTGCTGCGCTAACACCCAAGTTGAGCAGCCAGCGAAAAACCGCTGCAGTCTGCTTGTACTGCGTAATCTTTTGTGGCCACTCAAGGTCTTCATAGGTTCTGCATTTCCCCGCTCCCTGTCATTCTGCATTTCTGTACCCCCAGTGTACGTTTCATCGTGGCACATGCAAGCTCTCCCCAGTCAGTGCTCTTAGTCGACACAGCAGCAAACAATTTTTTTTCCACCGCAAAAGCCGTAGAAAAGAATGGCTTTCAGAGCGTGTGCTGCTTTCTGTATTAAAGGGCCTGTAGGGAGACACTGATGTGCCAGCTGTGCTCTATTCACAAGAGAAATTAGGCTAATTATTGCAGCAGAGGCAGTCATGTCCTGTTGGCACTCTGTCAGATATCCACGGTTACATTCATTAAAAACATCCTACATTATTCAATAGAAAGTACTCATTTAAAAATTTCTTCTTCAGAAACCTAAGTTCTTTATCTTGTGAGGATGTTTCAGGTGGTGTTTGTGCGTTGAAACAGTCGGTGTGAGCAAAACTACCATGGAGTGTCGTGGCTTTGGATTGTAATTCCAGTGATGGGCTTTTCTTAAAAGGAAGCAATCCAGTCTACTTGCATGATGGCGCTATCTTATTAGCTGGGATATGGGTGAAGTTAACATCGGATGACCGGCCTCTCCGTTTTCTGTACCTTCTGATTTAAAAGTTGAGCACTAAATTTACCTTTAAACATCGCCAGAAATATCACAGGGTTTTTGCGGCATGTGATATTCATTTTCTTTTTATGGTTGCTCTTTGAATCTTTTCAGGATGCAAACATTTTTTACAAAAACAAATTCTAAAATCAGATGCTGATTTTTTTTTTTTTTTTTTTTTTTCCTTCACTACTGAAGTTTAGTTCTTGGACATTTATGTTTTCCAGGTCTGTCTCCAGACCTCCAGTCCATGGAGCAGGTGAGAAGGGTCATGCGTCCCACTGATGTTCCTGACCAGGGCCTACTGTGCGACCTGCTGTGGGCAGACCCCGATAAAGATGTGCTGGGCTGGGGTGAGAACGACCGCGGTGTCTCTTTCACTTTTGGTGCAGATGTGGTGACAAAGTTCCTCCACAAACATGACATGGACCTCATTTGTCGAGCCCATCAGGTCAGTACCAAAAAATGTAATTGAATGGTTCAGTTTCATGGTAGTAAAAATGAGTAACACAAGTGAAAGGGTTTGATAACTTACAGGATTTGGTTGAGCCTCATAGTTAAGTGTTTAACTGCTTGGAGTTGATTGGGGATTTTTTTTCCACCCTTGGTTGCCTTTAAAGATGCTGGAGGGTTGTCTGGTCTTTATTAGAAGTTGCAGCAGGGTACCAGGTATTGTTTTGATCTGACGAGGTGCGAGCTGTTCTATGTCATGTGGGTAAAGGAGCTATTAGCATTGAAGCGGCTCTTCCTTCAAGCTACAAGAAGGCTGCAACATTTATCAAACAATAATTTTACCGATGCTGTTGTGTATTTTAAGAAATGTCATGTGGAAGTGCTGCAGGGGGAAGTGTTTAGATAGTGGCAGTGACACAGCAGCTAAAAACCTTTTAACCATTTAAGCACAATTGGATTTCAGGCCAGCTTCAGCAGCTAAATTTTGATTTTAGTCTTAAGAATATCTTCAATGTGTTGATATTTAGAGTAGTTTCCAGCAGTACTGACGCTGACCTTACATGGCTGCAGTTATCGCTTAGTTTGTGTTCAGCAGTTAGATGTGTTAGCGTAATTTTCTTATTTGTCAAGCTGTGCTAGTAACGGGGCATTTATAATGTCATGTGTTATCATCCGTAGCAGAGTCTATTGTTCTGCTGTGTGCTTGATCCTGTGTGAGAGTTTGCTAACCTGTTTGTTTTTCAGGTGGTTGAGGATGGATATGAATTCTTTGCAAAGAGGCAGCTTGTGACTCTGTTCTCCGCCCCAAACTACTGCGGGGAGTTCGACAATGCCGGCGCTATGATGAGTGTAGATGAGACCCTCATGTGTTCATTCCAGGTAAACTAGAAACTGATTGAACTTGCTAATCTTAAAGGTTGTTGTCATTTTTAACTCATGGTTTTTCTTCTTCTTTATTTTCCTTGTGCAGATCCTCAAACCTGCAGATAAGAAGCTGTTCTATGGTGGGGGCGGGGGCATGGGCTCCGGTCGCCCAGTCACTCCACCTAGGAAAGCTAAGAAATGACACCAGTAGTTTGCCCTTGACCCTTGTCCTGCCCTCTCTACCTCTTCTTCTCCTTTCTTTCACCAAACAGCCAGAAATCAAACCTATACCCAGGGCTTTTATTTCCTTTTTTATCTGTACTTCTTAAAACATTTAATGTTACAGATGGTCTGAGTGAGTGTGCGCGTGTGCAGGCTTACAAACGTCTGCAGGTGAGCATTAAAATCATGTGTGCACGTGTATATTCTGTGTGAGAATATTAGAGATTTATAATCCCTGCTCTCCCCCCCCCTTTCTCTGACCACTCTTCCCACTGAAAGGCTGAAACCACATTGTCTGTACAGTAACTTGACTGAAACGACAGGGTTTGGGAGAAGGTGGGAGATTGCTGATGTAATGAATTTGGCAGCAAGCTCTTGTTAGCAGATGGTGTGTACGTACATACTTGTGGAAGGGGGATTTTTTTTTTTTTTTAAATATATATTATTATTATTTTTTCCCCTGTCCTCTGTACTGTAAAATCGAAAACACAGGTGTGTGCGTGTGTGTGCATGCTGTGTCTTGCCTGTTGGAGTATGATCACAATATGCTTGAACAGGGAGGAGTTTGTCACCTTATCAGAGCGAGCGCACATTTGCACACATGCCCACACACGTGCATATGACTCGTCAGATTCATATGAGCCAGAACTGTTTTAAAAAAATAAAAATAAAAAAAAAAAGAAGGAAAAAAACCCCCACAAAAAAACAACGACAAATAAAAAAAAAAACAGTCCAGTTTAGGTTTGTACAGATTTGATTACTTGAAAGATTTTTTGTGAATTCGTTTTGTAGTCTTTCATCAAGTTGACCAATAAAGCGAGAATCTGAGCTGTACTGTCTCTCAGTCGTTTTTCTGTATCTGCTTCGGTATACAATAGTACTCTTAGTTGCTTGGGCGGTTATTTTAAAGGCTCTAAATGAATTGGGAGGTGACTTTTAATTTCAAACATGATAAATGCATGTATAGACAAATCTTATTAGAATTTTCCTTTTCTTAAGAATGAACAGATTATAAACTCATCTGTCAGTCTCATTTCTTTCTGGTCATATTCTATTTATTCTCTGGTGTAATGGGCTAACTGGTTGGCAGAGGGAGATACTTGTACCCGGAGATTATCTTAGACAATGCATTTCATCACAGAAAAGTTGCAAGTTTTGTTTTTTAAACATGTTCCTGTAAATGTTTCACAATAAAAGTCTTTTCCTAAAAGAGGTTTCTGTGCACTGAAATTCTGGAGGGCTTTTAATTTGAAACAGATATGTGAAGTGTTGTTAAAGAGTAAAGGCAGCAGAGGGTGAAAGTATTTAAATATTACCAGCAATAGCTATCAAACTGAGAATAGGAGAGGGCACAAGGTAATAGGGTAAAGGGCATGAGAAACAAAAGACAAGATAAACTATGTTTATGTTAATGGATATGAAAATATTTGTTAGACTTTAAATTTTCTTCCATTTAACTGTTCTAAAGGTTGATTCTTTATTAAGTCTTTATTATACTTCATCTACACCAGGGGAATATATCTTTTTTTTTTTTTTTCTTTTTTTTTTTGTAATATTTTATTTACGAACAAAACGAGACAGATCCAGGACAAGGACATGGTCAACTTACAAACACAGGCGATACAATAATCGAAACACGGGGCGAGTGGAGTGCGGATAATGTGCAAGGAACCTCCACATGGGAAGTGTTTCTAACCAAATCCCTCATGGATCGGGTGAAAGATAAAATAGGTGACAACAGCAGCAATAATTATATCAACACACTTACAGTGATACAATTATAGCAAATATAGATGCACATAAGAAAAGGAAGAAAATGACTATATAATATATATATATACACACGCATCTAAAAATTGATAAATGAAAGGGGGGAAGAGTAATCAAGCATATCTAATGAGAGCATGGATGATTCTTGGTATAGCAGGTTATTATTTTGACTTCTCAGGTTCTGAATCGCTCCCTGACCTGATCGGAGAGAGCTCTCCAGAACATATCATCGCCAAACAACACAAAATAACCCCCATACCCTAAAGAGAGAGCGTATTTATCAGGTGGCCATTGGTTAATGACTGTTTAATCTGTATTAATTTACTAAGCGTGGTTTATAATGAAGACCTGCCAAAGGTGTGTATCCTACCCATTCTCCTCCAACACATTTATTAGCTTGCTTTCCAAGTTGTCTGTTAGAACAGACGCTTATCTACAGCAGTTTAGAAGCGTTTGGTCGTCAGGAAGAACAGCTCTGTTCTAGGTTGCCCCCTCGACCCAGTGCAGGTGGTAGAAAATAGAAGAACTTTGGCAAAAATAACACAATTTTTGGACAATGTCTCCCACCAAATGCATGAAGCTGTTGCAGAACTGCAGAGCTCCTTTAATGACAGACTGTTGCGTCCTAGGTGCACAAAGGAGTGTTATCGCAGGTCCTTCCTCCCAGCAGCTGTTACACTTTAGACTTTAACCTTCACTGCTCCACAATAAATTATTTAAATCCCTGCTGTTATTGGTACACTTTTTTCATTTTCTGTAAATAGTCTGTGGTTGTTTTTAAAGCATAAGTATGCAGCACTTTTGGTACATTTAAAAAAAAAATCAACCTACTCAGTTGCACATTTCTTTGAATCTGGTTAGGCTATTTTTATCAACTGTACAATACTTTTTTTTCTTATGTTGTACATTTGCCAGGTACAGTCACTTATTTCTTGTTTAGAGTTTTGCTTATAATCTTAATGTCCATATTTATGAGCACAGCATTAAAGTCACCTCCTATTATGTGTTCTGAGCCAGGTAGGTTATTAAGTATAGAGAAGAATTTATGTGAAATTCACTATTGTCAGGGGGGAATAAGTATTGACATTACAAAACATCCATCTGTGTCTGCGATTGTACTGTTGTGAGTGACTGTAATTGTATTATGAACGAGGACAGCAGTTCTTGTTTTCCTGGAGTTATAGTTGACAAAGATACATGGGAAACCCGAGGTGACTTCAGTGTTGTGATTTTCACACCAGTTAAATGGGTTTCTTGTCATAAACATGTCTGCTTGAAGTCTGCTGAGGTAGTCCATTATTTGAATGCTTTTTGCCTGATTTCCCATACCACAAATATTATATTCCAGCTGAGTAGTTTAAGTGATACCATTACTTAAAGGGAAGTGAGTATGTAGCATAGATATGTTTGTGTGAGAGGCACTATTACATTATTTAAAGTTAGTTGCGTATACTTAAAAGTATCTATATCTTCATATCTATATGAACATCTTTTAGGGTAGAAATTTCAGCATTTTTAAACATAAGTAAACATAGTGAAGCAGTAAACCCTCCTTAATCATTTCTTTGCCAAATCAAAGAGCTCCCAGACCAAATGTAATCTGCATGTGGATTACTATTAACGTATCACCGTTGTGCGCATGCTCTACTCTGTGACGGTCATCTCGTCCATCCTTACAAATACTTCCAATTTAGTTAATTTAGAGGGTTTGTGTCGCTTTTTCCCCAACTTGTTTTTAACTGTAAATAATTTTAATGTGTAAATAAATGTTAACTGTTGTAAAGAAGTTACTCACAGCTTTTTCTATTAAATCAGGTGAGCGAGGTAAGTACTAGCTAGTGGGCTGGTTTCAGTTATTGTGCAAAGGTACTGTTTATAAGATTAGGGAAACCTGCAGTCAGCTGAAGAAGTCACATGGATGAGTGACGAAACGTTTCTCCCACTGGAAACACGTCCAGATGAACAGAATCAACTTTTTGGGGTAAGTACTAACTAATCTGTACTACCTAGCTTAAAGTTAATACAATTTGTTTTGCTTTGATGAACTCAGCAGCAGACAGTCAGCATAATTTTACCACAGAAAATAGAAATACTGTTAAAGAAAAAAACACAAATAAGACAAAATAAGCTAAATGCAGATTAAATTACACGTCAGTGTCTCTTTGTCAGATGCTGTGTTACTGTGTAATCTCTTATGTTGCTATTCTGAGATCAACTACTGTCAATATTCACTTTAATTTTAACATTTCCTAGAGCAAAACCCCCCAAAAAAACCTAGAAAAAAAGGGGGGAAAGTATATCATCTCTGTTTATCAATGCCATTTTCTCTTGTGTTGGCAAGTAATATTTAATAAAATCAATTTCTTGAAGTGCTTTAGTTTAAAAAAAAAAACCCCATACACCACTATTCCTGTCTGGCCACTAATCTGCCATCTGGATGGAAAACCCACACCGCTCCTAACACCTCAGAAAACTGTTTTACTGCACAGTTTTCTAGTGCTTGATGTGTGATTTTGTTTTAGGGATATCTGGCCAAGAGAAGCCAAGTGGACTACATGAAATTACCAGGCTTTAAACTGATATTCACTCAGTGGTCGTAGTACGGGATTATCTTAAAGTATCTAAGTCTGAATAGTAGAGAGCTCTTTTTTAAAATCCTGTGATAATTTTACAAAAGCTGCAGGTGTTTTAACATTAACAGGCTAAACTCTAGTTTCTTTTTGAAAATCTTGGTAGCGCCTTTGTTGTCTGAAGTGAGGGCAGAAACTGACAAAAACTGTATTATTCACTGAAAATTATTGAAGATCAGACACCTTTTTTGTCCTATTTCTTGTAATTACTGTTGAAGTTACAGTGACTAAACACTGCCCGATTAAACAATGAGCATTAAACATTGTACATTATGTACAAGAAAACTGTGAGTTTCCAGGATTTGTGCATTAATCTCTCATAGAATTAAAGATAAACACAGTCTCACCAAACTAATAAGGCTGCACAGTTGTCTGCCCGTATCTTTACTGAATATGCTCAATAATCACTCACAGTGCTATTTACTTCTCCAAAAACTATTAAGGAGATGAGATTAGAGGCGTGGGTCATAAAGGTCACTCTTTATGTAAATAAAGGTGTACAAAGTCTCGTGGTCTTCTAGTATTGCATGAGAGGTTGTTTGTCTGTATCACAAATGTTTTTACACGAGCTTACAACTAATCATGACAGAGGTGTGTAAAGCTAGAAGATACTGCAGAAATGTTTTAAACACCCATGTGACAAAAGTAAAATTGTATTTGTATGATACCTTTTTAAAATAAATATCACAAAGTGCTTCACTACAAAATTACAGAACCTAAAAAGAAGACTAAAAAGATTTGTTTTATGTCTACAAAATCAGCAATTATCTCTCTGGGAGAAGGCATCATGTAAAAATGATACGAGGCAGATACCAGCGTGTAATCCTGAACCGAAATAACAAAACACCTGCAGCAAAAGGCCACTTGGATGTGGCGAAACAAATATGGGAAAATGTTCGGTGAATAAATGACACAAAAGTTCGACTTCCTGGTAAAGATCTGTGATTACCAGGGGAAAAAAATGATAACCTCGTGCTTTGGTGCCGGTTTGCTACCTCAGGACGAGATGTTTTCTCTCACTGAGGGAGCAGTGAATTCAAGCTTCTATCAAGAAATTCACTTACAAATCTTAACCCAGTTTGAATTAGTCTTAAAAGTGTTAAATTTAGCTTGTCACGTAGTCACAATGCAGAAATATTAAGTTAGGTTGCAAAAATGTATCTATCCATTTTTTTACATCTATATAAGCTGTGATAGACAGAAAAAAGCTAGTTATTCCATCTCTGTTCGAATCCTCTCCCATCAGTCAAGAATAGAATGTACCATTAGACAAAAATCAAAAGGCTTCAAACGTCACTCTCCTAGGTCAAAATCCTCTGCTTAGACATTGCATTCTACATTGATTCTTAACCGTCTTTATCCTATTCACCTAATCTTCTTTAAAAGGACCTGTGAAAGTCTCCTGCCACTTGGATTCTTTGTTTAAGGCCCGAAAAGATCCCAGGGGAGCTTTAGGAGTCTAGGTTTTTCTCGAATCGCTTGACTTTCAATATTCTGACAGGTTAGTATGAATTTGTTTGTTCAACTGTGCTGAAAACATTATGCCCAGCTTTAATCCCAGAGAATTAGTGATAACTTTAAGAAATAGTAAAAAAAAAATATTGCCCAGCTTCCTAAAACAAATTCATGCAGTAGTTGTATAACTGTAGCTTATAGTTCTGCGTTAGTTTATAATTGCATGGTAATATTTTTTATTTATATTGGGAAAGTAACTTATTACAACAAAAAACAAAGTCATACACAAAGGATAGTAGTATAGTGGCCCAATATTCCCACTTTTGCTTTCAAAAATAATGCGGTGTCATGTTCTGGTGCACAAATTGCTGCTATCACTCATTTTCCTGTGCATTTGTGTGGACATATCAGCTGTTACCCACAGGGAGGCAGTGTTAAGTTCCTCTGAGAGCAGACACAGCCACCCAGACACACAAAGACATATTACTGAGTGGTTAAAAAAATGCTTTACATTTCAACAAAGGGAAGTTTAGTAGCTCATTCCTGGTTTAGTTCAGTGCTCCTCATAGAAGGAAGCTGTGGTGGTTTGCAGTTTCTGTAGTAGGGGTATTGTGTTCTAAATGTGGTAACCATTAAATCATTTTTAATAACAGTAATATGTACCCTGTGTCTCAGGACAGAGGCTGTGTTAAACCGTATCTCCGTTGTCAGACCTCATTCTATATTTATCAAAAAAGGATCTTGTTTCTTACTTGGGCATTTCTCAGGATCTTTTTGCATTCATTCGTCTTCCTGTCATCAGCACCCTTCCTCAAGACGCTCTGTCCATTTTGCCTTCTTCGTACGTCGCAAGTGAGCTTAGGGGCAAAGGGCAAGTGTGAGGGGGTTCAGTCTGGACTTGAAAGAAAGAACCTTTTTAGTTTCAATTGACATCCTGTTATTTTGTTACATACTTAATCTTTTTCGTAACAGAAACAGAACAATTCAGTGAATTATTTCCAAACATTGCTTAAGAATTTAGACTATAAAAGGAATACATTTATATATTTTTTGTATTGAAAGAGAGTTGAACATTTTAAGATTGAGACTAAAGGATGTGCATATGGCTGAAATATATATCTTAAGTTTATCAAGTTCTCCGCCTGTAGAAAGTCTTCAGGACAATCGTCCGTACATTTATAGCAGGATGATGGAGATTTAAGGTCACCCCTAATCGTCCTAATCTGTCAGTAGCTGTGTGGTCTCAGGTTCTAACTACTTTGCTTGTGTAGGATTATGTTTCCGAGTTCTCTGTTGGTCAATGAGCCCTGAGAACAGAATGTGACCTTGTTCCTGATGCGTGTTGGTTAAAATAAATAAATAAATAAATAAAAAAGCTAAAAAATACTCGTACATTATAGGTAAGGACTCTTTTTCTTTTTGGCTACAGTAGTCAACTCAAAAATAGTGTCTTGGTGAGATAAGAGTCCCCTCCTCAAAATAGACGAGATGTTGAAGGTGTTATGGATTTTAAGAGTTCATCTTTCAGATGATATCAAATACTGTACATACTCATTCATGCAGCTATGCTGGCCTGGAATACTAACCTGTTTAATTTATGGGTCCTACTATAAAACTCCAGAAGGATTTTGTTTACGAGACAGCAGTAAAACTCTGTTTAAACTGTTATGAAAATGAAAAGGAACTGCCATTTATAAAAGTATGCCTGTATAACTTACAAATTATGCTTCCTTAAATTGATAGTGGTCTTCACTTACATTGAAAAAGTGCCACTGTTTTAAACCCCCAAAATAATATTTTTTAAAGGGGACGTTACCGTTTTTTTTCCCTCTTAGTTGTTGTTATAATGTGCTTAACAACACAAAAATCTGTGAATAAATTTTTTTACTGAATTCACGTTTGTTTAACCCAAATTTAAGTCGGGAATTATACAAGGATTGCAGTTAACATGACATGCTTTACTATTTTCTTCTTCTTCATTTTTATTGGTAAAACAGTAAATCTGAAAATTGATGAATAACGACATTAATTATATTTTAGCAATAAAAATGTTATTTTGATTAATGAGTCGGCATATATGCAAGTGAGCCAGAAGCTCAGTGCTCATTACGAGGACAGAGAGAGAGAGAGGGGACATATGCATAGTATGAACATCTCAAGCGCAAAGCTCTGGCTGGTAAAACAGAAGCCCCGCCCACCTGCAGCTTAAACTTGTTTGCCTGGGGCAGCCAATCAGAAGCAATCTGGCTAAAAGGAAAGGAAGCTGAAGCAGCTTCTTTCAGACAGTGGTCCAATTGAAACGCTGCACCGAGATTGAGTACAAGTTACATATGATTACTTTGAATTGTGAATCAGTAATAGTAGTTGTAGAAGTGCAGATCTGCAGCTCAGTTTTTTTTGAGTCACCACTAAAAACAGAATGAAGAGCTTGAAAAAGTATTGAAAGCTGTACGGTGGATTTTGGCTTGTATAAAATTAACATTAACTTGTTTTCTCCTCTATTGTATCAAGTTAAGAGGAAATGAAGTATTCTCCTATTAAACCAGTGTAGTTTAAAGCTTTGCATTCATGCTGTATATGATCTAACACAGAAAAGCGCGACAAGATTCTTACCCGAGGATAAACAGTGGATCACACTTAAACCCATTCCATATCATTATCAAGTTAAATCTGCAAAACTAATGGGGTCATGTGCTGGGTACTCCTAAATGTCCCAGTAAAATTGGGCCATTTGGCTTCTAAAAATGCATCACCAGCCATGTACGTGACTCCAGTAAAATGAAAGCCACTTTTGATCAACAGGCTCACTTTCCTGTTAGCTCCCCTGTGGCTTATATAGTACAGCCTTACGTGTGTGGAATGGTGCGAACAACCGGGAACTCTTTGGCCCAGTTTACCTCATAGATACTGATCACACTGCAGAGTCGAAGTGTGTCCCCACACTCCCATTTTTCATGTTTTTCTCCTGCCAAAAATTTGATTAACAAGCCCAAATCGAAGATCCGGTGTTCTGAAATGAAAAAGCAGCAAAGCTGTAGTGGTGCCATGCTCAGCAGCACAGTGTCACCTGCTCTATTTATATCCCAAGAGGAATTCCGGATTCAGAGACTCAGCTGCCACTTCTATTATTACTATTAGCTAATGCTGTAACAAGTATCCACCTAACACCCACGCTGTAGCTCTTTTATCAAGAGTCTTATTGCTCAGCACTAATTATGTCCATGCTGTCAATACCACACATGCCCCGTACTATTACATTTTAAGTTGTCCAAAGAACTTCAGGGTACACTATAGTAAGTTATATAAAAAAAAAATCTCATTGATATTACCCTGCCTTTCCAGTCAGTCATTAAAGGATTGTTATGACGTCTGTGAAAATGTTTGGTTCACTTCGTTATGTCTCCCAGATGCATGATATTTATCAGCATACAGTGTGCACTCCACAGAATGTCGTGTTAATGGCAGTAACCTTCTTTAGGAAGCATGTCGGTGTCTCCTGGCTCCATATCTTTAGGTGACAAACATCACCTTGTCCCTTTCCCTTTGCTTGTGGCGTGCAAGTCAGCAGAGACAGACCTAGTTGCATAAGATGGCCAGCTGCACCACCCCGGTGCTTAACACTACAGATCTGGGAACATGTATAGAGTTCACAAGTGGAGGAGGTCAGAGGCGGGGGCTTGATGGTTTAAGCCTAGCACATGGTGATCCCTCAGCCTGGCACATGGGCGTGGCGTGCGAGCGCCACAGTGGGAGTCTGAGGTGATGGGTGTCCTAGCTGTAGTAGTCCCTGCACACGCAGTCGTGGACAGAGGCGGAAGATGGAAGGGAGCAAAGGAGAAACCTTATCCTTCTGGGATATTGAGTTAAATGTCACTGCTCTGCCTGAGGGAGACACTGACAGGCCGACCCTTATCGCAACCCCGAAATCTCAGAGGTCACGATGAGAATATGACAGCTGAGGCTCAGTGAAGGACTTGCTGAAGCAGATATAAGACGCTGGCAGATCCGAGCAAATACAATGTCTTTGAATATGTCCAGAAGCAAAACAAAATGTAATATGACATGAAAATAATCCCTCTGTTAGTTAGTTTAACTTCATTGGTAAGACTTTCCTTCTTCTCACTGGATTTTTCTACATGTCTAAACATAAGTTCTCATATTTATCATCACACTTTAGAAAATAAATATTATTATCATTTTAATTATGTGCACTCTGGGCAGCATATAAGAAGTCCACGTGGCAGGTGGCCACCAGAAGCTGATGGGAAACATGGATTCCAATTTCACAGATATCAATTTGCAGATATCTTAAACGCACATTTAATTCACAGTAGAACATAGAAAACGTATGAAACTTTAAACTGAGACGGTTTATTATTGTCTCCTAAAAGTCGGGACGGGGGCAGCAAACTTACTGGAAAAGTTCACCAATATGCAAAACACTGTCTAAAAATGGTGGAATAATTTCAGAATAATGTTCATCAAAGTAAAATAGCCTTGAATGCTTGAATATTTTACCATCTACTGAACATAATATCACTGTGGAAGAAATGTCTGTGTGCAACAAAGATGGCAGAAGATGAAATTTGGATGCCCGTGATTTCCAGGCCTTTCCAGCTTATAATCAGCACTCAGTTCAAAACCTCTGATGGTATGAGGTGCATTGGTGTCTATGGAACGTGCAGCTAGCACATCTGGAAAGTCTATAACTGGTATCAGAGCAACATATGCTCCCATCTTATTTCGGGGAATGCCTTATGTATTTCAACAAGTCGATGATGAAAGACAGAAGACCCAGGACTGTTGAGCAGCTAAATTCCATTATCACAGCGTTCCCCAACCTTTTTTGCACCACGGACCAATTTATGTCCGAAAATATTGTCACGGACTGGCCTTTAAGGTGTCGTGGATAAATACAACAAAATAAAACCAGTACCAGTACCAAAAAAAGGAAGATTTCTTCAAAACACACAGCAAAACACCCAGAAAACCGAGTTAACGATAAAAACCCTGAAAACCATAAATTTCACACCCTAGCCTCAACTCTCACAGCCCGCTACCAAACGGCTTATGGACGGGTACCGCGGTTGGTTGCACTATCATCAAGAATGAGACAACACTTCTCTCCCAAAAGTCCAGCAACTTCTCTCCTCAGCTCCCAGATGTTTGCAGACTGTTGTTAAAGTGGCTGGGACGCTACGCAGTGCTAAACATGGCTGTGTCCCAACTTTTTTGAGATGTGTTGAGCTAATATTTTTCATGAAATAATACATCGTCTCAGTTTAAACATTTGAAATCTTTTCTATGTTTTAGTGCGAATGAAATGTGGGTTTATAAGATTTGCAAATGATTGGATTCTGTTTTATTTAAATGTAAATCAGCGAGGATGTTTTGTGTGTTTTGTAACTGAGGTAGCAAAATGCACGCACAAATACAGGAGTCAATTTGTGTCTTTGCATAGCGATAAAGAAATCATATGCAGAACTCATGAACATCTTTTAAAATATCAAACAAAACAAAAATCTTTTGGTTATTTTTGTTTACTCTAAAGCAGTTCTGCAGTAGCTGTTAAACATGTTGAGCAATGATTACTGCTGCTCGCACTCCAGCACCTGTCATTTTATTGATTATGAATAGCAGCACAGATTCCTGTCCACAGAGGACTCCACACCGCCCCGCAGTGTCTTTACTGCTGTTATAACAAACAGTAAATCAATAGATCCGTGCTCAGCATCGTAACACTCAGATTTATGGAAAAGGTTTTCATTATATAAAGACGTAGTGACGTGCTGTTTTCAGAGGCAGGCAAACAAATAATGAAAGAAATATATACACATCCTCATTTAACCTGCAGATTTATGGCTTAAAAATGTATGAGCTGATCTCCCACAACCATGAGGTGGGAAAAAGGAACATATTAGCTGTAATAAACTTGATGCTCTGCTTCCACCACAAGAGGCCATTGTGACTCACTGAATAACAGTTGTGGTGGGATCATCAGCCACACATCTACTTAAGCTGTGCCGTATCAACCTGCTGCCAACCATTGCTCATAAAAAAAGAGAAAATAAAACTCGATCCTCCTGTATCTGCAGCCGGGGCTTCTCCTCTGTGGCGGGATAGTATGACACACTGGCCATCCTCTTGGCATTCAGCGCCCATTCCTCTACTACACGCTCACTTTCTTCATTCCACTATCGTTCCCATGTCTTACTCAACCAGGTCGATCATCAGGCTTGGTGTCTGTGTTATTTCACATGCTTGTGCACATGTTGGTGGCAGCAGATGATGCAGCTCTGGTGTACGGAGCTCACCCGGTGGAACTGTGAAGCGTAAATGCGCCAACTTGTCGGACTTTTATTCTGTTGGTAGAAATGCAAGCTAATTTTTGTACTAAATTATTTGTCTACCATCTCCCTTCATCAATGTCTCAGCCTGTGTGTCTCTGGCTCGTCCACCTTCCTCAGCAAAAACCAGTTGAGCCGTCACTCAATGTGCACCCCCCCCCCCCCCCCCTGCACCCCTCTGGATGATCTGCTGTCTCGCTCTCTCACCTTCTCCCTTCGTCTTATTCCACTGACCATGCATGTTCCAAAAACAGATCTCATTTTCATCCATGGTACAAATCGCCTCCACCCTCACCCCCACTCCCCCGCAAGCCCCTGCACCGTCTCTCTCTCTCTCTTGCACTGCCTCCTTTCCAGATCCAAGCCTTTTCCCGAGTTTCTGTCCAAGTCCACCATCTCACCTCCCCGTTGCTCCACCCCGAGCTCCACCCTCACACCCCTTACCATGAGCACACACGCTGGAATTTGGAGGCGTGTAATAACTGGGTCCCGACCAATCACCGGCCTTGTAGTCATATAAATCCCTGAACATACATGCACTTATTCGCTCTTTCTGTCAGTCCAGCACTCCTGAATTGGAGGGTGCCACACGTCTAGGTGAGGGTGGTGGAACAAGGGTGAAAACAGCAGAGAACAACAAAGAAGTCAAAGAGCGGGGCTAGACACGGTTAGTCGGCCAATCCCTTGTCTATCCAGAGAAGATGGAGAACGCACACGCGAAGACCTCGGTAGAATGCCTGGCCTACTTCTCGGTGAACGAGAACACTGGTCTCACTCCTGACCAGTTCAAGAAGAACCTGGACAAATATGGCTTCAATGGTGAGAGTTCGGGCATCGGGGATGGGTGGGAAGCCTACTGAAGGAAGAAAACCCCACGTAGTAACTGTCAATGAAACATCTCAGTGTTTGCATTCAGAATATTCCACAAAGCATCACAGCTTTTGCTAAGATAAGTTCTGGAAGTCTTCCTTAGTCAACACCAGTGGAGTTTCTTGCCTTGCTTGTAGTTAGCAGGGCTGGGTTAAAGCTTTTTTAGAGTGCAGTCGCAGCAGCTGATAAAAATGCAGAGACATTGAGAAGCAGAGACTTTGAGAGCTTTGAAGAGCTATTTAAAGATAGCCAGAGAAGATGACTGGAGAGCGAGAGAGACAGGTGACGGCTCAGGAAGCTTCCTGGGTGATATATGGTGTGGGCAATAGCAAGAGGTGTGGATAATTTTAGGCCGGATCAAATGGGGAGGTCCTCAGACGGCTTACGACTAAGTGATCGGGAATATGATTGCTAATCAATAACTACAAGGAAGGCAAATTCCATGGCAAGAGTTGCTTAATAATGTATTACAGTTATTTTAGCAGTCATGTTCCTGCACTCACTGTGACGTTGCTTTACAACACTTAGTAAGCAGTCATTACATTTTTATTAATTGAATTTTTGTGAAAACAGTCGAGCTTCACAGAGGTTTTGCAGGCTTTGACTGGAAATCAAAGTAGGCTGGGTCCTCCTGAAATAATTAAGCAACACAATGTGTTTTTAATTAAGCCACTGAGTTGTAGAGCTTAAGTTATTAAGTGTGAAGCACACAGAGGATTTTGAAAAGGTGGATGTTTTTATAAACTAGAGGGCGCATTTATTGTATAATTCCATCATAGTGTTATGCTGATAATGTTTAATAACGATCGTGAGACACTTTAACTGACTGTCTTTTCGCCCCGCTCTCCTTCTGTCTCCACCTCCTTCACTTTGGTGTGCAACTCCAGAGCTGCCCGCTGAGGAGGGTAAGTGTTCCTTCAACACATTTACTGCATGTTTAAATGTGAACAAGAGCTTCCAGACACCTGATATCACCCAGAGAGAATGACTGGCGTGACTTCACTGAAGTCACGCTCATCCTCAAAAGGTCTTCAGTCAAAACAAGCAGGCAGCATTTTGATTGTGTAATTTAATCACCATAAGATAATTGCATCACACTTGCCACTGAAGATTGTTGGTCAATCACAAATCCAAACCATAGTGTGCAAACTTGTACCACACAAATACACTCTAATGCATGCTTAATGAGGTGATTATTATCCACTGATTGTGTCCTTGTCCTGCAGGTAAGAGCATCTGGGAGCTGGTCGTTGAGCAGTTTGAGGACTTGCTTGTCAGGATCCTGCTTCTGGCCGCTTGCATCTCCTTTGTAAGTAAACAAGCTATTCCTGTCATTTACATTTTAAGCTTAAGTGACAGGAGGAGTATTTGTAGTAGACATAATAGCAGCAGCAACAAATGAAGCAAGGCACTGACACTTGTGGACAGGTTCCAAGTTTAATAGCACTACTAACAAGAATACACTCTTCAGGTTTAAGATAACATCCAGCTAATCATTTCACATGTTTAGATGTAATCTCCGGCCCCTCACACATTCTTAAGAGTCAACTTAAAAGGTGATTGCATTTAGTTTAGTCCATCACACAAACCAGTCCACTAAAGCAAGCATGCTGCAGTTACTTGCACTACTTTATGGCCACTTTGTCAAGACAGCTTCCCATCCCCTCCGCCCCTCTATGTATTTTTGAGGACGACAACTTGAGAAGAGGGAGACCAATTGCGAAGTCTACTAGGAGGTGTATTAATTGCTATGGCCAGTTTCACCCTTTCGGGCAGCTGTCACGATGGCCTTAGAAGGCGAATATTGAGGAGCCAGTGAGAGATGGGGGGCTTGAGGAAGTGGTAAGGGTAAGGGTTTATTTTAAGAAAGCCCCAAGCTGAGGAGAGAAACTGAATCCTTCGGGAAAGGTCAGGCCTGAAGAAGGAACGAAGGGCCTCCTTAGAAAGACACTTTTAAGTCAGAAGGAGTGAAGAGCTATTAGGACACTGAGATTAATCTGAAATCATTTTTACACAGCTATTATCAAAATAAAAGCGTTAGTACAGGAAAAGAAAAGACCAAAATATGACTAAATGTAAATGATGAAAAGGTCTAAAAAATGTCTGTGTAGGTATATGTTTAAAATTATTGTGCTTTTCTTTCTTTTTTTTTAAAATTGTTTACATGTTTTTTTTTAATCATGTAACTGATATAGATAAAAACACTGAATTCATACAAATATAAAAAGTCCCATAAGTACCTACCCCCCCTTCATGGCAATCTCTACAACCGCTAACACATTTGTACAAGCTTATATACTTGTTAGAGGTTTTTAGTTCAGCTTACAAGAAAAATTAATGAAAAGCATTTTGTTGTTAAGAGATATCGGCCCGCTGGTTCTCAGGAGCAGGATAGCCCATTGTCACTGTTGTCTCCACCGCACTAACCATGCTCTCACCACAGGTGCTGGCCTGGTTCGAGGAAGGTGAGGAGACCGTTACTGCCTTCGTGGAGCCCTTCGTCATCCTTCTTATCCTCATCGCTAACGCTGTTGTTGGCGTGTGGCAGGTCAGTAATGAGGCCCAGGTCGTTGAGCAATAAGCTGTATCCATTACACTGATGACCGAAAGTACACAGGTTCCAGTTACTGCCCGAGTTGGGTTCTCAATTCGCATTTTCAAGCTCTTAAATCTGAAATGTACATCAGCGCTCACTCGATCTTATGTGCAAGTATGAAAACATTTATATAATATTATTACTGTATGACTTTTTAAAATATTTAACACGTTATATCTGGCGTTGTTTGGACTTCAGACATTTAGTCATGCTCTTCTTCATACATGCCAATAAGTGTGTGGCACTGCTGTCAGGCATCACTCAGAGAGGGAACATTGCTGTCATCATGTTCATGCCAAGTGTTGAAATCAGCTGCTTCCCTTCCCTTCTGTTTTCCGCATCTAAAGAACTGACATTAGCAACCCGCTAATCAAAGATCATCCCAGATTACATTTCCCTAAATGAGTTTATTTTCTTGCACTACTTTCCATACTGATTTTAAAAAAAAAAAATCTCTAAAAAGAAAACCCACCATAAAAATTCTACTGAAACCTAATATGGACCAGACCACATCAGATAACAGATGTGACCTACTCATGTGACATCAGTAACGGGTGTAATTGCTGTGGGTAATGACTCAAAGCCTCTTAGAGGACATGCCCAGTGCCAGACCAAGGACAAAATTAGTATAGTTTACATTCAAACGAGGATGAACAGGCATGTGGACATCCGTGTGGTGTCTCTGTATCCTCTGATACAAAGATTATACTTTTATTTGTCTGCAGTTTTTAAGCAGATCCCGTTTTCTTCTTTCAACTCTTAATGAGAGTTTGTGTCTGTGTTTGCCGCAGGAGCGTAATGCTGAAAGTGCCATCGAGGCTCTCAAGGAGTACGAGCCCGAGATGGGCAAAGTTTACCGCTCTGACAGAAAGAGTGTGCAGAGGATCAAGGCCAGGGAAATCGTCCCTGGAGACATTGTGGAAGTGTCTGGTAAGAGATGTCGAGCTTCCACATGGGGAGTCTGTGTTAATTATTTTTTTAAATGGTCTGTCGGGGGGCTCTGTATATATTTTCAACTGGGGAATACTCACAACCTGTTGTATCAAATACTCTTCGATGTCTAATTACAGTGAAGCTGTGAAGATGCTTTCACTGAGTTCCTTGCATTTCTATTCAGGGAGTGAAAGGCAGACACAAGTTTAGGATAGATGTGCCCGAGGAAGGCTGATGTCAGAACCTTGTGTCTTTTTAAGGCGGCGTGAATGAGGCACGACAGAGTAACACCGCAGCGAAAACATGCTGACTGTAGGAAAACAAAATTATGAGTATAAATACCCCCACGAGCACCTGCCGCACCGCCTCTTCCCTCGCTGCCGTTGACACTCCTGTTAATTTGTCAGTGCACACCTGTTGCCACTCTAGCTGGTGGCCCTGCCCCCCTCACCATGTGTGCTTCACTCTGATTGGTCAGAGCATGTGTCATTTAGAGCTCTGCACTATTATGAAATCCGTGGATTAAGTATAGAAATTTAGCAAGTTGTCTGAGCATTTGGTGCCTATTTTAGGAGCTATTCATAGTATTAGCGGTGGTAGTATTATATTTCACTTTGATTGAATTCAGTTTTAATAAATGAGTGACATGAATTGAACTATTTGGCACTATTGCAGTCATTTGGATGTTATGGAGGTGCCAACATAATTAAGTAGGAAACGTTTTTCACACACAGTCCCCATGGTTGTTTTTAACTTCTTTCTAATGTCAGTAAGAAAGTTATTTATGTGTTCTCTAACAGTTCACTAAATGTTAATGATAACTTCTCTTCTTTGCACAGTTGGTGACAAAGTCCCCGCTGACATCAGGATTGTTTCTATTAAGTCCACCACCCTGCGTGTTGACCAGTCCATCCTTACTGGTAAGCTTTTAAGAAAATCAGCCACTACATCCTTTTCTGTCCTTTCTCCGTTGGCAGTTTTGAGTTAATTCTCTGATTTCACTCTCAGGCGAGTCTGTCAGTGTGATCAAGCACACTGAATCTGTTCCTGACCTCAGAGCTGTCAACCAGGACAAGAAGAACATGCTTTTCTCTGTCAGTATATCCTGTTACTATGATAATTATTTCTCTCACCTGTCCTTTCATTTCCTTAGCCTTACCAGGTTTCTCTTCCCCGTTTTTTTTCTCTGTAGGGTACCAACATTGCTGCCGGCAAGGCCGTTGGTGTGGCTGTCGCCACTGGAGTCTCCACTGAGATTGGCAAGATCCGTGACCAGATGGCTGCCACCGAGCAGGAGAAGACTCCTCTGCAGGCCAAGCTGGACGAGTTTGGCGAGCAGCTGTCCAAGGTCATCTCCCTGATCTGCGTTGCTGTCTGGGCCATCAACATCGGCCACTTCAATGACCCCGTCCACGGAGGCTCATGGATCCGTGGTGCTGTCTACTACTTCAAGATCGCTGTTGCTCTGGCTGTCGCTGCCATCCCTGAGGGTGAGGACAGGAAACACAGTGAAAGAACAACATGTTTCCACTCCGCTGCTTGTTTGTCACACTCAGTTTTTCACTAATGTCCCTCAGGTCTGCCCGCTGTCATTACCACCTGTCTGGCCCTTGGTACTCGCCGTATGGCCAAGAAGAATGCCATTGTCAGAAGCCTGCCCTCTGTGGAGACCCTGGGCTGCACCTCCGTCATTTGCTCTGACAAAACTGGCACCCTCACCACCAACCAGATGTGTGTGACCAAGGTGGGTTTTTAACCAATGAAGAAAAGTGTACTTTAGACAGCTTTCATGAACTCTCCTTCATGTGCAAAAACTGTCTTTGTTTCCTCCCCTGCAGATGTTTATTGTCAAGACTGTTGATGGGGACCACGTTGACCTCGATGCCTTTGATATCTCTGGCTCCAAGTATACCCCAGAGGGCGAGGTGTAAGTTGGCTTTTATTGCCATGTATCGTTGTTCGGTGTAGCCAATCAAATTCAGACAATCCAACGCTAATTTGTTTGCAATTTCCTCCTATCAGTACCCAGGGTGGTGCCAAGGTCAACTGCAGCTCACACGACGGTCTTGTTGAGCTGGCTACCATCTGCGCCCTGTGCAACGACTCCTCTCTGGACTACAACGAGGTAAAATCGGAAAGCCACACTTTTTATTTGCCACAATTCGACTTTACTACCTGCAGAGAAAGAAATTCTCTCCTTCATTTCTTGTTTTCTGTAGTCCAAGAAGATCTATGAGAAGGTCGGTGAGGCTACTGAGACCGCCCTGTGCTGCCTGGTTGAGAAGATGAACGTGTTCAACTCAAACGTGAAGAACCTGTCCAGAATTGAGAGAGCCAACGCATGCTGCTCAGTAAGTCAGCTCGTTTCATTTGTGGAGCAATGAAGGCGATTTACGTTTGCTGATGAAAACCATTGTAGTGAGCTGAAGTTACGCTTGAGAGTTTTTATTGCTTTATAGTAAAAACATATATATCGATCAATAGGTGATCAAGCAGCTCATGAAGAAGAACTTCACTCTGGAGTTCTCCCGTGACAGGAAGTCCATGTCTGTTTACTGCACTCCTGGTAAAGGTGATGGTGGTCCCAAGATGTTTGTTAAGGTCAGTTCACTCTTACCTGTTGTCATAGTGTTTGGGATAAAAGATGGACTAGGGTTCTGAAAACTGCAATCTTTCTAATGGCCAGCAGGGGGTGACTCATCTGATCCAGCTGTGTAAAGGTCTATGAGAAAGCACATCATCCATCACCATTAATCGCTTTTCTCATGACGTTATGGTCTCAAACCTTTAGTTTCTGATTTTATTGTATGCAACATAGCAATCATCTAATTATCTTATGAGCATTCAGTGTCCCCGGGTTTGTTAGTAGATTCACTCCCTGCTTGTGATGTCTGTTTTTACAACAAAGCTAAGCTGGCCTGTCAACACGCAACATACAACTAAAGATGATAAACGTAATAAAATTCTGGATTTAAAGTCACTCATATCTTTCATAAGTCATTTTTGTTCTACTACAAGTTGCACTGTTAAAATGATTTAGTTGAAATGTAGTAGCTTAAAGCTGACATCTTCAGCTTTTTGGTGTAGAAGTTCCTAAAAAATTAATTCTGTTGGTATTTGCATTTTTCCTTTAAAAAAAAAATTGTAGCAGATGGAATAAATATTAAAGAACAGGCCGAAATTGTTTGTCTCTGTGCCGCCTTTACAATCTTCCTGCTTCATGCCTAGGGTGCTCCTGAGGGTGTGATTGACAGGTGCGCCTATGTGCGTGTCGGCACCACCCGTGTGCCTCTGACCAACGCCATCAAGGAGAAGATTCTGGCTGTCATCAGGGACTGGGGTACTGGCCGTGACACCCTGCGTTGCCTGGCCCTGGCCACTCGTGACACCCCACTGAAGCTGGAGGAGATGAACCTTGAGGACTCCACCAAGTTTGCCGATTATGAGGTTAGACATCCTGACTGAACTGAAACCTGGAGATACAGCCATGACAACATGTAAAAACTTGGATTGATTTGTTTCCTTCTCCCCTAAGATGGACCTGACCTTCGTTGGCTGTGTGGGTATGCTGGATCCCCCTCGTAAGGAGGTCACTGGCTCAATTGAGCTGTGCAGAGATGCTGGAATCCGTGTCATTATGATCACTGGTTAGTGTCATGGAGAGCTTTTTTATTATACCATTCTTATCATCAGAAAATCTGATCTTTCTGTTCTGCTAATACACAATCATACAAAGTTGTTTTTATTCTCCGGAAACTGTCCTTTTTACAAGGTTTCCACTCATTTTCTCCTTCTCCATGTGTCAGGTGACAACAAGGGAACTGCTATCGCTATCTGCCGTCGCATTGGCATCTTCGGCGAGGACGAGGATGTCTCCGGCAGGGCCTACACCGGACGCGAGTTTGATGATCTGCCTCTCCACGAGCAGTCCGAGGCTGTGCGCAGGGCTTGCTGCTTTGCCCGTGTGGAGCCGTCCCACAAGTCCAAGATCGTTGAGTTCCTCCAGAGTTATGATGACATCACTGCCATGGTAAGAGCCCAGCAGTGCAGGATGCAAACTAAACCTGTTACCGACACAGAGGTTGTGTTAAAGTGTTGTCTGGTGGTTGGTTTGTCTAATGCATACTTCATCTCCTCCAACCGCAGACTGGTGATGGTGTGAACGATGCCCCTGCCCTGAAGAAGGCCGAGATCGGCATCGCCATGGGCTCTGGCACTGCCGTTGCCAAGTCTGCCTCTGAGATGGTCCTGGCTGACGACAACTTCTCTTCCATTGTGGCTGCTGTTGAGGAGGGCAGAGCTATCTACAACAACATGAAGCAGTTCATCCGCTACCTCATCTCCTCCAACGTTGGTGAGGTCGTCTGGTGAGTGACCTGTTTGACACACACTCTGTACAGCTACACATCTTTCTTTTTGTCTCTGGCTTAACTTCAGCCCATTACCCTCCCTCAGTATCTTCCTTACCGCTGCTCTGGGTCTGCCCGAAGCTCTGATCCCCGTCCAGCTGCTCTGGGTCAACTTGGTGACTGATGGTCTGCCCGCCACTGCTCTGGGCTTCAACCCACCTGATCTGGACATCATGGGCAAGCCCCCACGCTCCCCCAAGGAGCCTCTGATCTCTGGCTGGCTGTTCTTCAGATACATGGCTATTGGTGGTAAGTGGAACTGTGTGAGTTTGGATGGATTTTGATTGAAAGTAGGTACAACAGTTGTCTACACTGACACGATCCACCTACACTAACAGGATATGTCGGTGCTGCCACTGTTGGTGGCGCTGCCTGGTGGTTCATCTATGACCCCACTGGCCCCGGGGTCACCTACTATCAGCTGGTGAGTGTTTTTCTCTGTTTCCTGTTGCTTTCCACTAAACACAGATGTAGACATTTACTGATTTTACTTCCTATCCGTGCAGTCACACTTCATGCAGTGCCACGATGACAACGAGGACTTTGAAGGCCTGGAATGTGAAATCTTTGAGGCTTCTCCTCCCATGACCATGGCCCTGTCTGTACTGGTCACCATTGAGATGTGCAATGCTCTTAACAGGTACTTCTTTGAATGTGATAGAGGAGGATGTAGCTTGTAAAAAAAAAAAGGTTTCTTCATGCAACAGATATATTCTGCTCTCACGTCTCTTCTTCTTCTTCCTCTTCAAGCTTGTCTGAGAATCAGTCTCTGGTGCGCATGCCCCCATGGAGCAACTTCTGGCTGCTCTCTGCCATGACCCTGTCCATGTCCCTGCACTTCATGATCATCTATGTTGATCCTCTCCCTGTGAGTCAGAAGTTCAGTTTGAAAATCTTTTTTGTTTTAGAAGCTCTAGTTTATGTGGATTTCCTCCGTGGGGTTCAGCTTCATCTGACTTCCATTCTTTTCCTCTCCAGATGATCTTCAAGTTGACCCATCTGTCAGTGGAGCAGTGGCTGATGGTCCTGAAACTTTCCTTCCCCGTCATTGCCATTGATGAGGTGCTGAAGTTCTTCGCCCGCAACTACGTTGAAGGTAAGCAGCACTTTTATAAATCCTCAAGAACAAAAATAAACAGAGATCTGTCCCAGTTCCTAAGATAACAGATAATAGTTTTACTTAATCATTCATGCATTACTACCATCATCTTTTCAGACTATTTATTAATATTTTAACTTATTAAAATTAACCTAGCCTTTATCTAATTTCATTTTAATTCAATCAGGTTTGATTCTGTGTTTTTAATCTGCCTGTTTTCACTTCTCTCCATTCATCATTAACTCACGTAACCCGTTTGTTTTTGTCCATTTCCAGCTTAAATTCAGCCAACCCATCACCATTAACCTGTAACTAAATCAAGGTATTCCAAGGCTCACACTGCAGTGTGTAGCGCTGTGTAGAGACTGTTTGTCTGTTTGTGTATTTGTTGCTATTTCAATGTGTTCAAGCTGTTATCAGACTCACTGTGACCTCCGGGGTCTCCTCACTACTCATTCATTGAAAATCAAATTGAAAAACATTGGGTATCATGACTTTCTTTATGGGGAGACCCTCGAGTGTGTTGAACTGAGGTTTCTGTTTATTGGTTTTTGTTTTTTTCTTCGTGAGATCACCGTGAGCAGGTGAGTAGATCACTTTGTATCTCACCAAGGTTACCTTTTATAATCATTATATAAACATTAAACAAATGTTTTTTCTTAGCACTTTATGATATAGCTGTAAGCAGATAAAAGGTCTGTGTGAGTATTAATTGTTCCCTTTGTCAACAGATTTTACTCTTAATCTCTTTTACTGTTAGCATTATGTGTAGTTTTTTCCTCTAGAGCTGCAATAAACTCCAAAATAATTTATTACATGTTTATATGAAGCTTATAAATAATAACAGTGACTTTTTCATAAAGTAAGCCCCACATTTAAAATGCTCTCCCTTGTAAATAAAGGCTTAAATTGTCTTAAACTTCTTAAACTAGCTTATATTTCTGAAAGAAAGTCATACTGTGAAACTGTTCTTTGTTCTCCTTATGAAGACAAATTGGGGATGTAGCTTTTTTATGTTTAAACCCTCAAACTCTGGAACCTACCTTCAAATATGAAGTCTAACAATAATTTCAAGCAGTTCTTAAAATGCACCTTTTTAATGAGACATTTAGCTAATGTTTCCACTAAATAATAGATCGCTATACAGCCTACGAGTGAGCTCAGCCACATTTAGTGGTCTGGTAAATAAAGAGCATGTGCATTTTGTCTTTGTCAGTATCATGTTGGCCTCCTACTTCTGTCGTGTCAAAGTTTGTTTGTTTTCATATTTCTGTTTATATTCAACAGGATTTTGTGCAGAATTTAATTTTATGTATTGCTTACGGATAAAGTGCTTAAGAAATTTAAGAAAACACAACTATTTTACAAATCTGTAAAGTTTTTACATTTCTTTGGGGGGTTTAACCAAGTTCATGTTCTAATTTGAGCCAACACACCAGACCTGACTGAGAAGTCAAAAGTTAAGTGAGGGTAACTGTGGTTCAGGGGGTTGGGAAGCGCTTCTGTAACCGGAAGGTCGCTGGTTCGATCCCTGGGCTCTCCGTCCTGGTCGTTGTGTCCTTGGCCAAGACACTTTACCCTACTTGCCTACTGGTGTTGGCCAGGGGGGCCGATGGCGCGATAGGGCAGCTGTGGCTGCAACTGTAGCTGCCTCCACCAGTGTGTGAATGTGAGAGTGAATGAATAGTGGCATTGTAAAGCGCTTTGGGTGCCTTGAAAAGCGCTATTTAAATCCAATCCATTATTATTATTATTAAACACTGAAGCTAATTTTCTGTTCAGCAATGTAAAAAAATAACTGTACTGGCAAAAAAGTAAGTAAAGTCCTCAGTAAGTAACTGGCATTTGAAGTAATAATGTGCTTTATTATTTTGTAAAACAGTAAATTTATAAATACACGAATGACAATATTTCTTTTTTAGCATCAAAAATATCATTTTGATTAAAGGGCTTGTGTATAAAGGCTGATTAACCAGACCAGAAATATTAAAAAATATTTTAGTAAACTAACAAAACTGTTAATTTAGGGCAGCTGACCACCCTTACCTTGGTGGTCTTATAAATTTTTAAGCACTGTGTGTGTGTGTGTGTGTGTGTGTGTGTGTGTGTGTGTGTGTGTGTGTGTGTGTGTGTGCATGCAGGTGTCTGTTTATATGTATGCATTTCTGTTGCATTGCTTGTATTTTGTAGTTTTAATATGTTTTTATGCTTGTGAAGTCCTTTGATCCTCTGCATGCCATATTGAACTGTACACAAACTGAATTTTGTGAAGCCCTGTCACTTTAAGTTTGAGAGACGCTATCAAAGTGTCATTCTTCTTATCACACGAGAAATCACGTAGTTTTCCTTTGTTTACCAAATCACGTGTCTCTGGTCTCTGCAGCAGGTACAGAAGTTAAATAGAGATGTAGAAGAAGAGGATCTTCAGGGCTGAAGAGAAAGAAGCGGAGGAGAGAGAAAGATCACAGCCAAAGAGGGGAGCCATAAAGAAGAAAAAGACTGAAAAAAGAAAACCTTATGGAAAAAAAACAAACAATAAAATTTGTTTAAAATCTGCAATAAAAATAGTCTCTGTATAAGGAAGGAGATTGAATTAAAATGAGGGGAAGTATCCTGATTAACCAGATAAAGCAGTAATATTTAAGATTTTATTCTAAGAAGTAAAGTATGTATTAAAGGTGATTATTTTTTTTTGTTAACCTTGGATATTCTCAGCTGTTGTGTTTTTGCGTCCTCTGTCCATTTTCATATGACTGACTTTCCAGCTCATTACTTTGATTCTAGTCTTCGTTGCTCGTGTCTTGTGCAGCCTCCCTGCTTTAGCTGGGCTCTGTACAGTGTGGTGTAGGGTTGTTTAAAATGACTTCATATGGGCAGAAAAACCACTTGCTTTCAGCCGCCAGCGCTCTCTATGACCATGCGGTCAGCGGACTCAGTTGGAGGTCTCGTGACATAAAATGGGCATGTCTACTCAGTCACAACACTTTTGGTCTTATATATTGTTTACTTGATAAGCTGCAATAAAGTGATGATTAAAAACTTGTGAATTTATTGTGGAGCATGTTTTTATTGGGAGTACATTTAGATGACCTCCTCTGGAAATGCCACGAGGATGAGTGATTACAGTGTTCAACATCCATACATATTAAATGTGAGTCAAACCATTTTAATTTTATAGCAACTATTTTGGTTTTTTTAGCCCATGACGGGTTTTTTTTGTTTTTCGCTTCTGCTGTTTAAGCGTGGCTCAGCGACAGTCATCAGTCTTTGGTTTGCACAGCGAATTCCAGAAACCCCCGGATCCATTAGATGAGGGTCCTGAACGGTATGTCGACGTCCTTCATCTGCTTTTCATAGTCTTCATCAAACAGCTTTGATTGCTCAGCTGTGAAATGGTTTTTCCAGTCACCCACTTCACCTGCATATGAAAAGGAAGACAATTTTGTTAAGTTGGAAAATTTATGCTAAAGCCTCTATCAATGTTTTTGTTTTTTTTGTTTTTTTGCACAAATGAATAACTGACTGGTGCTTAAAAAATGTTTTCCAAAACAGTCATATGTAATGCCCACACAGTGTCTCATTTACCGCTAATACATTTATTAAATTATAACATGTAACATACAACATGCGTGTAAACACTGTTCACATTTTGTATCACTGTGGATTTTAAATCAAAAACTGCAAAGTGCAGAATTCCAGCTTGAACTGCTCCGGATGTTTTTCAGCCATTTTTATATGTAGTCATTAGATGATTGATTGACAAGCAGTTTCTTGAGGCCATGAAATTTCAGAACTTATCAAACAATCCTTTTATTTAAAATCATGTACGTTTGTTAAACTCATTTTAAGCCTGTGAAAATGTGAGGTTATCTGTATGACTAGCTGTAATGTTTAGCCCCATACTTTTTTAAAAACCTGGACGTCTGCATTTCAGTTACATCTTGACTGTTTGAGTTAAGATCCACTGTGATGTGTACAGAGGTAAAACTCCCAAAACTGTATCTTTGTTTATAGATGTAATTATATTGTGCTGATTAAATACTTAATGACTGGTTTGTTAAAAGTGAGGGGGAAAAACTGACCATATAATTGTTGCAGAAGCCCAGGCTAACGATGCCTTGTTTGAACTAAAAATCCTCCAAAACTTTAAATCGACTCTAGTTAATATCTGCCAACAGACTTATTCATTTGAGTGTTAAGTTGTTGTAATGTATAAATAAAATAGAAGCGAGAGCTCAAAATCCAGGGACCTCTAGGGGGTGCCCCTGCACTGAAGGACAGGTAGCAGAGCAGTAATTGCTGCCTTTGAGGAGCTCAGACTGTTCACAAGTTGATTTAACCTTGTGACATTATTACATGAAGATATTTGTGTGTCTGAGACAAATATAGGTGTTCATGACATTTTAACTGCCCTACGTAAGGGACTCACTGGCGACTGAGATTGACTTTCCTGCATATCTTTAATTTAATAGTGCACCTTTTCTCATGAAAGGAGAGATGGACTGGTCAAACACCGGAGATGGAATGCAGGAGTAGTTGGCCATCGGGTTCTCCTTCATGTTTTTAAAGGAGGTGAGCTCCACGATTTGGCTGACGACCTCATCGGAGACCGACAAGTCCAGGTACTTCATGATGCGCTCCACTTCACGCCGAGGATTCTGGGAAAATAAATGTGACAGAGTATGTGCGGAGATTATTAATTTTTAAAATTCATTACAGATGTTCAAACAGATAAAACAAGAGGGGGTGTCACCACATTACGACTGAAAACAGCAAATACCTGAAGGTAACGGAAAAAGTAAAATCATAAGAAGTGATAAACAAAACACTGCAAACCGGTGAGGAGAGATTACATAACGGAAATCAAATTGGGAGAAGCTGTTAAATGGGAGTTCTTCCTCCTCACTGTGGACAACTGCTCACAGCAGATCATTGCCCTGTTGGGTTTCTCTCTCTAACACTTCAGGGTATTTAGCTTACAATATAAAGTATGCTGATATTTATGAATTGACTGGTCATGTGAAAAAGGATGTTTATCACGGGATTCTGTGCAGTCCTGTGAAAAACTAAGTACACCTTTACTGCTTCAGTTGGTAGAAGCAAGCTAATTAAATGCGCTTGATTAACTGATCTTCAGGAAGTGTGAGCACCTCTATAAAAGGTTTGCAAATACAGCATATCAACAGAAAACACCTCATACCAACTGTTAAGTAATCTACAGTTAAATGTGAAGCCATCTGTCCAATAGGTAAAGTTTCACTGAAATTAGATCATGCAAAAGGACAATGGCCACAAGCACAGCAGCAAATCTACCACAAAAGGGCTGGGAAAGAAAAGAATAAAGGTAAGCAATGGCCCGATCAAAGTCCACACCTCAAACTAACTGAAACCTGGGTTTAAATAAAGGTCTGCAAACATCAATGAACTGTAAGAAGGGTCCAAAAGTCTTCCATAACGATGTGAGAGACCGATAAGGTCATACAGAAAACCTTCACTTCAGGTTATTGATGCTAAAGGTGCTTCTACAAGCAACTGAATCACTGGGTGTTTTCCACACGACTGTGCAGTCCAACTTTCTCTGTCGTGCAACTAATACATATATACAGTTCTTTGAACAATATCTCAAAGTATTTTTTTAATTTATATTGAATGTCTTTTAAGAGTATGGTACATTTGTTTTTAAATCTTCAGAAATAGGAGATTTGCCGGTAGTCACATTGTTTACAAAAAATCTGCTCTTTCTTTTCAGCTGTATGTCAGACAGTTGGCATTACTTTTCTTTTTTTTCCTTTATACATGAAGCTGGTCTAAATCTGCGTCTATAACAAGGCTTCCTAATCATTCAATCTCAGCTTTACATATGAGATCAAAGGAATGCGCTGCGTTTATTACGTTTGCTTTGAAGAAGGTTGCGCAACATGCTTTGGTTATAATCCACGTGTTCTCCTCACCTCTTTCATGTCCTCGTAGAAGAGGTACAGAATATTCCTCTTTTCTCGCTCCAGCCAGTAACCTTTCACATGATCATACCAGGAGCCCCATGACACTGTAGAAGCAGAGCAAAGGCCATTCATTCAAGCAGCTTTGATGAAAACATTTCTCCTACTCCAGTCCAGGTTTATGCTGAGTGTATGTTTATATTTACGGCTATCATAAAGCCTCATTAACAGCTTAACATCAACATTTATGACAGTAGGTATTTTAGTAACTGTCGGCTGATAAGAGACTGATAAACTTGACCACCTTTAATGACTTTACAGCTGTGTAACTGCAGAGCTGATGAATTATTGCAAAGTGATGAATTATGATTACATAATTCATCATTTCTTTATTTTATACTAGGAAAATTAAAAGTACGTACAGTGACTTATTGACAGATGTGTCATTCTGACTAGCTTTAATATCAATATTTGGTATGACCACCTTTATTCTACAATACAGGCAGCTTAATTTCTTTCAGTAGTTTTCAAAGATACCGTACTTCTCTTGCTTTTTGAAGGACATTTAAAGATGTTGGCTTCCTTTTGTTTGGTTCTCTGTCAAAATGATCCCACATTGCTCCAGTAATGTTAAGGTCCAGACTCTGGGGAGGCCAATCCATGACTTATAGTGTCCTATTGTGTGTGTTTTCTATCCTGGTATGCTTTTACTGCGTTTGCAGTGTTTTTAAGATCATTGTCATGTTGAAAAATGAGGCTGTTGTCATGGTCTGTCTACCACTTTTTTTGTCCTCCAATTCTTTAAAACATTTTATGCCAAGGTTTCAGCTAATAGCTCTTTGAGAATCATCACAGATTCAGCTAAAGAAATTGAAACAAATTAGTGTGTTTTTTTGTGACAGGCTGCTAGTAACAAAGTGTCTAAAGACACAATTTACAGTCACTGCACGCCCGAAAGATAAGAGAGGTGTGCTCAGAGTGATGGGAATGATAAACTTTGTTGGAAAATTCATACCTAACAGTGAGAACATCAGCACTAAGGGAGTTACTTTGTGAGTCCATGGAGATAAAACAAGTATGTGAGGAGACGGCTGTAGACAAGGAGCTGCAAACAGTGATGGAAACTATCCAAGGAGACTGGCCCTGCTGTTGAGAGGCAATAGGATTGTGATACCACATAGTCTGAGACAAGGGATACTTCAAAGAATACATGAGGGACAACTGGGAATAGAAAAGTGTAAAAGGAGGGCTAGAGACACTGTGTACCGGCCTGGTATTAATAAAGACATTGAGAACATGATCGGAAAGTGTGAAACATGTAAGAAGTTTCAGAGCAGATTTCTAGAAACTGTCATTAGTGACAATGGTCCTTGCTATTATTGCAAAGAATGGCAGAATTTCGCAAGAGAATATGGCTTTAAACATGTCACACAAGTCCTCAACATCCACAGGCAAATGGCAAGGCTGAAAAAGGAGTGCACAACATCAAGCAGCTTCTGGAGAAGGCTACAGACAGTCAATCAGATCCTTATTTAGCTCTGCTGAGCTACAGGACTGCTCCTCTTGACTGTGGTTTATCCCCTGCAGAACTGCTGATGAGTCGTAAGCTACACACAACTTTGCCCTGCTATGCAGAGAGCAAGCAGAGTGAAGAAATTATAAAAAAGCAAGAGCATCTGAAATGGAAACAAAAACAGCAATACGACAAGGGAACAAGAGCACTTGGATTGCTTGCAAAGGATGATGTAGTGAGAATCCAAGATCAGAATGCATGGAACAGGAAAGCCATTGTTCTTCAGGAATCAGGTCCGAGATCATGTGACGTAAGAACTGAAGACGGTCATGTGTTCAGAAGGAACCGTCGCAACTTACTGAAGACTAAAGAGACATTTCAGGAGGAACAATGTGGTGAGGAAGATGAAAATGTTGATGTGTCACATGCAGAGACAGTGTCTGACTTGAAACTACTAGATGGACATGGGTATGTGGAAAAGGTCAGAGGTCAGAGCATACGGTCAAAAGACCAGTTAGGCTTAATCTGCAAAACTAGTGAACTGGATTTGTTTTTATCTTATATTCTGATGGTGTTCACAAAAAAAAAGAAAGAAAAAATATTAATGAAAAATATTAATGAAAAAAAGGGGGAGCACATAAAAGAAGACTGGTCTGTGGTGTGGCATAAGGATATTAATAAAATGTTTGGAGCGGCAGCTCGCAAAGCGTAAGTGGATGTTGTGTTGTTTTTTTAACAAGCGCTATGAAGACAACACAGTTCTTTGTGAAGCTGTCTGTTTTGAGTAGATACAATACTGGTTCATCCCTTGAATTGGGTGCCTTTTTGTGCTTGAATGATTTATAAATCAGTGTTAAGTGATTTTAAAAAAATAAACAAAATATTCTTTTAAAAATAGTGAGGTACAGTGACTTAAAATGACTGAAAAAGCAGCCAGTGGAAAACTTTGAAAGACCTTCAGAAAACCTGAAGAACTATTGCTCAAGACCACTTAAAGTTAAAGGGCTCCTTGAAAGCAAAGCATAAAGAAATAAGGGTTGGGTCAAAAGTTTACACATCAGTACACATTTGCATGAACGGTACATGTTTTCAGTTCCTGGCAAACTGACAAGCCTCTGATTCTTATGAACAAGTTTCATGTTTGTGCCTTGAGCAGTCGAGCGCAACCAGTGAGCCAAGGTGGAATACGAGTTTATGCATGTAATGTTTGAACTTTGCCAGATTTTAGATCTGATTTTACCTGATGAACCTGCACACCCACTCCAATCCCTGGAGGTTATCAAAAGTAGCAAATCAGTCAAAGACTGACTGAACCAAAGTGCAGTCTGAGCTCCTCGGGAGGTCCTTCATATCAGCTGCTGTAAGCCCATTTAATGCACAGTACTAATAATATGAGTTTTCCAAAATGTTTGCATATTTTCATGTTAGTTACTGGGTGTTTTATTTATTCATAAATTATTAACTTTATTAGGAATTAATATTGTTTATGTCAGTGTTTATGGCATGTAAATGGCAATGTAATTTCCTGCAAACAAAGGATCTATCTTTGAATCTGATTAACTGACGGACCATTAAATTTGTTAAATAAATCAAGCCCAACGAAACCTATTATGTACATTTCCACCATATTGTGTTTTATGAAAGGCCACCTTTTTGTTCCCTAATCTTCACCAAACTGGCACAGATGCTTTAATATGTTCCAGTCAAATCAGCAGCAAAGCAGCCAAACTGGTTATATGTCACCAAGATTTTGATTTCTATCACAACTAAACACTCTCCTCTCAACAAGCTGAGAGGAGTCAGGTAATAATTCACTTTGCATTACCCAACCCAGTGACTTCATTTATAGGTAGTTAACATATATCCAATTGTTAATATAAAGACATTTCAAAAAGTTATCATTTAATGACCCTACAGCAACCATTTAAGTCTTTTTCTAAGGAAATCATTTTTTTTCCCATTCTGGAATGAATGCATTGAAATTTAATAAAGTTGTGTGATTGGTTTCATACTTACTTACAAAGCAAACTATGTTCCTAACAAGGCACATATGGTGGGAAAAAAAGCACAAAAGAAATAGCAGTAAAGAAGCAGCTTTTTTATGGCTGTCATGATGAAGAAATATTCCATTTATTTATATATTTTTTAAAAAAAGGTTACATTTTCATCCAGATCCTCCCAAGATATGCGCGCTACAGCCACTCAGGGTGCAACTAATCTTATCATGACCACTCAAGCATAAAAGGCAGTTACACAAGTTGTCATAGTTTCCATCCACCATCACATATTTTGTTCACAAAAGCCTCCAGGCAACCAAAGACGCTGCTTTGGTGGGTAAACATATAGGGCTATTGATGGCTTAGAATAGGTATGAGGACACAGAGGGAAATATACTTACGCTCTCCTTGCATAAACTTGTGGATGTAGCCACCAAAGGGCCCTGGCTCAGGCTGGGTCTGATTCATAAGATCAAAGTAGTAGTAGCTCACCAGGTTGTCTTTGGCATTGCGTGCCACGTAGATCGACTTCCCACATAATCAGGAGGAACACAAAAAGATATTCACAGTACAGAGAACATGTTATTTGATGAGATTGTGTCTAGCATGGCATTCGTAACCTCCCACCTCATTTATGTGCCGTATCATGAACCTTTTACCTTCAAGCTGCATGAGTTTTCTGTCTAGTAAGAAGCAATAAAATGAGGAATTTCTACTCTCACTGAAGTCTGATAGACAAGAAGTCTCACCTTGCATTTGTTTTCCCAGAATCCAGGAGGCACCAGCTGAAAAGGAAGATGCGTCTTGATAACTCTCGGGGGATCCATTTTTTCCAGAAGATCAAGACCTGAGACATAAATCCAGGGAATTGGACACAGGAAAAACTTAACATGTGTATTCCATGATTTCTCATATATTCCAACCAATGGAAACTGCTTATTAGCATTGTTGAATTTACTTTTTTTTTAACATGGTTAAAATAACATTAAACAGGAGAAAAAGTTGACACGGCCATTTAACTTAAGGCAAATTTCCCAAAAAATGTGACAGCAGTATTAATTTAATTCAATTCAATTTTACTTAGCACCAAACCAGAGCAACTGTTGTCGTGATTTCTACTAAAATGACCGAATGACTCAGCATATTGTGAACTAATAGGATTTCACCTTATTCTGAGGTATTTGCAAGATCATTTGTAGTAGCCTACTACAAGAGAATGATATCATCCAGCTATTTTGATGTAATGTCATTTAGCTCAGTGTTTTGTTATACAACCGTTTGCATTAACATGGAGCCTTCCAGGTATCTGTTCTTTGAATAACCAACCTGAATTAGAAGAAGTATATTTAAGTCCTGTTTTTACTTTTTCCCAGATGACTGAAAATGAATAAATACAATATAAAAATGTACCTGACAAAAATAACAAACACAGTAGGGGACCAAGTCTGGATAATCAAGGTAAGAACACCTGAAGTGATTAGAGACTGATGAAACATAGGCATGTTTTGTTGAGTCAACAGTCCAGGGGAGAGAAAGGGTGGGAGGGTAAAGTTCTTGTGTGGATGCCTTAATAGGCATCCACACTATTGAGTTCCTGTTTCTCTTTATTCTTTATTATTCCGGGTGTTTCCGTACACTTTTCGCCGTGGATCTACTTCCACAATTTTTGTGCTATTTTCACCGTTCAAACTCTAAACTGTTCTGCTCTTTCTGCTAATGCCGGCTATGACTTTTGGTGTTTATTACTATTATACTTTTTAAAATATTACACTTTTTTCCTTTAATTTGTCCCATTGAAATGAATGGGAAACTTCCACAATTCTGCTAAAACTTTCTTGTCTTTGAAACTTAACTACTTCCTCATACTTTCACCTAGAAACTCCATTCAAACTTTAAAACGTTCTCAAATGATTTGGCTATTCCTGTGTGATTCAGCTTTTTCAGATCTTCTACCGTTTTCATCTTATCTCTCTTTAAGTCTTCAGTTGCAAAATTGTGATTTTTCAGAAAATACATGCGTTGCTATGGTTGCTATGCAATTAACTCAGAGGGGACAGTGAAACTGTTTGAATTTTCTCTTCATGTCCAAACAACTTCTTGCTACTCGCTCAATTTCCACTCAAGCCCCACAAATTATACATCAAGACGTAGGTATTTTTGCTGGCTTTCAGAAAATGTCACTATCATTGTTGTGGGACTTATAGATACTTTGCAAATCTCCTCAGAGTAACACAAAGTCAGAAAACTCTCCATATAAACTCAATGGAGAGTTTGTTCAAAATCACCGCTGGATTTCTCTGATGAGAGGCATTTTCAAATTGTCATATCTCCTTAACGAAGCAAAGTTAAGACATGATGCTTGTCCCCGTATATCTTCAGACACTCCTGACGCTCACAATTCAAGAATTTCTTTCTCACCTATTACCGTTCTGAAATGAGTTGGACTTGTTTGAGGGTAGGAAATTTGTCCCTCGCTCAGATTTCATCAGATTTCAATCTCTGGAAATGAACCACTTTTTTCTCTCGTCATATCTTTTTAATGGATTTCCACAGAGCCCTGAAAATTTCCATGACTGTTCACCAAAGCCTGCTGTTTCTTACGGTGAAAGAATGATTTTGATGCTCCATATAGATTTAGAGTTACCAAAGGTTGTTTGAGAGCAAGTCAAGGCAGTTTTTGCTTCGCCTCTACTCAGTTACAGTGTATTACAAGTCATATATCTTTAATAATTTATATTTTATCTCTGAATTATGAAGACCTGAAGATTCCCCCATCTCTTCTGAATAAAACGATGCCTGAATGACCGTTCTAGCCTCTACGGTTAGGAAATTATGGCCATTTGTTCGAGGGGAATCCTGAATGTCAGAAATACACTGAAGAAAACTCACACCTCTCTCTGTCTCTGTGTGTGTAAGGGCTGACTACAGCAGGTGCAGCTAATTTAACTGACCTACATATACCAAGCCCAGACTCTCCACAGCTCCTGTTCCCTTTACTGTCTGTGTATGTGTGTCTGTGTATCAATATTTCTCCTATGTTTAGGTATTACTCCTCAATCATAGTATTTCTGCTAAAGCAAAGTACTTCTACTACATCTAAGTACTTTTGCCAAATCATAGTATTTCTGCTAAATCATAGTATTTCTGCCAATTCATAGTATTTTTGCAAAATCATGGTATTTGTGCAAAATCATGGTTTTGGGGCCAAATCATAATATTTCTGTTATTTTATAATATATGTGCTGAATATATTATATGTGCCAAATCATAGTATTTATCCCAAATTATAGTATTTATGCCAAATTACAGTATTTCTGCTAAAACGCAGAAATAGTACCTTTTAGCAGGAATTTCTACCAAAAGATAGTACTTCTGCTAAATCAGAGTATTTCTGCTAAACCAGAGTATTCCTGCCAAATCATAGTATTTGTACTGAAACATGGTACTTCTGCCCAATCATAGTATTTATACCCAATCATAGTATTTCTGCTAAATCATAGCATTTGTGCCAAATCATGGTATTTGTGCAAAAACATAGTATGTCTGCAAAACCATAGTATATCTCTTATGTTATAGTATTACTACTAAGGCATAGTATTTCTGCCAAATCATAGTATGTGTGCCAAATCGCAGTATTTATACCAAATCACAGTATTTGTGGTAAAACATAGTATTTCTGCCATATTGTGGTATTTGTGCAAGAACATTGAACTGTTATGTTATAGTATTACTACTAAGTCATAGTATTTCTGCATTGTTATAGTATTTGTACTAAAACGTAGTATCTCTGCCAAGTCATAGAATTACTGCAATTTCATAGTTTTTTTTAGGAAATCTGTTATGTTATAGTATTACTACTAAGTCATAGTATTTCTGCCAAATCACAGTATTTGTGCCAAAGCATCGTATTTGTATGGAGTCATAGTATTTCTTCTAAATCATAGTATTTCAATCAAATCTCAGTAGTTGTTGTTAAAACGCAGTATTATTGCCAAATCATAGTATTTGTACCCAATCATTGTATTTCTGCTAAATCATAGCATTTGTGCCAAATCATGGTATTTGTGCAAAATCATAGTATGTCTGCAAAACCATAGTATATCTTTTATGTCATAGTATTACTACTAAGGCATAGTATTTCTGCCAAATCATAGTATTTGTACTAAATCATAGTACTTGTGCCAAATCATAGTATTTGTTGAACATCATAGTATTGGAACCAAAACATAGTATTTGTCCCAAAGCATCGTATTTGTATGGAGTAATAGTATTTCTTCTAAATCATAGTATTTCAATCAAATCTCAGTAGTTGTGTTAAAATGCAGTATTATTGCCAAATCATAGTATTTGTACCCAATCATAGTATTTTTGCCAAATCGTGGTATTTGTGCCCAATTAATAATTCTGTTATGTTATAGTATTACTAATAAGTCGTAGAATATCTGTTATGTTATAGTGTATCTGCGGAATATAGTATGTGTGCCAAATCGTAGTATTTACACCAAATCACAGTATTTTTGCTAAAACATAGTATTTCTGCCATATTGTGGTATTTGTGCAAGAACATTGAACTGTTATGTTATAGTATTACTACTAAGTCATAGTATTTCTGCGTTGTTATAGTATTTGTGCTAAAACGTAGTATCTCTGCCAAGTCATAGAATTAATGCAATTTCATAGTTTTTTTTTAGGAAATCTGTTATGTTATAGTATTACTACTAAGTCATAGTATTTCTGCCAAATCATAGTATTTGTACTAAATCATAGTACTTGTGCCAAATCATAGTATTTGTTGCACATCATAGTATTAGAACCAAAACATAGTATTTGTCCCAAAGTATCGTATTTGTATGGAGTAATAGTATTTCTTCTAAATCATAGTATTTCAATTAAATCTCAGTAGTTGTGTTAAAATGCAGTATTATTGCCAAATCATAGTATTTGTACCCAATCATAGTATTTTTGCCAAATCGTGGTATTTGTGCCCAAATAATAATTCTGTTATGTTATAGTATTACTACTAAGTTGTAGCATATCTGTTATGTTATAGTGTATCTGCGGAATATAGTATGTGTGCCAAATCATAGTATTTATACCAAATCACAGTATTTGTGCTAAAACATAGTATTTCTGCCATATTGTGGTATTTGTGCAAGAACATTGAACTGTTATGTTATAGTATTACTACTAAGTCATAGTATTTCTGCGTTGTTATAGTATTTGTGCTAAAACGTAGTATCTCTGCCAAGTCATAGAATTACTGCAATTTAATAGTTTTTTTTAGGAAATCTGTTATGTTATAGTATTACTACTCAGTCATAGTATTTCTGCCAAATCATAGTATTCGTGTGAATTTGTATACTGTAATATCACTGTATTATGTAGTGGCTAAGTAGGGGCTGTTTACTAAGTGCATCAGTGTAAATAGGTCATCTCTTGTGTTGGAGTGCCCTCTTGTGGCGCCTTTTGGGTAGTGCCTTAGTAAACGGGAACCCTGTAAAAAGTGGCATCAGACTGATTTGTAGTGGAGGAATTTGTTACCAGTTTTCTTAATCTTTAATCTGTATGCATGTTGTAATGCATACCCTCTTCTTAATCATAGAAACCACACCATATCACCTCTCCACATCCTCCTACTGTATGCCATACCTCCCTGTACCATCCATCTGACCGCAATAAACTCCACCTGTGGTAATCGAATCCCTGGATGTCAGCCTCTCCTTCTGACCGAGGATAGTTATAGTATTTGAGCCAAATCATAGTATTTGTGCTAAAACATAGTATTTCTTCCAAATCATAGTATTTGTGCCAAAGTATAGTATTTCTTCCAAATCATAGTATAACTGCACAATAAAGGTTCTTGAGCCACATCAGTGTTTGTGCCAAATCTTAGTATTTCTTCTAAATCCTAGTAATTCTGCTCAATGATAGAATTTCTGCTATGCTTTAGTACTTTTTTCCTAGATTGTAGTACTTCTGCTAAGTCAAAGTATTTCATGTAAATCATAGTATTTCTACCAAGTCCCAATGTTTCTGCTAAATCATAAATAATGTTTTAGTACAAATTGTATGATTTGGTGGAACTTTCTGTGTTCCAGCACAAATGCTATGATTTGGCAGGAAAAAAATATTATTTAGTATAAATACTAAGTTTTAGCAGAAATGCTATGTTTAAACTTTAAAAAATTCTGCTATTTCTGCTGATGTGTGTTATGACTTTTGACCATTGAAATGAATGGAACACATTATCAATGTGGTCACTGATTTTGCATGATGGGCTGAGCTGTGCTTTACCTCAGTGAGATAAGCATCCGTTCTCAGACTGGGAGGCCTGGGTTCAAATCCAGCTTATGGCAACATTTCTTTCACTTAACAGTTAAACTTTTTTTAAACTCTTTTCAACACAAATTTCATTTTATTCACCCCTTTTCAGCAAAATTTTCAGTTTTTTTAACCCCTTTTCAGCACAAATCCAAACTTTATCAGCTCTTTTTCAGCAAAAACCTCTTTTCAGCAGAATTCTGCTCATTCAACTCTTTTCAGCAAAATTTTCAGTTTTTTCTGCTGTTTTCAGAAAAAAACTCTTTTCAGCAGAATTCTGCTCATTCACCTCTTTTCAGCAGAAATTCTGCTGATGGAACTCTTTTCAGCAGAATTTTCACCCCTTTTTTTTTGCCCAAATTCTGCTAGCACAATTGTCAATCTCTCCACCTTTTCTTTGTGAGAAAGTGTTTGGCTCAGTGAGCTAAATAGCTGCCCTTTGATCAGGAGGGCCAGGTTCGAATCCTGCTCAGGGCATCTTTTTTTTTTTTTTTTTTTTTTTTTTTCAACTTTTTCAGCTTTTTTCAGCAGATATCTTCAGCCGTTAAGGCATCCACACTGCATTTTCGCAGGAAATGCAAATTTTTCTAGTTTTCTTTCTTGTATCTAATGGTTTGGATATAGTGGTAAGTCTAGCACCCCAGTACATTTAAGATTTCCTTAGACAGTAGTAACACTGACTGTTGTGCCAAAACCCTGCAGCAAAACACTACAGCTACTTTTTTAGCTGTCTGTGACTTATTGTTATAAACCTGCCTGTTAGGTCACCGTGACATGCTTGAAAGTTGGCTTCATTGTAAAAATTCAACTGGCTGGTATTAAAGTTTAGTCAAACACAAATATGGCTAATCTGTGTTGGAAAAGCACAGCTGCATTCACTGAAATGACCCAACTACAGTAACTTTTGTTGATCGCCTACAGAACTCCAGTTCAAGTCTTTTCTTTGGAGGGATATGCTTATGGGTTGAGAACTCATTGACTCTGATTGGGATGGGAAAAAAACGATCCGTTACAGAAACATTCCTCCTTGACTTGTTTTTGTGAGTTCTGACATGCTACAACTACATGTTAAACCTGCTGAGTCACAGTAGAGAATAAAAACATAGATAAAACACACACCTGAAGGGATGGGAGGTGGGGAGAAGATCTCTAGGAATGGACTGCGGACAGGTGTGGGGGCTCGTTTGCAGGCCTCAGCATCTCCATTGTGAAGGAGCAGGTCAACAATTTCCTGGGTCCATGTAGTCCCTATGAGACAGAGACATCAAACGGTGCACTGCTAAATCTCACCACATTGAGTAAAAACATTAACAACAGTCCAACAAACGTCTTTTTTGACACCAGCTACTTAGTAGTGCCACATTACAGCAGATTCCACAGTCTAACAAATTAGTCCAGAGACTGAAGGGCAGGAAAAGTAGTCTGTCTTTGTTGTTTGTTTGCTTAAATTATAACTCTCACACTTCATGAAGGCGTAATTACAGGATTAGTCTAGAGTTACTGGTGTTTTCCTTTATTGCCTGCTTGTTTAAGCAGTTACACACACACAATGTTTTGGTAGACTTAGTGGAAAAACTACTTAACAATCAAGTAATGGAAGAAGAAGAAAGCATTAACACCACAATGGAAAAATATTTCCTCACAAGTTAAAGTGCTGCATTAAAGAGAAAAGGGAAAGTGTGCTTCATTTTCTATGCTGTTTTGGCAGTGCAGTCCTGCATATTTTCATGTAACATCTGAATTTGCAACAGATAAGGAAAATGCACAGTATTTTTCTCCATACCCGTGAGTGGAAGTGTAAAGTGTTAGAAATGTAAGAACGCAAATAAAGCTGCTTGAGATCAGTACTTTGTGTCTAACACTGTTTCTGAGTACCTGCTTTGGGGTAGGTGGCGATGAGGAGGTCCGATGGATCGGGACAAAAAGCCCAGATGTTGTCCCAGTTGTTGGCGATGTAGTTCATGAGAGGCACTCCTCTGACTGGGATGAGAGGGAAGCGTGTGATGGAGGAGCTGGCCTTATGAATAGCCTCGCTATAAGTCATTTCTTTCTCCTCTGACATTTTTTACACTGCCAAAAGCTGCCTCAAGGAAATCAAGAACAGAGAGCTAAAATCTGCCTCTTTTAAATTGAAGAGAAAAAAAAAACTTCAACAAACTCCCGAGGTCCTGCCTTCAGCTGTCTGTGTCAACCACTCACTGCTGATTTGCCAATGAGCCACATAAATCCCAGCTTCTAATGGTCCTGTTCTTCCTGATTGTCAGTCCCACAGTCAGCGTGTTTACTTCCTTTTTAAACTGTCATTATCTCCTCCTTGCATGACCCCGGCCAACAGCAGCGCTGCCTTGTTTCCTCTTGATTTCTCGTGGTCTGCAGCGTAAGTCGCCTCCCAGATCTGAATGCGGGAGCAGGAGTCTCTCAGCGGCCTCTCAGAAACAATGAACTCCCAGCTGAAGTCTGAGTGCCTCAGTCACTTTAAAACGTGTTTCTTTTTGCCCCTCTTTCTATCTTTGTAAGCTGGCTCCCTGAGTGCTTGTACCCAGGTTCTTATCAGTCTGCGATCACAGGAACTTGCACCAGCAGACCTACACTAAAGTGCCCTTATGTAACGTTCCTAGTTACGTATGAATTCCACTTTTCCTCACAATACTGTCTTGACTGCTTCCTCTGTAATCTGAGGAAGGAAAAAGGGAGGGTCGCGAAAAATCCTGCAACCCACAGAGAGGTGGACTTACATGTGGAGAGTACAAATGAAATGGATTTAAACTTCACAGTTAAATGTGTAACTCTGTGTAAAACACTCTGACCACTTGCGTTTCTTGGTCTTTTAACAGAGTTGTGTTCATTGATTCACACTTTTTAATCACAATTTTAAAAAACAACCAATTTTTAATCACAATCAGAAAATTAGTGGCCAATCTTTACAAAAGCACATTTGGACTTTGATCCTTCAAAGTAAACAAAATGTTGACCTAATTCCAGTAAAAGAGTGCATGGCAGGGGTCTCGTTTCATATTGTATTGTCTTACAAGAAGAAAAATGTTTTTGTGTAGACACGCTGCTGGAGATTTATATGGACTTCATAGGTTATCTATTCAGCCAGATGAAAGTGTTTAGACTTTACATTCCAGGATTTTCAGAGTTAATATCCTGCCAGCGATAGAAACAATATTTTCACTATAAACAGGTTGAGCTGTCTCAGTGGAGTTCAAGAATGTTTTTATAAAAACTGTCTGGGAAAGTTGAGAAATTTACTACGCATACTACGTACGGTGCGTACTATAAGTACGAGTGCGGAAGTGAGAGGCTTGTGAAATGGGACGGTCTAGCCTTCGTCGCGCTGTTCAGGTTGCCTAGCAACCATGATACTAACTGCGAGAAACGTTACAGAAATGAAGGAGAAAAAATGTTTTGTTGGTCATTCATTATTGTCATGACATCACTTTGATTAGTTGAGTATCTGAGGCTGAGACCACAGGACTGTAAAACATGATTGTTGGGCTTCATTTCTGTACCGAACAGTTATTTCAAGATTAGTTAGTAAATAACAATTAGCTAATATTGTTCATGAGACTAAAATCATCTCACTGTGGTAATGTAAATATAATATGGCCAATATTATAGTATTGTCAGATTATTTTGATGCATATATATATATATATATATATATATATATATATATATATATGCATCAAAATAATCTGACAATATATATATATATATATATATATATATATATATATATAACGGCAATGCTCAGTGGCTAGAGGATCTGAGGGCAGACCACAGCGACCTCCCTGAACAGGGTCCAGTAACCATCACAGTGGCAGATATCCAAGAAAGGGTCTCCAGTATGAAGAGTTGGACAGCACCAGGGCCCGACATGGTTCACGCCTACTGGCTGAAGAAGCTAACTGCACTCCACGAGCGTCTGGCAGCACAAATGAACCAGCTGCTAGTTAACGAGAGACACCCGGAATGGCTAACTGAAGGCCGGACGGTCCTGATCCCCAAGGACCCCAAGAAGGGACCGGTCCCCTCCAACTACCGACCAATAACCTGCCTCAGTACTACATGGAAGCTCCTGTCAGGCATCATATCGGCTAAGATGAACAGGCACATGGGTCAATACATGAGCGGGACACAGAAAGGAATTGGCAAGAATACCAGAGGCGCAAAACACCAGCTACTGGTAGACAGAACAATCAGCCGAGACTGCAAGACCAGACTGACCAACCTGTGCACTGCCTGGATTGATTACAAGAAGGCCTATGACTCAATGCCCCACAGCTGGATACTGGAATGCCTAGAATTGTACAAGATCAATGGGACCCTAAGAGCCTTCATCAGGAACTCAATGGGGATGTGGCGTACAACACTAGAGGCCAACTCCAAGCCCATAGCACAAGTCACCATCAAGTGCGGGATCTACCAAGGAGATGCTCTGTCCCCACTGCTGTTCTGCATAGGCCTGAACCCCCTCAGTGAGATCATTAACAAGACTGGCTACGGATACCGACTACGGAACGGAGCAGTTGTCAGCCACCTCCTGTACATGGATGACATCAAGCTGTATGCCAAGAGTGAACGAGACATCGATTCACTGATCCACACTACCAGGCTATACAGCAATGACATTGGAATGTCGTTCGGACTGGAGAAGTGTAGTCGGATGGTAACAAAGAGAGGGAAGGTAGTCAGAACTGAGGGGATTGAACTACCAGAAGGCAACATTGCAGACATAGAGGACAGTTACAAGTACTTGGGGATCCCGCAGGCGAATGGGAACCATGAAGAGGCCGCTAGAAAAGCTGCAACCACCAAGTACCTGCAGAGGGTCAGGCAAGTCCTGAGGAGTCAGCTGAATGGTAAGAACAAGATCCGGGCCATCAACACGTACGCCCTGCCCGTGATCAGGTACCCTGCTGGGGTAATAGGCTGGCCAAAGGAGGAGATAGAAGCCACTGACATAAAGACAAGAAAGCTCCTTACCATGCATGGAGGGTTTCACCCCAAGTCCAGCACCCTGAGGCTGTACGCTAAGCGGAAGGAAGGGGGCCGGGGACTGGTGAGTGTCAGCACCACAGTCCAGGATGAGACAACGAACATCCAAGAATACATTGGGAAGATGGCCCCAACTGACCGAGTGCTCAGTGAATACCTCAGGCAGCAGAAACCCAAGAAAGAGGAGGGAGACGAGGAACCATCATGGAAGGACAGAGCCCTGCACGGTATGTACCACCGGCAGATAGAGGAGGTGGCTGATATCCAGAAATCCTACCAGTGGCTGGACAAAGCTGGACTGAAAGACAGCACAGAGGCACTAATCATGGCAGCACAAGAACAAGCTCTGAGCACAAGATCCATAGAGGCTGGGGTCTATCACACCAGGCAAGACCCCAGGTGCAGGCTGTGTAAAGATGCCCCAGAGACAATCCAGCACATAACAGCAGGGTGCAAGATGCTAGCAGGCAAGGCATACATGGAACGCCATAACCAAGTGGCCGGCATAGTATACAGGAACATCTGTGCCGAGTATAACCTGGAAGTCCCGAGGTCAAAATGGGAGATGCCCCCAAGGGTGGTGGAGAATGACCGAGCTAAGATCCTGTGGGACTTCCAGATACAGACCGACAAAATGGTGGTGGCTAACCAACCGGACATAGTGGTGGTAGACAAACAGAAGAAGACGGCCGTAGTGATCGATGTAGCGGTTCCGAATGACAGCAATATCAGGAAGAAGGAACACGAGAAGCTGGAGAAATACCAAGGGCTCAGAGAAGAGCTCGAGAGGATGTGGAGGGTGAAGGTAACGGTGGTCCCCGTGGTAATCGGAGCACTAGGTGCGGTGACTCCCAAGCTAGGCGAGTGGCTCCAGCAGATCCCGGGAACAACATCGGAGATCTCTGTCCAGAAGAGCGCAGTCCTGGGAACAGCTAAGATACTGCGCAGGACCCTCAAGCTCCCAGGCCTCTGGTAGAGGACCCGAGCTTGAAGGATAAACCGCCCGCAGGGGCGTGCTGGGTGTTTTTTTTTATGTCAAGGCTTTACAACCAAGTTAAGTACAGACATCACTAATGTCACACAACTTTGCCGACATGTGGCCAACAGTAATGTTTTAATGATCTTCGTTATTAAACATTCGCACATAAATAAGTGACGTCATATTCAGTACTTACTTTTGACAGTTCACTCTACTTCTGCCGTATTTTGCGGCAAAATTATCCACACCCACCGCCGCGCTATGAATTGTGGGATATATGGGACCACGAAGTGTGCACCGGACCACGCTTGATATTTGGAGAAATTGACGGCGCATTTGGAGTATGCATTTGAAGTACACTTCGGATTGGGACAGCCGTCGTCGCGTGGCGGTGACGTAATCACACTTAAAATGCGAACTTCAAGCGTGCAGACCCTGAATTGGGACACAGCCTTAGTGTGTGTTTTTGTTTCCCCTCCTATTGTGTGTAAATGGTTTGGCCAAATCATTATAAAAGCTACCCTCATGTGTCTTTGTAATTAGGTCAGTTTGTGAGTTAAGTTGTGTCTCACTTTGTTTTGGGTAAGCGTCTGTAAATTCCTTTTTGTAGAGTTATATTTAGTTGACCTCTTTTATGGGCCTGCTAAGTATGTTTTTGAATTTTGTTAATTTTGGACTTTTTGAGGGTTAAAATAAAGAAAACCCTTTTTGAAGATACTTTTTTGCCTGTGTCCTCTTTGCTTTGGCTGCTTGGTCCCTCACAAAGAACATTAAAAGCTCTTCTTTGGATGTTGGCTGACTTCTGTTCTCTGTCAAGATGATCCCACACTGCTTCAATAATGTCGAGGTCCGGGCTCTGGAGGAATAAGGAAATATTTTGTTCTATCCCTGTCAAACTGTCATCATTGGCATTTTTTATAAATTCAGCAAATAAATGTTTTTTAACCTGTTACGGATTCAAATATTGGGGATGGATACAAGAGGAAAAACCAAAATAACAACACTGGTCCGGCCGGGTTGAGTCAAACGATGATTTTAATGATCACACGCGTGGGAGATGGACACCGTACGCAGACAACATCAGGGACGATCTGATTTCCTCGTGTCAGCGTTGTTCCCACATCATCATAATTAATGTTGTTCCAGGTTCAACATTGCAAGTGACCAGTCATCTTCTTGTGACGTCATTCCTTTGCGACTTCGAAATACCCGCCTTCGAGTATTTCGAAATACAAGTGAAGAAGCGAGAAACCGCCGCCTGTCCGCCGAATTTGAAGTCAATTCGCCTGTCCGCCGAATTTGAAGTCAATTTAGGATGCTTTTCTTTAATAAACGGTAAGCATTATACATATGTTCCTCACTTGGCTTGCTGTTTGTTTGCTAGTGATAGGCTACTTGACGACAGCATTAGCTAACCAGTGTTCTCTAGACCAGCGTTCCCCAACTTTTTGGGTGTTTCGTGGCCCGGGGGTTGGGTCAGGCAAAATTGCAGTAGCTTCCCTGATCATTTTACAAACATAAGTGAAGAGAATCTGGACTAAAAGGCCTAGACTTATGGTTGTGTGCTGAATCTATGAATCAAACTATCACCTGGAAACATAATTAACTGGTCCATAGCTGTGAAACTGGACATGAGTTCTTGATTCTATGGAGATTAACAGTAATCCAGAAATTTACAAATTTCTCTCAAATTCCTCTTCACCTCACTGTGCAATACCTTTGTGCAATACTTTTGTAAATAGTCAATGGTGCAAATAGACCTCAATACTTGAAATGTGCAATTCACTTGTATTTTTTTTTTTATTCCTATTTATTCTATTTATCCCCTTCGTATATTTTATTTTTATTTATATTTGTCTCTGTATTTGTGTGTGTGTGTGTGTGTGTGTGTGTATATGTATGTATGTATGTATGTATATATATATATATATATATATATACAGTGGGGCAAAAAAGTATTTAGTCAGCCACCGATTGTGCAAGTTCCCCCACTTAAAATGATGACAGAGGTCAGCAATTTGCACCAGAGGTACACTTCAACTGTGAGAGACAGAATGTGAAAAAAAAATCCATGAATCCACATGGTAGGATTTGTAAAGAATTTATTCGTAAATCAGGGTGGAAAATAAGTATTTGGTCAATAACAAAAATACAACTCAATACTTTGTAACATAACCTTTGTTGGCAATAACAGAGGTCAAACGTTTACTATAGGTCTTTACCAGGTTTGCACACACAGTAGCTGGTATTTTGGCCCATTCCTCCATGCAGATCTTCTCGAGAGCAGTGATGTTTTGGGGCTGTCGCCGAGCAACACGGACTTTCAACTCCCGCCACAGATTTTCTATGGGGTTGAGGTCTGGAGACTGGCTAGGCCACTCCAGGACTTTCAAATGCTTCTTACGGAGCCACTCCTTTGTTGCCCGGGCGGTGTGTTTTGGATCATTGTCATGTTGGAAGACCCAGCCTCGTTTCATCTTCAAAGTTCTCACTGATGGAAGGAGGTTTTGGCTCAAAATCTCACGATACATGGCCCCATTCATTCTGTCCTTAACACGGATCAGTCGTCCTGTCCCCTTGGCACAAAAACAGCCCCATAGCATGATGTTTCCACCCCCATGCTTCACAGTAGGTATGGTGTTCTTGGGATGCAACTCAGTATTCTTCTTCCTCCAAACACGACGAGTTGAGTTTATACCAAAAAGTTCTACTTTGGTTTCATCTGACCACATGACATTCTCCCAATCCTCTGCTGTATCATCCATGTGCTCTCTGGCAAACTTCAGACGGGCCTGGACATGCACTGGCTTCAGCAGCGGAACACGTCTGGCACTGCGGGATTTGATTCCCTGCCGTTGTAGTGTGTTACTGATGGTGACCTTTGTTACTTTGGTCCCAGCTCTCTGCAGGTCATTCACCAGGTCCCCCCGTGTGGTTCTGGGATCTTTGCTCACCGTTCTCATGATCATTTTGACCCCACGGGATGAGATCTTGCGTGGAGCCCCAGATCGAGGGAGATTATCAGTGGTCTTGTATGTCTTCCATTTTCTGATGATTGCTCCCACAGTTGATTTTTTCACACCAAGCTGCTTGCCTATTGTAGATTCACTCTTCCCAGTCTGGTGCAGGTCTACAATACTTTTCCTGGTGTCCTTCGAAAGCTCTTTGGTCTTGGCCATGGCGGAGTTTGGAGTCTGACTGTTTGAGGCTGTGGACAGGTGTCTTTTATACAGATGATGAGTTCAAACAGGTGCCATTCATACAGGTAACGAGTGGGGGACAGAAAAGCTTCTTACAGAAGACGTTACAGGTCTGTGAGAGCCAGAGGTTTTCCTTGTTTGAGGTGACCAAATACTTATTTTCCACCCTAATTTACGAATAAATTCTTTACAAATCCTACCATGTGAATTCATGGATTTTTTTTTCACATTCTGTCTCTCACAGTTGAAGTGTACCTCTGGTGCAAATTACTGACCTCTGTCATCATTTTAGGTGGGGGAACTTGCACAATCGGTGGCTGACTAAATACTTTTTTGCCCCACTGTATATATATATATATATATATATATATATATATGTATATGTATATGTATGTATGTATATATATATATATATATATATATATATATATATATATATATATATATATATATATATATATATATATATATATATATATATCTCATTCTGTAACTGTAACTTCTGTCGGTGCTGTGCTTTTGGAAACCGAATTTCCCAGAGGAACCCACCCGAGGGATTAATAAAGTTCTATCTTATCTTATCTTATCCCTGGGACATCGCGTAAATGTTGTCCCTGGGACATCATGTAGAAGTTGCCCTGGGACATCGTGTAGATGTTGTCCCAGGGACATCGTGTAAATGTTGTCCCAGGGACAAAGTGTAAATGTTGTCCCAGGAACATCGTGTAAATGTTGTCCCAGGAACATCGTGTGATAGCTTGTTAATAATGGAATGAAAATTATTGATCGTTATTAACTTGTGAAAAAGAAGTGTAACAAATCCACATGTTATGTTCTTACACCCTTACAGAAACTGTGACTCCTTCACAATGTCAGGTAAATGTCAGCTCATGTTGAATAATCAACCAATCAAGCCTTTTATTATCACATGCAATGTTACACGTACAACTGCAATGAAAATTTCACCCCCTTCTGACCATACATATATTGCTTAAACATCACATTGGGAAGACAGGTCGGAAACAGTTAGGAAGGTCAGAAAACAATTTAATTAATAGATGAAGGGAGAGAAGGAGAAAAAAGAACTACAACCAGACAAAGCTCCTAGAAGACTGAAATGGATGATGGTTGCAGCATGCAAAAAGAAAATGATATCTGTTGACTACAGCATATGCTTTCTCACAGATTACCTTGTGGGAGTAGCTGGACCAAACTCTATTGGTATTTCAAGTTTGAAATCCCTGTTTGACCAGACAAACATTTCAGATGAGGTACTTCTTGACATAAAAATCCTTTTATGTTGTCATAAAACTAATGTTAAATTCTGCTTTAAATACACTTTATTGGGACCCACACCCAGTTTCACACCTTGGCTCAGGCAATTAGAGGATCATCAGGGGGTCCTTTTGTCCCTCTGTGGGGGGTTACTCCCACTAGGTTTATATCTGGGACTCTCCACCATTTGACCTTAGAACTGAAGAAGCTTCTCGGATGAGAGGTGAAATGTCTTCAAGCAACTTAAAGAAGTCCAGACGCTTTTCTTTGCAAGCTCCTTTGACTACGATGACCTGGATGACTGAGAACCTTCACAGACACTTTATTGTACATTTACTTAATGAATCGTATTCCTTAGTTCTGTTTTTCTTTATATGTATTTATTTATTTGTTTTATAAGGTAATAGATGGCCTAATCTATTTGCAGTGTGAGGTATGTTGTAAAGCTTGTTTGATCATAATGACATAGTATGTTTACGTTTTTTGTAATGTATTTGAAAACATAGGTGTATTTATGTTATTTTTATAGAATTTCCCTCACATTTATCCAATACCAAGCCAAATCACTGGAAAAATTTTGGATGGGTCCACAAGAGCACAAAGTGCATACTTTTTGAAGGTATGACTTGGACTGTGGTAACTATGTTCTTATCACAAAGGGTTTATAAGTTGCCACTATAAAAAAAACCAGCATTTTCCAAAATTGAAGCCTTGTCAGAAGAACCTGAAAAATACCTTTCTGAAACCTTTTCTGTGTAAAGACTTGCTCAAAAGCAATGCACACAGATTAAAACATTTCTGTCTTGGCCAACTGATAAAGAACACCAAAAATTGAGTGGTGCGTGTTGAGTCTGTGGTCTTGATTTGTTTTGTACACACTATAGAAATTAATTAATGTAAACAAAAAATGACACTTTCTATATGTTTGTGTATCTGCAGAATTAATTACAAATAAATGGCCTGCATTTGTATAGCACTTTTCTAGTCCATAGGACCCCAAAGCGCTTTACACTACATTCAGTCATTCACCCATTCACACACACATTCACACACTGGCGATGGCAAGCTACATTGTAGCCACAGCTGCCCTGGGGTGCACTGACAGAGGCGAGGCTGCCGGACACAGGCGCCACCAGGCCCTCTGACCACCACCAGTAGGCAAACACGGGGTTAGTATCTTGCCCAAGGATATTTGGCATGCAGCCGGGATGCAGCCTGGGATCGAACCACCGACCTTCTGATTAGTGGCTGACCTGCTCTGCCACCTGAGCTACAGCCACCCCCAAGTCTCACCTGACAAGCTTTCGCAGTTTTTGCAGTGTCATTCTTGACAGAAAAACATACTTGTCACATTCTTTATCTGAGAAATTGATTGGAGCCTGTCTGGAAAACGGCAGCCACTGGACCTTGTTTGTAAGTTGCACAGATTTTGCACTCTCTCTAGTGCATGATACTTTTCAGTGTCCCTCATTAGGAAAGCTCAAGGCCCAAGCCTACCATATCCATCTTTTTACAAAACAGTTTTGTGACATACCCAAGAGGACCATAGTCTAAATGAATTCATTTGGCGAGTCGGAGGTCAGAAAAAGTGCGGTGTCGAAAAACTGGAGGTAATTAATTAACATATTTAACATAACATATTTTATTTAATTGAAATCATTACCGAACGTGGTTATTGATTTCTCTATATGCTTTTTATTTGTAATAACTGCGATCTCTCAGCTCATTTGCTTCAGCAAGAGGCTGCACTGGAGAGTGGACCTTGTCACATGTGAGCCACCCACATCAACAGGATGGGAACTCATGTGGAGTGCATGTCATAATGGTACTGAAAACTATAGCTTTAACCTATATAAGTAATGTTTACATTTTTGCCTATTCAGCTTTTAAAGCCTTAGAGGCAGGATGGTAAAATCTCAATTTTTTTTGTAGATTGAACCATTTCAGCAGTAATGCTTTGCTTTGGTTGCTCTGTTTTTTTTTCTCGGGGGGGTTAAAAAAAACAAAACATTTCTTTGTTAATCTAATTCTTTTTGTTCTTTTTTTTTTTTCTTCTTCGTCAATTATTAGTTTGCCCAATCTCTCATTGACGGTAAAACACAAGTGGAGGAGTACAACACTGAAATCACAAAGCTCAGGTCCCGACTTTGCCACTACTTATTTTCCTCAATAGGTACAGATAAAATTAGCCGCTTTCTTTTTCTCTAACATTGGAAAATGTAACTTGTACTTAAACAAATTATATTTTGCAGATCGAACTAGGAAGTGCAGTCAGTGCTGGTGTGTGATTGCAGCCAAAGACCGGGTACACTATGACATGTCCTTAGCCATATAGATTGTTTATATAATGGACTTTGTTCATTTGTTTTTTGTTTGTTTATTTCTTCTTCTTTTTTCTTTTTTTTAAATTCACAGGTGCAGTGCCAGAAATGTGGTGCATACAAGCACATGCATTGTTCAAAGTCTGTTTGTGGCATCTGTATCTTCTGTGAGAGTAAGTCACAATATAACTAAACAATGTCCAAAAATGTTTAAAGTGAATTTTTTTTTGTAATTTTGCCTTTGCACACCAGGACTGTGTAATTAAAGTGGACGTTTCAAGATCCAGTTTTTACACAAAACTATTTTAGACATAACTGTGTCGTATTGTGGGGATTTCTCTTCACAATTAAATTGATATAGTGCTGTTTATATCATTCTTCTTTATGTAACAGCACAGTGCAGCACAGCAGAGGGAAAGGAGTTGTGCAGCATAGTAGGTGGCTATACAGGAGGAGCAATAGAAGTAGCCAGTGAAGAATGTCATCAGGGAAAGCATCAGGCAGCGAATGACAAAGGAAAAGTTCCTAAGGGAGAGAACATCTGCAGCAAATCGACAAGTAACAGTGAGATAGGAAGACTGACAGTCAGAGATGAAGGTACACAGACTGAAGACAACGCAAAAGAAGCAGAAGTATACGGCACAAGTCTGAGTACAGATAATGCTGCTGCTGATGATGTTGACAGGATCGATGCAGATACAGAATTCCAAACTGATTCAGAAGGAACTAGTACAGTTTACAGAGTGCATGGTCGCTTATCTGTACCAAGCTCAAAAAAGAAAACCTACACAATAACAGAAGACGAGATCAAGCGCAGAATCAACGCAGAGAACATGTCAGTTCATGTTTTCAGAGGTTTGATTGGGGTAGGTATACATTTCGTGATTTTGATGTCACCTGAAATAAATCCGGGTTACTCGTATCAATGAAGTGACAATGTGGCTGGAAATTGTGCATTTGCTGCAACACATACACAATTACACCATGTAAACAAAAGCATTTAACTTTGTGCGTGTGTCTCTCTCTGCTCTTTTGGTGTTTGCACTTTTTCTTTTTTAGGGCCGTAAAGCCAAACTGCCCGCAATGATTCTTGACAGGCCTAAGAAGGCCAAAACTAAAGTAACAGTGTTTAGTGTTCTGAGTGAAGAGGAGGCTGGGGAGCTAGCCCTCGGGTTTGCCGGAAGATTGGCCTGCGATGTCACAACAGACATGGTCTGTAAAGGCATCGACCATTCAAGTGCTGATATGACAAAGTAAGTTAGTAAAACAATATGAAAGTTGTATCTTTTTTGGTATTATTTGTCATTTCCCCGTATTTGGGTTATTGGTGTAACACTGTTAATCTTACTTTCTAATAACAGACAGACTCTTCTCAAAATCCAACACAACCTTAAACATGAGCTGACTGATTCCTCAACCTTCAGTTTGCTGACACACACCTTTGGCCCCGCTGCACTGGATTCTGTCATTTCATTCCTGTGTGAAAAACTTGATCTTGTCTCTTAAATAATGAAACCTTTTGTGACTTTTGTTTGTTCTGTAAATCAGAATCTTGAAAATTGTTCATTGTTGTTCTAAGTTTGTGTTAACTATTTGGCAAAAATGATTGGTTCCTAATCCAAACAGCATAATGACTGTTCTAACACATATCTTAAAAATGCTACAAAGAAAGAAAATTATCACATATGTTTCAATATGAATGTAATTGTGTCACACTCGGTTTGTAGTAGCTTTCCTGTTTTATTTTGAGTTTTGGTATGTTTACACTGTTATTTTTATTTCCCGTGTGTTCGTCTTCCCTTATTAGTTTTACTGTATTTAATTAGTCTGATTTAACAACTTGTAATTATTTACTTTCTAGTGTGTATATATGCTCCTTGTTTGGATTATTGTTTGTTTGAGTTCTGCCTGTCTTTTCTATTAAAGATTTGGACTTTTGGACTATTAGTGGACCTCGTAGGTTTTTATTCTGTGCAATTGGTAATTGACTGGGTTTAATTTAGTGGCCTGGAAAACAGGCCGGAGGGGTCTGGTCATTTTAACCCCCTAAGACCCGAAATCTTCCATGGCATGCATTTTTAATTTCTCTTTGATATTTGGGCCGATTGGAACCCGATGAATGTAAAAAGAAAGAATTACCAGGTTTGGTTTTTTTTGGTTTTTTTTTACCTAATTTTTGTTTCTGAGAAAAATGAGAGCCACATATGAGGACATTCATTTGAAATTTCGATAGAACAGTTGCAGTATAATGTCCTCGTAACTGTATATCAGGCACTTGTTGATCAAGATTTAGTATTTTGGTCTAAATAACCCAAAATGTGATGTCCACATATGTGGACGCCAGGCTGAAGTAAAGTGTTAGAGCTATTTATACCTATGTAAACTTTTATACACTGGTTTTTACCTGTCTTGTTTCAGAAAGGTTTAAAAGGGTAATGTCCACAGTTTATTTGTTTATTTATTTGTTTGAATTCAACATATTTTATTAAAGTAATTGAACTTGAACACAGAAAAAACTGAATCAAATAATCATAAAATCAAATCACTTGCACTATACTAAAGTCTAATCTACTCTGAGCTAATGCCGGTTTCCAACACTAATGATCGGGTGAAGGAGAGAGATGAGGGTGTGCACGGCCACTGGTGCTCTTATCCCTGTTCTTTGTGATACAATCCAACAGGAAAGCAGTCAAACCCTTGGTCATTAGCCAAGTTAACGTTCACAAATATATACACACAGAGGAACTCTGAGCCCCAATGTCAGCATTAGCACAAACATGCCACTTCATACCAAATCTCAGTGTGAGGTCAGGTGTTAGTCTCATTCCATTATTCTGGCTATATTTTCTTACTCATCATTACCAATAAACTTATACTTAAGACTAACTATTAACAAAATCACACCCCAATAACTCTGTTATTACACTTTGTATTTAATCATAAAAAGGCTGGATGTTGAAACCTTTTACTTCTATTTTGTATGAGCCGGGGGTTCTCAACAGCTGATACTCTATGTCCAAAAAGTGACAGGTATCGTTTTATGGAGCAAAAAACTTAAGAGCGCATATTTTATAAATAATACCAACAATTACAAATGCAGACCTTTAATAATAATAAGTAATCCTTTATTTATAATGCATAGCAATATAAAAATAGCAACATATGAAAATATTACAATGGGCACAGATGAATTTGTATCAAAAACAGCAACCAAGCCAAAGTAATGAATAACACACATAAATAACAACTGCTTGAGAGAGCAAACAATTTCTTTTCATCTGTTCCTTGGCAGAAAGTTAAGACAGCTATTCAGCTTTAGGTTTCAATAAACAGAAGTAATGGATGCAGTCCCTTTGAAATGTCACACAAAAGTCTACTTGTGCATATACTTAGCTTTAACTCTTCTCTTTTTTGTTTTGTATTCCAAAAGGTTTTCATTTTCTCCAGAGGATGTCTCTCTTTCAGTGGTTATCGACTGTTCACATTCATTTTCACAGACTGTTGGAATGTCGATGCTGGCCGAACGTTTCTTGCTAGAATACAATGGCCTAATTTTGCGTGCATTATCTGTCGTCTTTATTTCGTACTGGCATATACTTTTGCCTACTTCTTGTTTTGTTTTTAAGACATTTGTATGCAGTTCATCTAGCATTGCAGTAATACCCTCTGGAATGAATGCCCACTGTTTAACTGTGTCTAAAACAGCATTTAGTTTTCCAACCGCATCTTCTGTGCATTTTTTGTCTGTGCTTTCAACTACAGGAGTGTCATTCAAAGTTGATAGAGGACTTTTCAGAGAGTTTTTCATTTGTTTAAAATGGCTACAAGCCACCTTCAGGCAAGCACATGTGTTATAGTGAGAGAACGTACAACAAGTGCACTGAAGTGTTTCAGCCGATGCAAAAAAACACAGATTTCCAAACAAACTTGGCATTTTTATCACTTTCAAGTCCTCAGTGTACAAAGTAATGCCTTTCTTTCACTGCAATTTTTGCCAAGTTAGAAATGTCTGTTTCCATGTTTGGATAGATGTCATTGTCAACCTCTGCTAATTTTGCAACTAACACTAGATGCTTGCAAAGAAGTCCTCGTAAGCCATATGTACAGTTGCAGTAGGACTCAACAGGGCAGACATCATACACTATGTCTTCTCTTGACTCAGATGGGACTTGATATGCATTAACTCCATGGCTGTTCTTGACTGTAATTTTAAGAGCCCAACCATTTTCCATCAGTCTTGAAGCAGAGTCTGAAACTTGAGACAAGGTGTCAGCAAACCTGTTTTTCATGCGGCCCACATCTTGCAGGGTTTTTATGACTGAGAAGTAGTCGTCGGCCTTCCCTAGGAGCACTTCAATCAGATCATCCAGACGCCTATTCTTGTAGCCAGATAAAAACTGGTATTTCAGGCGGTGGAAAAATCTGAAAAACAGTTATTTGAAATGATTAGTAACTGTAATTGAAGGAATTTAAAGTTTTAATCAAGACTGAAATTATTTTTAAAAAAATTGGAATACCTATTGCACACGTCTTTTATAAAGGAATGCTCTGTGCCGGTTTAGCTGATTTAGGCAAATCCACCTACTCTGTTTTTTGTTGTGATAACATAAAAAACGCTGCTAGAATTTAAAGGATTTGCCTAAAACCTGTTCTGGCAATGACATGAAGAACCTACTCAGTTTAGCCTCTTGGATTAAAGCATAATATCTTTTTTTCAGCAATACAATCGAATGAGTTCAAAATAATAAATCATACCTTTCAATCACATTGTTTGTTTCAGAACGAGCGTGACTGAAGCGACGGCCGTAGTCACACCACATGTGGCCAATGCCTTCCCAGTGCTTCTGAAAATACTGGCACACCAAAGGGTATTGCTTAAATGTCTGGCAGAACTCTGCTGATGTGGCTTTAAAGTCGTCCTCCTAAGAGAATTGGATGCAACAGAATATATTTCAATCCATTTAACAGACCTATTGAAATCTTTAATATTATGTATTGAAGCCCTTTTCCTTTTATTGAATAACATTAAGAATTTTAAGTTATTAACTCATTCACTGCCAGCCATTGGCAGTGAATGAGTTAAACCCATTGACTCATTCACTGCAATTGACGGCTATAGATGTCAATGGCAGTGAATGAGTTAATAATATGTCGTGTTTTTGTATTAAGAAGCAATTATTTCTTCCCTTACAATGGCTAAGAAGGAACACTAAACCTATAAGCATATTTGGTTTCAGCATCTGTCTGTGAAAGAATCCCACTCACAAGTTCTACTGCACAGTGGGTGACACAATGATGGTCTGCACAGCTTAAGTACTTGTTTTGATAAGCAAGATAAGAAGCCAGTTTTAGAAATTGTTTCAAAAACCTATTTTGTATCTCTCTGTAACTTTTTTTTAGCAACTGAAAGTTATTATGCTCTTAGTGTAATCAAGAAATCAAAATGTGAAATAGACAAATTACACTTACAGATGTGCAAGCTTTCAGCTTACAAAAGAAAGAAATGATTTCATTTCTCTTTTGGGTGTTAGAAAGCCCATGGACCCCGGACTCTGATTTTGAAAGCCATTGATTAACAGCCTGTGAATGTAAGAGAAAAAAAGTTAATCTGGAGAGAGAGACAGAGGAGCAGCTGTACAAAAAGCATAAAAGAAAGCTGACGTCCAAAAATAACTTTGTCACTCACTGGACAAGAGGACCTGTGCAATACAGAAATCAACCAGGCAAACATATTTTTAAATGTCAAAAAGAGCTTTGGGAAGCAGCCACCAGAAGATGAGTGCACTGTGGTCTTAAATGAATGGACAAAGTCACTCAACATTTTATCCCTTTATATTCATTAACCTGAGTAGGTGAATATCACAATGAGGCAAATCATAACAACAGGACCCTGTTGTAAAAATGTGTTTCAGGTGCATCTTAGACAACGTTACCTGCAAGACACGGTACCAGCATAGAAGGATAGCTGACTCTGGAAAAACCTTCTGCAAAGCATTTATTTCCGCAAAGTCTTTGTCAACCATAAATGCTCTACAGAAAAAAAGAAAACACTAAATGAGATTAAACAGTATGAAAATGTTTTTGCTATCTCAAAGCACCACTTCAATGCCAAATTAAACATTTCAACTCACAAGTAGATATATAAAATACTGCATACAGCCTATAGGAATAACTTCAACAACTGGAAAGGAAAGTTTTTTGCAGCCCATGCTGCAGCTATAGCATTAGATTCTGGCATGTTATAACTTTTTTGAAAAGGAATTATTTCAAAATTAATAGCTGTCAATGTATTATTTACCTCGGGGAAGTTGGGAAATGCTCACAAACTATTCCAAGAACAGTTTCCAGGGTTTTCTGACTTTCGTTGCTGACAATAGCATAGGCCACAGGGACTCCATGCCCATGATCATCTCTTACAACAAGTGTGAATAAGGGAAATGAATACTGGTTAACGCAGTGCGTGGTGTCAACAAATACTAACTGTTTTGCATAGTTCTCCATGTTTGATTTCATCACAGGTGTCTGCAAAACAATCATTAGTTCTTGGTCAGATGTGTATGGTTGATAGAAGAGAACATGTTCTTGATGTTTTCCATTAAGTAAGGTATGTACACTTTGACTGTCTCCACAGTTAAAGTGCTTCTTCCTCATCATGCAGGTTTTAACACTGTCAATGTCACATGGTGTGACAAAATGCTCTCTGTTGTGAAGATCTCTGTGTCCATGTTCTTTGGCCCATTTATGACATTCGGTTAGTATGATGGCTGGCTTAGTTCCAAGGGAAAGCAGTTCCTCAATCTTCCTCCTCAAATCACTGGAAATATTGTTGAAATGTGCGTCTTTTGGGTCCGAAGGATCATGCCCATCATGCTTATCATATGTACGCTGCACGATGACTGTGTGGTCTTTCCAACATTTGAGTACTTTAAATGAAACATAGGCCTTACAGCCCACTGATCTGTAGCTGTTTCGACTTTTTTTCCCAGCTCTGATGCAGTTGAATTTGTAATAGTCTCTTTTCCTGTCTTTACCTGAGGCAACATTTAAACATTTATAATGTCCATGAAGGGTTAATGAGTTCAATTTTTCTAACACAACACTGAATGGGTCCTCCTGGCATTGTGACACATGCACACAAAGTTGTGTATCTTTTCCAGTTCTTTTTTTTTCGTCATTCAGAACACTTCTTCTAATTATATCGTCCATTTCTGGTGGAAAAATAACGAAGGTTTAATTAGTCAATATTCATTAATTCATCTTAGCTTGTTTTGGGTTTTTTTGCAATACAATGTAAATATTAAATATAATATAAAAAAAAAAAAAATATATATATATATATATATATATATATATATATATATATATATATATATATATATATATATATATATATATATATAAATAAAAATAAAAACACCCAGCACGCCCCTGCGGGCGGTTTATCCTTCAAGCTCGGGTCCTCTACCAGAGGCCTGGGAGCTTGAGGGTCCTGCGCAGTATCTTAGCTGTTCCCAGGACTGCGCTCTTCTGGACAGAGATCTCCGATGTTATTCCCGGGATCTGCTGGAGCCACTCGCCTAGCTTGGGAGTCACCGCACCTAGTGCTCCGATTACCACGGGGACCACCGTTGCCTTCACCCTCCACATCCTCTCGAGCTCTTCTCCGAGCCCTTGGTATTTCTCCAGCTTCTCGTGTTCCTTCTTCCTGATATTGCTGTCATTCGGAACCGCTACATCGATCACTACGGCCGTCTTCTTCTGTTTGTCTACCACCACTATGTCCGGTTGGTTAGCCACCACCATTTTGTCCGTCTGTATCTGGAAGTCCCACAGGATCTTAGCTCGGTCATTCTCCACCACCCTTGAGGGCATCTCCCATTTTGACCTCGGGACTTCCAGATTATACTCGGCACAGATGTTCCTGTACACTATGCCGGCCACTTGGTTATGGCGTTCCATGTATGCCTTGCCTGCTAGCATCTTGCAACCTGCTGTTATGTGCTGGATTGTCTCTGGGGCATCTTTACACAGCCTGCACCTGGGGTCTTGCCTGGTGTGATAGACCCCAGCCTCTATGGATCTTGTGCTCAGAGCTTGTTCTTGTGCTGCCATGATTAGTGCCTCTGTGCTGTCTTTCAGTCCAGCTTTGTCCAGACACTGGTAGGATTTCTGGATATCAGCCACCTCCTCTATCTGCCGGTGGTACATACCGTGCAGGGGCCTGTCCTTCCATGATGGTTCCTCGTCTCCCTCCTCTTTCTTGGGTTTCTGCTGCCTGAGGTATTCACTGAGCACTCGGTCAGTTGGGGCCATCTTCCCAATGTATTCTTGGATGTTCGTTGTCTCATCCTGGACTGTGGTGCTGACACTCACCAGTCCCCGGCCCCCTTCCTTCCGCTTAGCGTACAGCCTCAGGGTGCTGGACTTGGGGTGAAACCCTCCATGCATGGTAAGGAGCTTTCTTGTCTTTATGTCAGTGGCTTCTATCTCCTCCTTTGGCCAGCCTATTATCCCAGCAGGGTACCTGATCACGGGCAGGGCGTACGTGTTGATGGCCCGGATCTTGTTCTTACCATTCAGCTGACTCCTCAGGACTTGCCTGACCCTCTGCAGGTACTTGGTGGTTGCAGCTTTTCTAGCGGCCTCTTCATGGTTCCCATTCGCCTGCGGGATCCCCAGGTACTTGTAACTGTCCTCTATGTCTGCAATGTTGCCTTCTGGTAGTTCAATCCCCTCAGTTCTGACTACCTTCCCTCTCTTTGTTACCATCCGACTACACTTCTCCAGTCCGAATGACATTCCAATGTCATTGCTGTATAGCCTGGTAGTGTGGATCAGTGAATCGATGTCTCGTTCACTCTTGGCATACAGCTTGATGTCATCCATGTACAGGAGGTGGCTGACAACTGCTTCGTTCCGTAGTCGGTATCCGTAGCCAGTCTTGTTAATGATCTCACTGAGGGGGTTCAGGCCTATGCAGAACAGCAGTGGGGACAGAGCATCTCCTTGGTAGATCCCGCACTTGATGGTGACTTGTGCTATGGGCTTGGAGTTGGCCTCTAGTGTTGTACGCCACATCCCCATTGAGTTCCTGATGAAGGCTCTTAGGGTCCCATTGATCTTGTACAATTCTAGGCATTCCAGTATCCAGCTGTGGGGCATTGAGTCATAGGCCTTCTTGTAATCAATCCAGGCAGTGCACAGGTTGGTCAGTCTGGTCTTGCAGTCTCGGCTGACTGTTCTGTCTACCAGTAGCTGGTGTTTTGCGCCTCTGGTATTCTTGCCAATCCCTTTCTGTGTCCCGCTCATGTATTGACCCATGTGCCTGTTCATCTTAGCCGATATGATGCCTGACAGGAGCTTCCATGTAGTACTGAGGCAGGTTATTGGTCGGTAGTTGGAGGGGACCGGTCCCTTCTTGGGGTCCTTGGGGATCAGGACCGTCCGACCTTCGGTTAGCCATTCCGGGTGTCTCTCGTTAACTAGCAGCTGGTTCATTTGTGCTGCCAGACGCTTGTGGAGTGCAGTCAGCTTCTTTAGCCAGTAGGCGTGAACCATGTCGGGCCCTGGTGCTGTCCAACTCTTCATACTGGAGACCCTTTCTTGGATATCTGCCACTGTGATGGTTACTGGACCCTGTTCAGGGAGGTCGCTGTGGTCTGCCCTCAGATCCACTAGCCACTGAGCATTGCTGTTATGGGTTGCGTCCTTCTCCCATATGCTCTTCCAGTATTGCTCCGTCTCCAGCCTTGGTGGTGCTGTTCTCTTATTGTTCCCTTGCCACTGAGAGTACACCTTTGCTGGTTCTGTGGAGAACAGCTGGTTTATTCTCCTGCCTTCTATCTCTCTGGTGTACCTCCTCAAGCGGCTGGCCAAGGCTATGAGTCTTTGCTTGGCAGTTTCCAAGGCCTCAGGTATGGACAGCTTGCTGTATTTCTTATGCACCTTCTTTGTCGCACCTTTCTGCAACTCCGTTAGTTGGCTAACCTCCCTCCGTGCTACTTTGATCTTGCCCTCTAGCCTCCTTCTCCATGGAGGGTACTGCCCCTTGTGGCTGTTCAACTTGTAGCCAAGCATGTCACTGATCACTGCTGCCGTATTGTAGATCAGCTTGTTAGTGTCGGTAATCGTGGTTGTAGGTATCGTCCGTAGTGCTGCATTAACATCATCTAGCAGACCTTCTGAGGGTAATCTTGGTCACCGACTACGGGGGATACAGGTTTCAAGCTTGGCCATGATCCTATATTTCAGGTCAGTTCCTCTCGCACTCAACGATCCTTCTCCTATCGCTATATATATTTATATATATATATATATATATATATATATATATATATATATATATATATATATATATATATATATATATATATATTAGGGGTGCAACGATATTCGTATCGATATTGAACCGTTCGATACAGTGCTTTCGGTTCGGTACACATATGTATCGAACAATACAACATTTGTAATTTATTTTATCAACTTTCCTTCTGACGATGCTGTCTTTGTTGAGCGCTCAGTGAATCTGTGTTCGACTACTCCGCCTAGGCTGCACTGTCGAGCACAGATCCACTGAGCGCTCAACACAGACAGCATAGTCAGAAGGAAGAGCGCAGGGCACCTCCCCCACCCTCATTCAGATCTGGCGTTTGGAATTATTTTGGTTTTCATGTGACGTATGACCCTGAAGGTAAGCGAGTCATGGACTAAAGTAAAACAGTATGTTGGATGTGCCGTGCAATGCTCAATTACATTGGTGGGAACTAGTGTGTTAGCGCAGTTAGCTCGTTAACGTGTTGGCCGTCTAGCCCCATGCACGGGGCGATCGGCGGTAGCTCGTTAACGGAGATTTGCCGTGTTGTGGCGTTAAGGTCATTTCAACGAGATCAACCTGAAAGCACTAGTGGGAACACAACGAATATGACTGCACATTTACGCCGACATCATCCTAGTGCAAAGACAAAAACAACAAGCATGCTACTAACTTTAGCCGAGTCATTTAGACAGCTGTTAGCACATGATTCTCCTTATGCTGCTGAGAATATAGCCCAGAAGAAGCGGATAGTATAGCTTTTATTTTGGAAAGAGCCATTTCTCTGTAATAAACTCTCTTTTCCAAAGATGCATGATTCCTCAATCAGATACAGGGCTTGCAATATCGCTAGCCTGACGTCCTGGGGCTAGCGATTTTTTCAGTCGGGCTACCAAAATCTATCTCTTCCCTGCCCGTCGGGCTATTGTAGGAAGGAAAAATATATGTCAATGCTTTTGCATTCTTTCAGAAATGTAGCTGGGTAATTATGTCATTGGCATCGGTGAGCCACTGTCAATATGTGACATATTGAAATCGCGTTTGAATTTGTGCTTGTTTTTTTGCTTTCACTTTGCAATCGTGCGAACTGTGTATAGAGAGCGACAGCACTGATCTGTGAGTGATGATAATTTGCGCACCAATTCCTCTGACATAGTCTTATTAATCGTTAGCTTACTATGCAAACATGACAAGTGAAATCTCCCGCAGCAAGCTTAAACATGTGAGAGGTTGATCGCGCAGAGAATCGCTGAGCTTATGTGAGTGCGTGTGTAAAAGCAGCAGGATTTATATTTGACTACGATGACCTGGATGACTGAGAACCTTCACAGACAGATATATATTTTAGTTCTGCTGAGCCAAATAAGACAGGTCAGGGTGAAGAAGTGACAGCCAAAGAAAAGCTTACCACAAAACGGAGAAGTTATGACAAATCAGACTATAAGGCAAAAAGAAAGTGCAGCTTTATGGTTTCATGGACAAAAGAATTTCTGTGGCTGCAATATGACGAGCTAAATAACCAGGGCTGCACATAAGTGGTCTGCAGGTGCGCATTCGCTGTCAAAATAAAAAACGCGCACAAGGGTTAGGGTTAAATTTAAAAACTGTACTTTTGAGTTAAAATATATATATATAATTTTAATAAATGACAAATTAAAAAGGCATGAACATTTTTTTGTATCGAAAAAATATCGAACCGTGACACCAAAGTATCGAACCGAACTGAACCGTGAATTTTGTGTATCGTTGCACCCCTAATATATATATATATATATATATATATATATATATATATATATATAAAAACAAACAGGGGCTAGAAGAAGCTAAACTTTCATATGGTGTCACGGCTGGCGGAGGGAGCCGTGTGGTGTGGAGGAAAAGGAGGACCCAAGATGCAGCAAACTGATGATACGAGTGATGTTTTATTTACAAAGGTGGTGGTGACAAAAACAGGCAACGAGGTATGAGTACTTTACAAACGGAAACCTAAACTGGGAGAAACTAAGTGACAAACCTGAGACCATACAAAAGGGGTGCGGGGCAGAGAGACGCAGAGACAGGAACACCATAGAACGCAGAGGTAGATGGATGAATGCAGACGAGCCGACAACAGGCAGGAGAACACACAGGGCTTAAATACACACCAGTAATCAGGGGATGAGGGACAGGAGGGCAACACAGCTGGGAGAAATCAGAACTGACGGGACAGGGGAAATGTAAACTGAACACACTCACATCAGACAGAGACCTTCACAATAAAACAGGAAACTCAGACACGGGGAACCAAACAAGACACAGATCTAAACAGACAGCTTCACAAACAGATGGGGTGACACCATAGACAGACAGATCCAGACGCAGACTCAGAGGCAGACCGAATATAACACAGAACTAAAACAATCATCATCATGAAAATGATAACAAACTAAAAGCGCTGGGTCACCGACCCAGGACCATGACAGCCCAAAACAAAAACAGACGACCAACCCAGGGCGGGCGGCGGGGGACCAGGACGGAGGGACCAACACCAAACAAAAAAAACTCCAGTGACCCAAAAGAATTGACCAAAACACAACACACACTGGAGTCCCCGAACAGGGTCCCAAAATATAGTTCAGGAGGCCGGCCCGGAGGCTGACAACTCAGGAGCCTAGAATAGTTCATCTCCGGGGGCCGACCATGCGGAAGGCAGTGGCGGCGACGGGGAAACCGTTCAGGCGGCCGACCGTGTGGACAGCAACGGCGGCGACGGGGAAACAGTTCAGGCGGCCGACCGTGCGGACAGCAACGGCGGCGACGGGGAAACAGTTCAGGCGGCCGACCGTGCGGACAGCAACGGCGGCGACGGGGAAACAGTTCAGGGGGCCGACTGTGCGGACGGCAACGGCGGTGCAAATGCAGGTCCGGGGGCCGACTGTGCGGACGGCAACGGCGGCGTGTAGGAGGTCGTCCACGCAGCAGGCGGGGGTGGCAACAGAAGTCCGGAGGGCGGCCACGGTGGTGATGATGCCCAACAAGCGGCCTGGCAGACGACCGACGATGTGAAGGTGGTAGTAGGGGACCCGAAGGCTGCGTGGCCCCTGCAGCCCCAGGCGAAGCGGAGGTTGGACCAGACGAGGCTGAAGCCGATGCGGAGGCTGGTCCAGGCGAGGCTGAAGCCGATGCGGAGGCTGGTCCAGGCGACGGCGTAGGTGAAGCAGTAGCTGGACCAGGCGATGCTGATGAGGATGCTGATGCTGGACCAGGCGATGCTGATGAGGATGCTGATGCTGGACCAGGCGATGCTGATGCTGGACCAGGCGATGCTGATGAGGATGCTGATGCTGGACCAGGCGATGCTGATGCTGGACCAGGCGATGCTGATGCTGGACCAGACGAGACTGAGGTTGAAGCGGAGGCCGGACCAGACGAGACTGAGGTGGAGGCTGGACCAGGCGAGGATGAAGACACGGAGGCCGGACCAGGCGTGGATGACGGCAGCGGGACGGCTGCAAAACCTGACGGCAGCGATGCTGCAGGAGGTGATGTGGAGATGTGCTGGCTGGGTCCTCCAGGACCATAAGCAGGTGTGAGGATGTGCTGGCTGGGTCCTCCAGGACCGTCAGCTAACGAGGCGTGGTGCTGGGTGGGCTCCTCGGGCCCTCCAGCAGACGGCACTTGAGGCTGGCTGGGTTCTCCTAAACCCCCAGCAGAAGACACTTGAGGCTGGCTGGGTTCTCCAGAACCCCCAGCAGAAGACACTTGAGGCTGGCTGGGTTCTCCAGAACCCCCAGCAGAAGACACTTGAGGCTGGACGGGCTCCTCGGGCCCCCCAGCTGACGAGGAAGCGGAAGGAGGCTGGACGGGCTCCTCGGGCCCTCCAGCTGACGAGGCGGGAGGCTGGACGGGCTCTTCGGGCCCTCCAGCTGACGAGGCGGGAGGCTGGACGGGCTCCTCGGGCCCTCCAGCGAGAACAGTCTCAGGACCAGTGGGCACAGGGGCCCCTGGAACACATGGGACAAAACCAGCAGGCGCACGGGCCTCTGGCAGGAACGCAACAGAACCAGCAGGCACACGGGCCTCTGGCAGGAACGCAACAGAACCAGCAGGCACACGGGCCTCTGGCAGGAACGCAACAGAACCAGCAGGCGCACGGGCCTCTGGCAGGAACAGGTCAGAACCAGCAGGCGCACGGGCCTCTGGCAGGAACAGGTCAGAACCAGCAGGTGCACGGGCCTCTGGCAGGAACAAGACAGAACCAGCAGGCACGGGGACCTCTGGCAGAGACAGAGCAGAACCAGCAGGCGCACGGGCCTCTGGCGAACACAAAGCGGACTGCGGCTGCACAGAGCAGTGACTCAGCTCAGGCAGCGACAGCCGGATGCAGTCCTCAGCTGGCTTCTTGACCTCCAGGGGTCCAGAGTCGGCTGGGGGCTGGAACCCAGCCTCTGGGGAGGCCCTGGAGTGCGTCACAGTCTCTGTACTGGCCAGCTGTTGGGGACTGATTACTGCGTTATGTGGCGTGTCTCTCTGCTGGACATGAACAGGTGAAAAACAGTGCTTTTTGGGTTGGATGGACTCTACCAACTGAGCTATTGACTGGGCTATGGACTGTAACATAGTGTCTAATGAATCTGACTGTGACTGTAACTGGGCTATGGGTAGTGAGGCTGAATGTGATGGAGGTGGCGACTGAGCGGCTAACTGAGCTAGTGGCTGCTGGGCAGCTAACTGAGCTACCGGCGGGGCAGCTGACTCAAAAAACACAGCCCCGGAACAAACAGTCACACAGTCCAAAACAGAAAAAGGGTCCTTCTCACTCACCACAGCCGGCAGTTCCGAAGTCCTAATCTCCGGCTGTGGGGTGACGCGCCGACGGCGCGATCGTCGCTTCCTCCCGGGCAAAACCTCCGGCGGGCCGGGCAAAACCTCCGGCGGGCCGGGCAAAACCTCCGGCGGGCCGGGCAAAACCTCCGGCGGGCCGGGCAAAACCTTCACCGCCGGGCTGGGTTGGGAAGCGGTAGCGGCTGGAGGGCGAAGGTGCAGCTCATGAAGGAGGAAGTCTTGTGCTAGCGGGTGAAGCGAGTCCAGCAGCCAGGAGTGGGCAGAGATTAGCTGCTGTATCCTGGCTTCTACCGCGCGGTGAAACCCTTCCCCCTCGTGCTCGAGCCACAAGTTGACCAACCTTGAAACAGTGTCAATTAATTCCTCCCGAAACTCCTGGGAAGGTGCGGATGCTGCTGGGTCCATGTTGGTCGGCTCGTACTGTCACGGCTGGCGGAGGGAGCCGTGTGGTGTGGAGGAAAAGGAGGACCCAAGATGCAGCAAACTGATGATACGAGTGATGTTTTATTTACAAAGGTGGTGGTGACAAAAACAGGCAACGAGGTATGAGTACTTTACAAACGGAAACCTAAACTGGGAGAAACTAAGTGACAAACCTGAGACCATACAAAAGGGGTGCGGGGCAGAGAGACGCAGAGACAGGAACACCATAGAACGCAGAGGTAGACGGATGAATGCAGACGAGCCGACAACAGGCAGGAGAACACACAGGGCTTAAATACACACCAGTAATCAGGGGATGAGGGACAGGAGGGCAACACAGCTGGGAGAAATCAGAACTGACGGGACAGGGGAAATGTAAACTGAACACACTCACATCAGACAGAGACCTTCACAATAAAACAGGAAACTCAGACACGAGGAACCAAACAAGACACAGATCTAAACAGACAGCTTCACAAACAGATGGGGTGACACCATAGACAGACAGATCCAGACGCAGACTCAGAGGCAGACCGAATATAACACAGAACTAAAACAATCATCATCATGAAAATGATAACAAACTAAAAGCGCTGGGTCACCGACCCAGGACCATGACATATGGTATGTCTCTGGCAACTTTAACATGATGTCCCAGGGACAACTTCTACATGATGTCCCAGGGACAACATTTACGCGATGCCCCAGGGCAACTTCTACATGATGTCCCAGGGACAACATTTACGCGATGTCCCAGGGACAACATCTACACGATGTCCCAGGGACAACATTTACACGATGTCCCAGGGACAACATTTACGCGATGTCCCAGGGACAACATCTACACAATGTCCCAGGGACAACATTTACGCGATGTACCAGGACAAATTTGTAAATTTCTGGATTACTGTTAATCTCCATAGAATCAAGAACTCATGTCCAGTTTCACAGCTATGGACCAGTTAATTATGTTTCCAGGTGATAGTTTGATTCATAGATTCGGCACAAAACCATAAGTCTAGGCCTTTTAGTCCAGATTCTCTTCACTTACGTTTGTAAAATGATCAGGGAAGCTACTGCAATTTTGCCTGACCCAACCCCCGGGCCACGAAACACCCAAAAAGTTGGGGAACGCTGGTCTAGAGAACACTGGTTAGCTAATGCTGTCGTCAAGTAGCTTATCGCTAGCAAACAAACAGCAAGCCAAGTGAGGAACATATGTTTAATGCTTACCGTTTATTAAAGGAAAGTATCCTATATTGACTTCAAATTCGGCGGACAGGCGGCGGTTTCTCGCTTTTTCACTTGTATTTCAAAATACTCGAAGGCGGGTATTTCGAAGTCGCAATGGAATGACGTCACAAGAAGGTGATTGGTCACTTGTAATGTTGAACCTGGAACAACATTAATTATGATGATGTGGGAACAACGCTGACACGAGGAAATCAGATCGTCCCAGCATAAGATCTCAAAATGGTGGAGCATTGATCAAACTCTTATAGCCTCTAGTGGCCCCCACCTTATCATAAAAGCCTAAACATTCACATGCTTTCTCTCGCACGGCGCCTAAGCTACGACCTTGGCTCCCTGTTTATCTGCTCCTGCTGAGATGGGGCAGAAAACCTCTCCAGTATATTCTGTTCCCTTCTAATCAGACAAATAAGGCGATGACTTTCTGTGAACAGTATTTCTTATAACTCAGCAGTATAATGCATCATAAAACAATATCATTCATTCACAATAAATCAGCAGTCTAATGTAATGCAAATCAGTTTAACAAATGCAATAGTTATCACCTTCTTCTAATTCAGGAGAATAATGCAAACTAAAACTACATAATAATTCACAATCTTTAATTAGGGGCATAACATGGCATAAAATAATATTATAATCCCACACTCCCCCTGTTGAGCTCTTTAGAATAAAGAGCTCACCTACACCCTGTAATCCAGTGTTATCGGGTTCATTTCTTCTTACCCCTGAGGCCCTTTGTCCCCCTGTTGGGTGAACCATATGTGAGATGACCTCTGTGTTTGCGCAGTTCAGATGCAAGAAAAACTATTATTACAACAGTAGCCGGTACAGATGACACTCCTCAGTTCTCCCACAGCTTCATTTTGGTGCTACCTTATACCCTTCAGACGTACTCAGACTAGAACCTCTGTCCGAGGAGCTTTTAGCCTTCATTTTATTGCTGCAGCTACCAGTGTCTTCCAGTTGGGTGAACCTCTGCTCTTCTTTCTTCAACCTCAGGGGTTAGACAACCCTTCAGTCGTGGCACAGATCAGGGGATTATTCTGCCCCGATTTCAAACAAAGATCTGTGTATCCTCGGGTCCTGTGTATCCTGTGTATCCTCCAGAAAAAGATCAGGAACACGTCCCCCTTTTGACCAAGAGCCTCGCTGGTCTGGTGTTCCTGGATTTCCGCCAACCCCTTCATGGTTATTGCTGTGTTTATGGGATCCATCCTTTGAAGTGACTAATCGGAGCCCAAACGCCATGACACTTGGACCCAGTTGGTGTCTCGGCAGTCACCGTGTCTGTCTCTGCTGCGAAGGATCCCCGTATATCTGTGACCTCGTCTGGTGTCTGTTCCTTTCTCTGTAAGAGACAGAAAACCAAAACACCTCTCTTCCTAGCTCTAATAATCTAATGTTGTCATCTACTGATCTTCTGGCGATTCAGAATTGGTTTGGAATATTCAGAATGTCCCAGGGACTTATTCTAATCATATCCTATGTGTGTGTAAGCGTGTTTGCATTTAGCCCTCTGCACTCAAAGTCAATACCTGCAATATATCATCACGCCGAAGGAAGCTTATGACCTTCAAAAGACCAAGTGCCAACTCATTATAATAACATTTGCAAGGTGTGTCTGAAAATTATTAAAACCACTCATTTTAACAAAAGACATCAAAAACAAATTAGGCATTTTTAATTCTAACATTTGCCCCCCTTTTCACAAAAATCATGTGTTTCCTTGCTTTGCTCCACGGCCTTCTGCGGCTCTGCTGTTCGGCTCTTCTCAGAGGTCAGCTCCTGGCCGAGCCCCAACACTGGGTTGAGTCAAACGATGATTTTAATGATCACACGCGTGGGAGATGGACACCGTACGCAGACAGCATCAGATCTCAAAATGGTGGAGCATTGATCAAACTCTTATAGCCTCTAGTGGCCCCCACCTTATCATAAAAGCCTAAACATTCACATGCTTTCTCTCACACGGCGCCTAAGCTACGACCTTGGCTCCCTGTTTATCTGCTCCTGCTGAGATGGAGCAGAAAACCTCTCCAGTATATTCTGTTCCCTTCTAATCAGACAAATAAGGCGATGACTTTCTGTGAACAGTATTTCTTATAACTCAGCAGTATAATGCATCATAAAACAATATCATTCATTCACAATAAATCAGCAGTCTAATGTAATGCAAATCAGTTTAACAAATGCAATAGTTATCACCTTCTTCTAATTCAGGAGAATAATGCAAACTAAAACATCATAATAATTCACAATCTTTAATTAGGGGTATAACATGGCATAAAATAATATTATAATCCCACAAACCGTAAATTGATGGAACACTGTCATATCTTCATTAATAGTACCGTTCCTGACTTGAATACAGCTTTTCTGCTTTACCACAACCAGTTATGTCTGAGGTGGATCTGAATCCTCCGTTGGACACAGTACAACGATCTTTGCCCGCCTCTAGTGTGCACATAAATTTGTCTTTAGGCAGAAACATACTGATAAGAGCAGAAATGCTCATTAGCAGTGTAGTGGTAGTAGTATAAAATAATTTTATTATTATTATTCATTGTTTGAAGTTTTGATGCAAGGATAAAAAAACAAAACAGGAAATAACCATGTTTATGATTAAGAAATGTTATGTGCTCATTCTTGTTCTCACAGTGTGCAATTTCTATATCAAAATGTCCATTTTCAAATAAGATTTTCAGTTTCCTGATCTTTCAATCTGCACAATATAACAAAATTATATTATTTAACAAACTGCTATAAGTGGTGGCCATTAATTATAATCAGTAGTACCCACCACAAAAGAAGGATATCGTTTCCATGTCTTAAAAAAGAAGCCAATGCTGAAGTGCATTAACCCTGGATTCTGTGTAATAACCAGAATTGTCTGCTCTGGTTCTAACAGAGGTGTCAAACATAAGGCCCGGCGGCCAGAATCGGTCCAACCAAGACTCTAATTCAGCCCCACTGGGCAGCTTTAGAAAATGTGAAGGAGTTAAGAGATTTTGGAACTTTTAACTAACTTTTTATAAGTTTTACACCTTTTCCTGATGCTAAAAACGTTTAACCCTCAGTGCCATTCATACTACGCCAAAGTAATTAAATAATAGATAACAAATTAAGTCACAGGAAAGTTCCTGTTTATGTGCTATTATTGAGTTCACAATAAATTAACAAACACTTTATTTGTTGTAATCAGAGGAGAGTCAGTGCAGTGAACTTTGTAACCATGTAGCTTCACTGGTCTTAACATCCCTAGTCTAGATTAAGCTGCATGCATGTTTGTTGTGGCGGAGCAGCCGGAGTGTTTGAGCTGTGGACCCAAAAGCAGACACGGGAGAACAAAACTCAATCTTAACAGAAAGCGAGCCATTTATTGAGGCTGGCATCCGAAGCAAAAACAAGACAAGGCGAGTTGCGGAAAAAAGGAAACTAAAAACTTAAACTGGGCTAAACTAAAACTAAACATGAAAACTGTGACATGGAGACTTGCAGTGACATGATACGAGATAAGCAGACAACCCAACACTAAACAGAGGGAAACAGAACGTAAATACACTGAAGGATAATGAGGAAAGTGGAAACACCTGGGAAACAGAGATGATATAACAAGGAAACAAGACTTTCAAAATAAAACAGGAAACATGTACAGACATGAACTGGGACACGCAAGCTTGAAACAAGAGACACAGAGAACGAGCGAGAGTGATAGAGCAACACAGAGGAGAAAGACGTGGGGAAAGTACACAGACAAGGAGATAGAAGAATAGAATAGGTAGAATAGAATAATCCTTTCATTGTCCCACAAGGGGAAATTTGGTTGTATCAGCAGCAAAAACACACATATACAAACAGAACAGGACACAGAACAGAAACACAATTTTTACATATTTATATCATGGACAATAGTTACCAAAGCAGAGTACTGTACAGTTATTAAAAATAGAGTGCATATAAGAGGCAAACCCAGGTTGTAGTGTGCAAACAGAGCAGGATACTGAAAGATGTTTAAATAGTTAAGAATATTTAGAATAATTAGAAAAGTGCAGATTGTGTATTGTACCTGCGCATTAAAAAATTGACATGTAACTTCCAATAAGTTAGTGTATATATAAACTGAGAAAGGTAATGTGCAAGTTATAACACATGACAAACAGAAAAAGACACATATACAAGGAGAAGTGGATGATAACATGAACTAGACTAAACCTAAACTAAGACAAGCTAATAATAACCCTAGAACTTAACATTATCTCATAAGTAATCAAAAAATGCAAAATAACTCAAAATGCTGGGTCACAGCCCCGGCCCCCTGACAATGTTGTTGTTATTGCTCTTTCTTTTTTAGTTGGGAGGCTGAATGTCCCCTTGCCTTGATAACTGTCTGGTCAGTTAAATTCTTTTACCAGGTAAGGTGAGCAGGTTTTGTCCTTTGACTGCTCAGTAGCCCAGATTCTGCCTAAATTATTAACAGCAGCAAGTCTTAATAAGCTGACTTAGATCTGACAGATGCAGCACACTAAATTTGGTTGTGTTTCTGGCTTCTGGAGACAGTGGATGCTCTAGTCAAGAAAAATAAAGAGAACTTGTTTCTAGTTTTAAGAATTTCTTCTGTCAATCGTACTAAATATTTTGACTTAACATGAAAAATAGAGCCAAGCACAAACAGGTTTTATACAAAGACTTTACAGCTGGGATGAACTCAGTGCTGTGACCATGGAGCATGCTTTTAGCACCTTATCTGAAGCATTTATTCCTGTTCTGCCTGGAAAACATGTTGGGATGTGTTTACTGATATTTCTATTCCATTTCTAAGGGATATCCTTTTGTGATTTTCAGCTTTAGGAAATTATTTCATAAAAATATCCCACATACAGCCTGTAACATACATGCTTTAAGCATTCCAACATGCAGTTCTGCAGATAAAGGTCAAAATGTTTTTCTCGTCCTTCACCGTGTTAGGTCCAGATGTAGGCTGAGTAAGTAGAACAACAGCTGTGTTAAATCTGTGCAACTCCCCACATTCACATCTGGGGAATCGCTCGTGTTTGCTTCTCTTGGCTGTCTGCTGTGCAGCTCCATCAGGGCAGGTATGTATTTCTGGAAATGAAACAGCAGTCAAATGAGATTTCATTAATAAATCAACAGCCTGAAACCATTAAAGATTAAAACAGGGTACACCTCACTGCATACGGTACACCTCACTGACAGGCAATAATAAGTCAAGGCTAAGTGATTGCTCATTTTCTGCTGAGATTTTCATGGTAGTTTTCAGTTGACCTGCCTAAAATCAAACTAATTACTAAAAGAAGTGATTTTAATTTTGTATCTTTCCATAAAAGCTTCATTCCACTGTAATCCACTTCATTCAGTCCACTTGCTGGCAGATGGGAGGCATTTTGACTGAAAAAGGACTCCCTGCATAAATGAATAGTAGCAAAACACATGGTGATTCACAAGGAGATGCATTATTAACAAAAAGTTCTTTGTGTTCTTGATGTCTCAGAGAAAAATGACAGCACAGCAAGAGACGACTGAGTAAAGAAGGAGTTCAGAGCATAGTCGAGTTTTCAAAATATTACTATTCAATACCTAAAGTAGTAGAAGACAGCAGTGCAGATGTGTCATTTTGTTCTACTCTATTTTGCAGTGAGCAAAGTCCAACATGGAGTTAAACGTTTACATTTTATTGCATAGTTTTAATTATCTGAGCTTATCTGAGCGAGGCTAATGTACCATAAGCTGATTATTTTTTATCTTGTACACACAAATGTGTCCTTGAACAACTTATTATCTTGTATGTGGTAATTATTTATCATGTGCACAAACAATAATTTATTACACATGACATCGCCAGGGTTGTTTTCATGGTAATTGTGGGCTTTTAATGATTTCTTTGAACTGATTGCACAGCATGCATCAATGACTTTAAAAAAGTAGAATTGATGGCACATGTTTGAATTTATTTTGGATTTTCTTTAATACAACGGTCAGAATTGTACATACAGGCTCAAATATATACTTACACAGTATATATTTGGTTAATGTCCTTTATCAAGTTACACCTTGACCAGACACTGTTTGTAGCTAACAGCTGGCATCTGGTATAAATCAGGCTGAATATTTGACCGCTTTTCTTGGCAGAATCAATAGTTTATTTAGATCTGTGGCCCTCCTGGCACGGACTTCTAAGTTTTCTAAGTGCAGTCCACAAATTTTAAACAGGGTTGAAGTTGGGGCTTTGGGCCGGCCATTCCAGAAGCTTAATCCATTGCTAAAACCACTTTTGACTTGTTTGGCATCATTGACCTGTTGGAACAACCAACTATATCCAAGATTTACCTTTATGGCTGTTGATTTGAGGTGAAGTTGAAGAGTTTGACGATCATCCTCCGTCATTATTCCATCCGGTTTGTGCAATGCACCAGTATCACTGGCAGCAAAACATCTCAAGAGCATGAATCTACTAGCACATAAATACAAGAATGGTCTCTGTTGTAGACTAATCCATTAAGGGATAGTTTATTGGAAGCTTGGTGTTTATGGGTTTTATACAAGAAGATGTGGCATGCACCAAGCTGACAAAACAGCTATCTTTGTGTGGTCATGCAGTGGAAAAAGTGCATAACCACACAGATGTCTTAAGTTGATGATGAAGGAACACTGAGTTTTTCTCATATGAAACACAGGAAGATGTGAATTCTGAAGCAGTTCTTGCTTTTAGTGATCCAATGCAGAGTTTACACTGCAAAAGATTGAATTAACATTGAGAGGGGAAAACAACAACTTATGTGTGACCCATGAGGTTGTCCTGTTGGTTCTCTTCTGTTTGTGTAATTAGCTTTTGCCATTTTATTTCTTTAAGTGAAACTGGTGGGTGGAGCTGACCTGGCTCACATTTCACTACACCTGTGCAGGCTCGGCTTGGCTTGGAGGGACAAGAGCAGTTTATCAAATCCTCCAACACCGTCTTTTCCAGTGGCTGACAGAGCTTTCGTTTCATATGCACACACTCATACATTTACCATCCATTCTGACATACTGACAGTCACATAGTTTTGTTTCTTTATTTAGCTGAAATACAATCTGAAGACTATGTGTGGTCTCACCTCATATTTTTTGCAGGTTTAAAACTAAAATCATCTCCAGCTGCAATAATAAAGTGGTATCAAAATTAATCCCCAAAAATTTATTCTGTTCATCTGGATATAGCGTTTTCAGCAGGAGAAACATTTAGTCACTCAAGAAGGCTAGCATTCTTAGACAGAGATTTCCATCAGTAATGGGGGACATTTAAAAGTTAATATGTACCCTAAACCTACGCATACGGATCAGTTTTGAAAAGGCCACAGCGGCCAGGGAAGCAGAAGACCATCACATCAAGAAGGCCCTGAGTAGATGTGGTTATCCCATGTGGTTATCTTAGTTTCAGTAAGGCAAGGCAAGGCAAGTTTATTTGTATAGCACAATTCAACAACAAGGTGATTCAAAGTGCTTTACAGAGACATTAGAAACAAAAACAAATAAAAAGCATGATTTAAAATTGATTAAAACAAGCAAACAAACAAACTAACTAATTAACAAACAAACAAACAAAACAGTATATAAAATCAAAACAGATAAAATCAGAAATAGATAAAATCAGTAGTTAAAATGTTAGTTTTGAAATTTAAGCTTAAAAGTGTGGATTTGGTGCTTTATTCAAATGCAGCTGAGAACAGGTGAGTCTTCAACCTGGATTTAAATAAACTGAGTGTTTCAGCTGATCTGAGGCTTTCTGGGAGTTTGTTCCAGATATAAGGAGCATAAAAGCTGAATGCAGCTTCTCCGTGTCTGGTTCTGACTCTGGGAACTGATAAAAGACCAGATCCAGATGACCTGAGGGATCTGGAAGGTTCATACTGGGTCAGGAGGTCATTGATGTATTTTGGTCCTAAACCATTCAGAGCTTTATAGACCAGCATCAGAACTTTAAAGTCTATCCTCTGACGGACAGGCAGCCAGTGTAAAGACCTCAGAGCTGGACTGATGTGGTCCACTTTTTTGGTCTTAGTGAGGTGTTACGAACTTGTATGTCCGTGTGTTTGTTTGTGCAGGTGCTGTGTTTTTGTCTATGTTAATTTAGCTGTGCCAGGGCCCTGTTCCGATTGGTGCGTGGACTTACTGCCCCGGCGTGATTGGATCCAGCTGGAGGACCCGCCCAATAAAAGGAGGCTGGAGTGCTACAGCGGGGGAGGTCCTCGCATTTCTCCTCATCACCCAGCAGTAGTCCTGTGGTAGCCGCTGGCTGCAGTATACGTGCGAAAATTGTGGAAGTGGAGTGGGTAGGGGTGAGCTGCCGTTTATTTTGATCACCCGTTTTCCCCTGTTTTTGAGTTGGTTAAGGAGGTCAGACTCTGTCTTTATTTTGACTTTATTTTGGTGAGGTCAGGGGTGCGGGATTTGTGTAGGTTTGTTTTGTTTATTGTTTTGGCCTTGGCTCACCCTGAAGTGTTGACACTCCCGTTTTGGTTCTCTTTATTCACCTTGTAAATAAATCACTTCACATCTAACGGATTTGTTGCGTGTGACTGCTTGGGTCTTGGGGAGGGAAGCGAGTGCCTCGTTCATGTTATGGCCTGGCCCTAGACGGGTCGTAACATGAATTGGGGGCTCGTCCTCTGCCTTTTCCTGTGGGTTTTTGCGTGTGTTTGGTCTGTTGGCGGTTTTCTTGGGTGTGGGGGTGGTAGGTGTGTGGAATTATGGAGTTTTCTTTGGATGATTTTGTTACTTCGCCTTCGTGGGATAGAATTGTGAAGTGCAGGAAAGCGGATTTGCTTATCATTGCTAGTTGTTATGACGTTCAAGTGTCCTATGGTGCCCGCAAAGCGGTGGTTAGGGACGCTTTGTGTGCAGAGTTGGTGGAGCGAGGCGTTCTTCCTGCCCCGCAGGCAGCTGTAGAGCAGCCTGATGGCGGGGGTGTGAAGGTGGCTCCGGAGGCTGAGCCGGGGTCGGATGCCAAAGGGCCTGTTAACGTGCTACCAGCCGAGGCGGACTCTGATGCGGCTGAGGCGGGCTCTGACACAGCCGAGGCGGACTCTGATGCTGCTGGGGCGAAGCCTGAAGCAGCTGAGTCTGGTACGGCCGGGGAACCCCTGGCGGGGCGGTCTACGGAAGATCTCCGTTTGACCCTCCGTATTAGGGAGGTGGAAGCCCGTGCTAAAGAGCTTGAGGTACAAGCAATGCACCTCCGTGTCAGAGCTTTGGAGCTGGAGCGAAAGCCCTCCACATCTGCCTCTAGTCATCCTAGTACGTCCACCGCGGTCCCGACAGGTTTTGACATCACCAAACACGTTAAACTGGTTCCCCCGTTTCGTGAGGCCGAAGTGGATTCCTATTTTAACGCTTTTGAGCGTATAGCGGCCGCGTTAAGTTGGCCGAAGGAATTTTGGCCGCTGCTGTTACAATGCAAATTGGTTGGCAAAGCCCAGGAGGTGTGTACCAGTTTATCAATTGAAGATAGCCTGGATTATGACGTCATGAAGAAGACTGTGTTGCAGGCATATGAGCTCGTCCCAGAAGCCTACCGTCAAAAATTTAGGAAGTGTGAAAAAACCGCCAATCAGACATTTGTGGAGTTTGCCCGTGAAAAAAGTCGCCTGTTTGAACGATGGTTGCAGGCCAGTAAAGCACAGGATTTCGAGGGGCTGAAAGAGCTTCTTTTGTTAGAGGAATTCAAAAAATGTTTGCCGGACCAAGTAGTTATTTATCTGAATGAGCAAAAGGTGACCTCACTTGCTAAAGCGGCAGTGATGGCTGATGAGTTTACTCTCACCCACAAAACTATATTTTCAGCCGCTGTCTCACAGAATACTAGGGTGGGACAGGAAAGGAAGATAAAGTCACCAAAGATAGGACTGAAAGATAGACAGGAGGATGGTGTTAATCGCGACTGTTTTTATTGTCGCGGACCCGGACATCTAATCGCTGCCTGTCCTGCGCTCCGGAGGAAAGAGCAGCGCAAAGGCTCTAGAAATCCAGCGGGCGTAGGTCTCATCAAAGTTGTCCCTTTGCCTAAATCGCATTCCACTCTCACCCGTGATTTGCACCATGTGGATGCAGAAATAGAGCCACGTTTTAAACCATTCATCACGAAAGGCTTTGTTTCTGTGACGGGAGAAGAGGGGGACAAAGTGCCTGTTACTATTCTTCGGGACACAGGTGCGCATCAGTCGTTTATGTTGGATAGTGTACTACCATTGTCAGATAAAACTGCTTGTGATTCGGATGTGTTGGTTTGGGGAATTAAGATGAGCGTTCTTCGGGCGCCGTTACACAAAGTCCATTTACATTCGCCCGTGAAAACGGGGCATGTCAAAGTTGCGGTGAGCTCCCAGTTGCCGATTAAAGGGGTTTCGTTTATTTTAGGAAATGACTTGGCTGGTGGGACAGTTTTCCCACCGCCTGAAGTGGTGGAAACGCCTATTTCTTCTGTCACTGAGGTTGCCGCCCCTTTGTTAAATGTGTTTCCTGTTTGTGCAATCACTCGTGCGCAGTCACGCAAATTTGATGACGTTATGGATGTTGCTGACACGTTTATGGCGATGCCAGACGAGAGAATATCTCCCAGCCGTGAGAGTGACAGAACAAAAAGCGATGTGATGAAACTGATGCCAGAGCTGGATGAGAAATTGAATAGGGATGCATTGATAACCGCTCAGCAGAATGACTCATCACTGGCTCCCTGTTTTCTATCTGCAGCTAAGAGTGCAGGAAGTGAATCACCCACTTCTTATTTTTTGCGAGATGGAGTTCTTATGAGGAGGTGGTCCTCTGACCGGTGTGGTTTGCCTGGTGCTACGCAGGTGGTGGTGCCGAAGCCGCATCGAGGGCAGGTGCTTGGCCTAGCGCATGATGCCAGCATGGCTGGACATCTTGGGGTGAACAAAACATATCATCGGGTGTTGCGCAACTTCTTTTGGCCAGGGTTGAAAGCTGATGTGGTGGCATATTGCCGTACCTGTACCACATGTCAGATGGCGGGGAAACCTAACAGACCCATTCCACCTGCTCCGTTACATCCTATTCCAGTAATAGGTGAGCCGTTTGAAAAAGTAATATTGGATTGTGTGGGTCCCCTGCCAAAAACCAAATCCGGACACCAATACATACTTACAATAATGTGTTCAGCAACAAGGTACCCAGAGGCAATTCCACTACGCACGCTGAAAGCAAAACCGGTGCTAAAAGCACTACTTAAATTTTTCTCTACTTTCGGACTTCCAAAGGTTGTTCAAACAGACCAAGGAACGAATTTCACCTCAAAAATATTTGCACAGGTTGTGGAGGAGTTGCACATAAATCATGTAAAATCCAGTCCATACCACCCGGAAAGTCAAGGTGCTCTGGAAAGATTCCATCAAACCCTCAAAGCTATGCTGCGCAAGTTCTGCGCGGGGTCGGATAGAGAATGGGATGAGGGTCTGCCGTTATTGTTGTTTGCAGTCAGAGAAGTCACTCAGGAATCCTTGGGATTCAGTCCGATGGATCTGGTGTTTGGACACGTGGTCCGCGGTCCCCTCCGCCTTCTGAAAGAGAGGTGGTTGTCAGAAACTTCTGAAACTCAGCATAATGTTCTGGATTATGTTAGCGGACTTCGGGAAAAGCTTCACCTTGCATGTCAGTTAGCTCGAGAGAATCTGTCACATACGCAAGCTAAAATGAAAACTCGCTATGATAAAAAAGCTGTTTGCAGAAGTTTTCAGCCGGGAGAGAAAGTGTTGGTGTTGTTGCCTGTGGTAGGGTCCAGCTTATCAGCTCAGTTCGCTGGCCCATATGTGGTGGAACAAAAACTCAGTGACAACAATTATGTGATCCAGACCCCAGACCGCCGGAGAAAGTCTAGGGTTTGTCATATTAATCTGTTAAAATCGTTTCACTCGAGGAGTCCTTCGGGTGCGCCGTCTCCAGTGTGCGCCGCTAGTACTGTTTCTCCCTATGAACCCTCTGATGACGGGCTACTCCAGAAAAGTGAAGCGCTGGGTAGCGGCCGGTTGAAAAATTCGGAGATCTTAAATGATTTAGACACATATTTAGTCCACCTGTCTGAACCCGCTCGAGCTGACATCACTGAGCTGATAGAAAACAACTTATCACTTTTTTCTGATCACCCTCGTCAAACTGCGGTCCTGTGCCACGATATTGAGGTGGAAGGACATAAACCGATTAAGCAACATGCTTACCGAGTGAACCCAGTGAAAAGGGCGATAATGCAGAAGGAAGTTGACTATCTCTTAGAACACGGTTTAGCCTTTCCGAGCGCCAGCGCATGGAGTTCGCCGTGTGTGCTAGTACCAAAATCCGACAACACTCCTCGGTTTTGTAATGATTACAGGAAGGTTAACGCTGTTACCAAACCTGATTCGTTTCCTCTTCCTAGAATGGAGGATTGTATTGATAGAGTGGGATCGGCATCGTTTGTAACCAAACTTGATTTGTTAAAAGGTTACTGGCAAGTACCTTTAACTCCCCGAGCCTCTGAAATATCTGCTTTTGTTACACCGGACCATTTTCTCCAGTATACGGTTATGCCGTTTGGGTTGCGTAATGCACCCGCTACATTCCAGCGCCTTATGGCCAAAGTACTGGCGGGCGTGAATAACTGCGATGCCTACCTGGACGATGTTGTCATTTACTCATCCACCTGGTCTGACCACTTACAAACACCCTCTCTTGTTTTCAGCCGTTTTCAGGAGGCCTCGCTTACGTTGAACCTAGCCAAATGTGAATTTGGCAGAGCCACCGTCACATATCTGGGAAAACAGGTGGGTCAGGGACAGATACTGCCGGTGACCGCGAAAATACAGGCGATCGTTGAGTTTCCAGTCCCACAAACGAGAAGGGCGCTGCGCCGATTTCTGGGAATGTGTGGTTATTATAGAGGGTTTTGTAAGAACTTTGCCACTGTCGTCGTTCCTCTCACCGATTTGATCAGTCCGATGAAGCCTTTTGTGTGGACGCCTGTTTGTCAGACTGCTTTCGAGTCTGCGAAAGCATTACTGTGCAGTTCCCCTGTTCTTACGGCCCCGAATTTCATGTCCCCTTTCAAGCTCGAGGTTGACGCTAGTGCGGTTGGTGCAGGAGCTGTCCTTATGCAGGAAGACCATTGCGGCGTGGATCGCCCAATTTGTTACTTCTCAAAAAAATTCAACAAACATCAGATGAATTACAGTACCATTGAAAAGGAAGCCCTTGCCTTGTTGTTAGCCCTACAGCATTTCGAGGTGTATATCGGATCCAGCTCTATCCCTGTTCAAGTGTTCACTGACCATAACCCATTGGTTTTTCTCTCCCAGATGCAGAACTCAAATCAGAGACTTATGCGTTGGTCCCTTCTCTTGCAAGACTTCAACCTGCAGATTAGGCATAAGAAAGGGACGGAAAATGTCATCGCGGATGCCCTGTCGAGAGCAATTTTGTAGTCTAGGATTAAACACTAGAAGGATTGTTTAATTCTTATGGAAGGGGGTGTTACGAACTTGTATGTCCGTGTGTTTGTTTGTGCAGGTGCTGTGTTTTTGTCTATGTTAATTTAGCTGTGCCAGGGCCCTGTTCCGATTGGTGCGTGGACTTACTGCCCCGGCGTGATTGGATCCAGCTGGAGGACCCGCCCAATAAAAGGAGGCTGGAGTGCTACAGCGGGGGAGGTCCTCGCATTTCTCCTCATCACCCAGCAGTAGTCCTGTGGTAGCCGCTGGCTGCAGTATACGTGCGAAAATTGTGGAAGTGGAGTGGGTAGGGGTGAGCTGCCGTTTATTTTGATCACCCGTTTTCCCCTGTTTTTGAGTTGGTTAAGGAGGTCAGACTCTGTCTTTATTTTGACTTTATTTTGGTGAGGTCAGGGGTGCGGGATTTGTGTAGGTTTGTTTTGTTTATTGTTTTGGCCTTGGCTCACCCTGAAGTGTTGACACTCCCGTTTTGGTTCTCTTTATTCACCTTGTAAATAAATCACTTCACATCTAACGGATTTGTTGCGTGTGACTGCTTGGGTCTTGGGGAGGGAAGCGAGTGCCTCGTTCATGTTATGGCCTGGCCCTAGACGGGTCGTAACAGAGGACTCGAGCAGCAGAGTTCTGAATGAGCTGTCTGACTGATTTTTTAGGTAGACCTGTAAAGATGCTGTTACAGTATTCAAGCCTACTAAAAATGAATGCATGGACTAGTTTTTCCAGGTCCTGTTGAGACATCAGATCTTTTATCCTTGATATATTCTTGAGGTGATAGTAAGCTGATTTTGTTATTGTCTTAATGTGTTTTTCTAAGTTTAGGTCTGCATCCATCACTACACCCAAATTTCTCGCCTGGTTTGTGGTTTTTAGATGTATAGATTGAAGTTCTCTGGTGACCTGTAATCGTTTTTTTTGGCGCCAAAGACTATTACCTCAGTTTTGTTTTTGTTTAGCTGGAGAAAATTGTGGCACAGCCAGTCATTAATTTCCTCAATGCATTTACCAAGAGCCTGTACAGGGCCTCGGTCTCCTGGTGACATTGTGATATATATTTGTGTGTCATCTGCATAGCTGTGGTAGTTTATTTTGTTGTTCTTTATAATCTGTGCCAGTGGGAGCATGTAGATGTTAAACAGAAGGGGTCCCAAGATGGAACCTTGGGGAACTCCACATGTGATACTTGTCTGCTCAGATGTGAAGTTACCTATTGATACAAAGTATTTCCTGTTTTCTAAGTATGTTTTGAACCAGTTTAGTACAGTTCCTGAAAGACCTGCCCAGTTCTCCAGTCGTTTGAGTAATATGTTGTGGTCAACTGTGTCAAATGCTGCACTGAGATCCAGTAAAACTAAGACTGACATTTTTCCACTGTCTGTATTCAGACATATGTCATTAAACACTTTGGTCAGAGCAGTTTCAGTGCTGTGGTTCTGTCTAAAACCTGACTGGAAGGCATCATAGAAGTTATTCTGTTTTAATAAGTAATTGAGCTGTTGAGAAACTGGTTTTTCAATGATCTTACTTAAAAATGGGAGATTTGAGATCGGCCTGTAGTTGTTCATTTGTGTCCTGTCAAGATTGTCCTTTTTCAGTATAGGTTTAATTACAGCAGTTTTTAGTGGTTCCGGAAACACACCTGACATTAAAGAAAAGTTGACGATCTGTAACAGGTCTGACTCTAAAGTCTTTGAGACCTTTTTGAAAAAACTTGTTGGCAGGACATCTAAACAGCAGGAGGAGGAGTTCAGTTGACCTAAGATGTCCTCCAGGTCTTTGCTGTTAATAGGGTGAAACTGTTTCATGGTGTTTAAACAGTTTTTCGGTGGACACAGTACATATTCTGGATCTGCTGTTGATGTACCAATTGCTTGTCTAATCTTTTGGATTTTGTCTGTGAAGAATTTGGCAAAGTCATTGCAGGCCATGGTTGAATGAAGTTCAGCTGCCACTGACACAGGAGGGTTTGTTAGCCTGTCAACTGTAGAAAATAAGACCCGAGCAGTATGGCTGTTTTTAGTGATGATGTCAGAGAAGTAGGACCTCCTTGCACTCCTCAGTTGTAAATTATAATTGTGAAGTTTCTCTTTATAGATGTCATAATGAACCTGGAGGTTTGTTTTTCTCCATCTGCGCTCAGCTTTCCTACACTCTCTTTTTTCATTTTTCACTAGTGTGGAGTTTCTCCATGGAGACTTTTTCCTTCCAGAGATAACCTTCACCTTAATGGGAGCAATTATATCCATTACATTTAACATTTTTGCATTGAAGCTATTGACGAGCTCATTGACTGACCCTCTGGACAGCTCAGGTGTTAATGGGAAGACCTGGTTAAAGATCTCACTACTGTCTTCAGTTATACACCGTTTTGTGATCACTGCTGTTGATATATTTGTGTGGGCTGAGATTTTACTTTCAAAGAAAACACAGTAATGATCAGACAGGCCCACATCAGACACAGTAACGTTTGACATGCTCAGGCTCTTGGAGAGCAGTAGGTCAAGAGTGTGTCCTCTATTATGTGTGGCCTCTGTTACATGCTGAGTCAGCCCAAAGTTGCCCAGAGTGTTACTCAGGTCTTTAGTCCCTTTGTCCTGAGGGTTGTCCACATGGATGTTAAAATCCCCAACAATAATTACACAGTCGAAATCAACACAGATCACAGACAGCAGTTCACTGAGGTCATTAAAAAAGTCTGTGCAGTATTTGGGAGGCCTGTAAACATTAAGAAACACAACTTTGGATGGGGCCTTCAGCTGTAAAGCCACATATTCAAAAAGACTGAAAACTTCCAGGAGATAGCTGCTTACATTGAAATGATTCATTAAATAAGACAGCAACCCCTCCTCCTCTCATGCTCACCCTGGCCTCACTGATAAACTGTAGTTAGGAGGGGTCGTCTCGATGAGAACAGCTCCACTGTTACTTTGGTCCAACCAAGTTTCAGTTAAAAACATAAAATCAAGGCTGTGCTCAGTGATTAAATCATTAATTAAAAATGTTTTCCCAGCTAAGGATCTAACATTTAATAAAGCCAACTTAAGTGTTTTAGAGGCATTACTTGTCCCCTCGTGTTTGGGAGCAGTCTGTGGCACACAAGGTATGTTTACTATGTTTAAAGATCTTTTAGAGTGCAGCTCTCTGTGTTTTGACCAGGCCACATGTCTCCTGTCACCTAAAAGTACAGAAATTTTAAAACCTTCTAGTAAACAGGGTCCCAGCTTCTCCTGGGAAAAGTCACCACTGCCATAATCCTCGCAGCCCGGACCCTCCACACATCACACATCAGACTGCGGAGACAGAGCATGAAGGTGGTAAGGAGGAACTAAGGGGGGCGAGGCTGGGCAATGTGACTTCGATTGCTCTGTTGAGGGTGGGGCTCGATGGCGAACCTTTGGCTGCTCTGGTGGGGGGTTTATGGGGGACAAAAAGGGATTGGGCCGCGGGGTAGATCTGAGCCCAGCATTGACCCGCTCCATCATCTCCTCAGTGAATTTCAGGTGTGGGGAGGAGGGAGAAAGGGAGGGGGAGGAAGGTGATGGGGGTGATGGCCTGTCAGGGGTTTGGGGGACCTTGGGTCCCTGGTCCTGGTTGTTGGTGTTGTTGAGAGAGTTGGAGGCAAATAGGGACCCCTCTTCTTGCCTCAGATGTCTCTCCTTTCTGAGGCTCTTCCCAGGTGGGGGCAAATGGAGCTCCTCCTCAAGGTTTCTGCTGGGCTTTGTCTGTTCTTGGAGTACTGTTTGTTCCTCTTTATGAGATAACTCCTCATTTATCTCAGCCTTGGCACCAAGCACAGATGGATGACGTGTGGAATAAAACAAGTTGAAGGTGAACAGTTTCACCCCTGACTTGTTAAAATTAAATCAATTTGCTTTAAACAGATGCCTGCGTTCCCAAAAAATATTAAAGTTGTTGATAAAATGCACTGAGTGGTCAGTACATGCTGATATGAGCCATTTATTCAGTGTAAACAACCTGCTGAATCTCTCGTCTCCTCCTCTGACGGGCGGTACAGGTCCACTGATGAATACAGCTGCATTCAGAGAGTTTACAGTATTTAATAATCCAGTAAAGTCCAGTTTCAGAACCTCCGACTGTTGTTTGGACACATCGTTTGACCCTGTATGCAGAACAATGTTTGTCACAGTTGGATATTCATCTGCAATTTGAAGAATTCTCTCCTTCAGGTTGTTGACCATATCGTTAGGAAAGCAGAGGACTTTAGTGTTCTTACCGCACATCCTTTGTACATCTTTTACGGCAGAGTCACCCACAATCAGAGTTTCAGGCCTAGCCTTTAGCTTTCCCTGTGGCCTTTTACTTTTCAAAAGATTTTCGGACCTTACTTCGCTACTTTTAGATGGATGGTTGTCCGATATAGATCCAGGGTTAGTTTTAGTTTCTTTAATGGGAGGTATTTGAGAAAGAGGTGAGATTGAAGAACTCCAAACCAGCTATTATAATATAAAAACTTTGCTCAGATAAACATACACCCCAATGTCTCTTCATGCTACATGTGTCAGTCATTAGACTATTATGCATGTATTCTGTGTTGGTTACATTATTAAAAACAGTTATTAACAAATATTCTAAGTCTAGTTTTAAATAATATCTCAATCAAAAATGATTCTTTTTTCAGATTTAGTTATAGTTTTTAGTTTGATTTTAGTTAACTATGTTAACCTTGCTCGTTTACTGATTGTGGTGAATTCATTAACCTGAAATGACTGCGTCTTCTCTTTTACGTGCTTTACGGTAATTTTCTCTTAGAAACGGAAGTCTCAATGAGAACTTCCTTAGTTACAAGACGCTCGCACTCCGATTGTGTGTTGATTTTTTAGCTTGTAGCCTTCTTGCTACGTTTTCCAACGTGTTTAAGTCATAAAGACAAAATTTATTTGACCTTTAATTTAATTTTACTGTGACGCGAGACAGCGGAGAAACTCTTCGGGTAAAGTGTCCATATTCCCGCTCGTTTTTCATGGCTCTTTAGAGGAAATGACTTCCATCCAGTGGTGTTTTTTACCCCTTATATTGACGGTCATATGTGGACGTCTGGCACACGGAGCTACAGACCCAGTGGGGAGTTCCTCCATCAGTGCCACCCCCGCTAATGGGGAACCGATCAGCTCTGCCACCCCTGAACCGAGCGGTACGGAGGCCGTGAACTCCACTGGTGTCAACACCACGGAGGTCCCTACGCTTGCCACCGTGAACTCCACGATGAACACGACGCTGTCCGCGACCGAAGCGCCCACTGCGGCCGCCGAGAGTCCAACTGCAACCACCGTCCAGCGTGCGGTGTCTCCACAGGGTAAATTACACCTCCACCTACATCATAGGTGTCAAACTCTGGCCCGCGGGCCAAATATGGCCCGCAGCCTAATTACATTTGGCCCGCGAAGCCATACCAAATTATTATTAGAGCTGGCCTACTGGTATTATACAGCTAATATATATATTGTTTAGTATTAAGCTTTGCTTGTTCCATATTCAGTTTTTCAGCAAAACTTGTTTGACTCCATAAGAAAAGATTCATTCTTAAATCTGGAGGAAGATTTTTTTCCAATAAATATTAATGTTAGCCCGCGACCTTGTTCCAGTTTTGAATTTTGGCCCACTGTGAATTTGAGTTTGACACCCCTGACCTACATCGTTTGTTGGGGCGGTTAAGTCTTTTTGTTGCTTCGATCAGGCTTCCCGCTAATTACTCAAGCTAGACTTTGTGGATCTGACGGTGATACCACACCTAGCATAAGTACTCCCAAGCATGTCCAACCCTTTTCCTGATGTTTTCCAGCGTGTCTCTGTGATTTAACCCCTGGTTTCTGTGACATCGGCTGCTGCTGTGACACAGCTGACTGTGGGGTCCCTAGCTTGAGCGCTGTCTTCACTGGATGTCCGCAGAGAGCCATGTGAGTGTTGGTCGTTAGCTCTATAACACGTGTAGTACACAGCTTCAGCATTTAAAATACCATTTTTAACTTTACAGATCAGGTGTTTGCATTGAGAAATGGCTGATGTTCAGAGCCAATGTGGATTCGTCTCTTATCACAGTGACCGACTCTCTGTTTTGTGTGCAGCCTTCAGGTAAATGGCATAACTTTTTTTTAAAAAATTACAGGTAAGGTCAACGTATATCATTATCGTTTTCCAACCTCCAAACAGATAACACGTCCCAGTCTTTCCCAGCCCAACCTCAGCATCCAGTTTTAGGGGACTCGTACCACTTCTCTCTACAGAAGAGTCCAACTGTAGGCCCCAGCAGAGGTTTTTACATGGTAAGTGCTCACAGACTTAAATAATTAAAACAAAAAAAACGTAAGATATTTGAAATCATCACAACTTTTTTTCTGTAGGTTGATGATGTCATCCAGACATATTTCCCCAACTCCTCCGTGCGGGGTCTCCTCCGTCAGCCATCTCCAGGACCGGCAGCGTCAGCTTTTTGCATCGACCGCAACCCTGCAAGTAAGATCACATAAAAAGTTAAATGTTGAACTGTTGAGTGGCAAAGTGCTGTTACACCATTTTAAGTGCAGCCCTGCCACCTAGAGTTGCTTCTTCATATTTACTTTGGACAGTTTTGGGAGAATTAGTTTAGGATATTTTCTACAGATGTCTTAGACACAGCAGCCCAACTCAGACGTGTGGGTTTGTGGCAGTATACATGATAGCCTTTTATACTGGGGAGGCCAGCAAGTATCCTATAACTGACTCATCTCTTAGCCCCTCCTGATCAAGGACCAATCTCCACATTGTGTCCCAGGCTGAGCCCAAACACTGTTCAGAGGAAACGCCGCAATATCATTCTTTCTGCTTGTTGCCATAGGTGACGGTAGGAATGTAGACTGATTTCACACTCAGCTCTCTTGTCACGACAACAGTCCGTACAGAGACACCACACCAATTTGTGTGCATGTGGGGGTGCTCAGAGGAAATCTTGCACATGTTTTAAGGCTCCATCACTACTAAACAGGTGTTTACAGGTGTTAGAGTGATGTGTGCTGCCATCCAGGTGATGACTTTGTCAGGAAAAGACTTGCACACAACCACATTCTGCTCATATTGTACTGTAAACAATGTCTTACTTATCAAAAGTTGGTACACACATGCAGAATTATTACAACAACACGCTGTTTCCTACGCCAGATTTTATCCACCTTAATTCCTCCCCTTCTTGTAGAGTTCTTGAGGTCTGTGTCTCTGTCTTGTGCACGGATGGTGACTCCTCAGTCATGCATCACAGATCCAAGCCTCAGCGCCAACTCCTACTTCTCCGACCTGCATCTCGTCAAGGTCAGCGAGTCCATTTGCACTAAATCCTTTTAAGTGCATGATTAGCTGTGAGACTCTCACCGCAGATGGACTAATATCGTGTTTTTCTGTGACAGATCCCAAAAGCTGAGATGGCACCAGTGTCAGATTTTCTGGTAAGTCGTACATTGCTGTTGTAAATGCGCTTTGACACTCCACTTAAAATACTTTGTCTATAGTACATGTACTACACTGGAAAGGCAAAAATAGGACTTAATAGTTGTTGCTGGGCTAATATTTCACAGTTATTGATTATTCTTACAGGCTAATGTTTTCCTGACTGTTTTAGATCCCAGTGACCAACCTGTCAGTTTGGCCTTCACCAACGCTGCGGAACAGCTCCTGTATTAATGCAGTGCAGAAGGTGAACAAGTGCACAACTGTGTGGTGAACCACGAGTGCTCAAGTGTGTGACGAAACATTGACGTTGACTCTGCTGTTTCTGCCTTTCCTGCAGGTGAAGTTTGTCATATTTTACACCGGCAGAGGGGAACTCGCAAACGCAACGGTTGATGTAACCCTAGCCGACGTGAATCAGAGTCAGCTGTTGCTCCAGATGCACTCCGTAGAGTTCCAGGTAGAGCCAAAAGAATTAAAAAAACTAATTTTAAACAGTTTAATGTGCCAAGTAATGTCGTTTTTCTCTTTTAGCTGACCAAACCGATTCCCACTCCCGCAATACTGAACCCTGCAGTCGGACTTAAAGTTGGATCTCCTCTCATCGGTCGCTTTTTAAAGGAAGCGATGCCTGTATCCTAACTACAATTTTAAGATTGTATCTTTTAATTTATCTGCCAAGCTTCGGGGAAGTTTGGCTCCTTAACAGTGAGCCAGCTGACCTCACTGGGGGTGTCACAAAGTGGGACCTGTTCCCCTGATACAACCACGCGAACGCCCATCCTCTTCACGCACAACATCATCACTGGCTGCACATTCAGGTGAGTCTGCATTATTTCTTTTTGCCTCTGTTGTCTGTGGTTCTAGTTAGCTTACATTAGGACAAGTGGAGATGTCGCTAAAATAATGAGCAATATCCTCTGCTTTTTAAAAAAAATTTATTTCCGTGCTACAAGCTCTCCAGCCAACGACTGCTCAGAGCTGCGCTCGCAGATTTATGGGATTTTGCAGGGACTTGCTACTCCTGATGAGATCGCCATGAGCTCGGGCTCCCAGCCAGACTGGGCGAGAGTCCTCACACAGGAGTGTCCCTTCAGCCTGCAGGTATAACCGAAATCTGACCCCCATACACCGTTACAGCTGTTCTGGTGTCTGCAGCAGCACCTAGTGTCGGTGCTTTGTATCTCCCTTCAGCCAGTCGCAGCAATTCAATTCAGTTTTATTTATATAGCACCAAATCACAACAACAGCTGCCTCAGGGCGCTTTATACTGTAACCCAACAATCAAACCCCCTATGAGCAAGTGCTTCCTGTTAAAAGGGAGTTTTTCCTTCCCACTGTCGCCAAAGTGCTAGCTCATACAAGATCATCTGATTGTTGGGGGTTTCTCTGTATTATTGTACGGTCTTCACCTTACAATATAAAGTGCCCTGGGGCAGCTGTTGTTGTGATTTGGTGCTATATAAATAAAACTGACCTGAGTATCTGTACACAGACACGTTTCACAGAGACATTTATGTTGTTCCTTCTCAGGAAACGTGTGAATCAGGCTGTGTCCTCCCTCACTCTCTCTCCATCGAAGTACTGTGGGCTCGCCTGGGTCCCCTCGACATTCCCCAAAACTACATCCTAGGGGCCAGATACCTTTTCCAGTGTCAAAATTTCAAGGTGTGCTCTCTACATCTCACTTTTTTCTCTGTTTTTTCTGACAAATTGACCTTTAACATTCCTCTCCTCCTGTCTTTATTTTTTGTTTTCTTTTTCCTCCTCAGTGTCCTCTGTCATCCTCTCTCGCTCTGACCACTAGAGTTACGTTCGCTGACAGCACAGTCTACCCAGAACCCCCCAGGGGTTTGCCTCAGCCTTTCTGGAAGTTTCCTTTTGGCTTCTTCACGAGAGGCTCCGCTGAGCTGGACGGCCACATTATTATGAACAGCAGCAGCACAGAGAAGGTCACATGGAGTTTAATGCTGCTCACAGTCATGTCACTAACAGGATTAGAATTCCTCTGCAGGTAACTTGACGGGTAACTGGAGCAGCACTGGAACTCGAGGAAAAGTTTTCTAAAATACCTAATTTATTGTTTCAATTATTTCTCAGAAATAAATACATTTTCACAAGACAGTTTGAGTCATTTTTAGACTGCATCACTGAGGTAAAGAGGCACTGTTTGCACACAGCTCCTCATCTCTCTGCGCCTCCTGCTGTCGCTGGTTTCTGTGCGTTTCCTTCTTTTTCTCTGTGACGCGCACATAGTTGAGGAGATTGACGACTGCAGCGGGAGTTATACCTTCCAAGCGAGTAGCAGCTCCCAGCTGGAGGACAGAGCAGAAGAGTCAGGGCATATTTTTTCTCTTTTATTAAAATAAATATTTCACACTATTATTTTGAAAGGAGTGGGCTCACTGTGCTCGGTCGAACTCTGTCCAGGATCTCTCGAACTTCGTCGGAAAGCGACACCGGCAGAGAGAAATAGTCAATGTCCTGCGGCAGGGACATGTTCTCCTCCCTCTGAATTCTCTCGATCTCTTTCTTGTTTAAGTCGCAGTGAGGCTTGTACACAGCTGCGTGACAGACAAGAGAAACGTTTTAGCAAGAGTTTTATTGTAGATTAACATTTCAGGCGGGGTTATTTTTTTCTTACCTTCTATCTTAAGTCTCTGTGCGAATTCCATAAAAGACGAAAGGCTCTCGGGGAATGCAGATGCCAACATTTCAAAGGTCACGTCGTTGTACTGAAGAAGATCTAAGCCACTGAAAAACAAACATTAACGGGAAACATTTTTAAACTGTTGTGACATGAAAAATTTAATTATTAGCTTGGCAGATATCTATCGCTCACGTCAGTAAGGTGCTCTTGGTCTCACTGATGGGAACACTGGGAAGCTTCTTCTTCCAGCTCGATGTAGACAGAAAGAGAGCCTGAAGGGCTGTCAGTGCATCCTGGAGGCTGTTCCTCACTCTTAAAGACTCCTGGTAGCGCACGGAAGACACACATCCCACCTCCTCAAAGCCTGATGGGAAACAAAAGGTAATGAGAGGAGGAAAAGAAGGGGAAAAAACAAAACAAACGCAAGCACAATGACACGTTGAAGATGCTACACCTACCCTTCGGGGTCAGGCGGAGGTCGGCGTTGTCCGGCCTTAGAGAAGTTCGAAACTCGGCCCGGCTGGTGAACATGCGGTAAGGCTCTGTCACGCCTCGACTCACCAGGTCATCAATGAGAACTCCAATATAGCTCTCTGTTCGAGACAGCGTCACTGTGGGCATGGAGAGCGCCGAGCGGGCAGCGTTTGCTCCCGCCCACAAACCCTGCTCAGATAGAAGAAGAAAAATCAGTTACTCCTAAGCTGCTTCCAGCTGTGTGTGTGTGTGTGTGTGTGTGTGTGTGTGTGTGTGTGTGTGTGTGTGTGTGTCTCTTTAAGGAAAGAAGCAGCTACCTGTGCGGCAGCCTCCTCGTACCCCGTGGTTCCATTGATCTGACCGGCCAGAAACAGACCTTGAGTGCTCTTCACCTGCAGCGCCGGGCTCAGCTGAGTGGGACACACAAAGTCGTACTGCACGCCATAACCTGGAAATCCCAGAAAACAAACATTAGACTTTCAGTTCTGGAAACCAGCTTACTTCTGTCAATCCATTTTTTTTAGAATTAGGGAAGAATTGAGGGAACTGTCACTGCTCTCACTTGTTACTAGGCAGATCAAACAGGATCTAAAGACCTACCTGGCGTGTGGATCTCAGCTCTGCGCATGGGAGGGATTTCTCTGATGAGGCGTAGCTGTATGTCAGGGGGCATTGTCATGGACAGACCCTGTGGATACAGGAGGTCAGAGGTCACGCCCTCGGGCTCCAGCCACACCTGGTGGCTTCGGCCTGGAAAGCGCAGCACTCTCGACTCGATGGAGGGGCAGTACCTGTTAGAGACGAAGACTGCACGTCATTCCAATTCAGCTCGATTGTTTCAGTTTTGCATAAAAATTTTATGATACACAGTTACACTGATGTTTTTGTTTTTGTGGCATTTTCTTTGCAAAAACCTTCATGTTAAAACGAATCTACATGCTTTATTTTGCATTAATGAGCAGAAAATGATGGAATAACTGAAGTGATTCCTTCTGAGTTTCAAACCATTGAGTCCAAAGTGTGTGTGTGTGTGTGTGTGTGTGTGTGTGTGTGTGTGTGTGTGTGTGTGTGTGTGTGTGTGTGTGTGTGTGTGTGTGTGTGTGTGTGTGTGTGTGTGTGTGTGTGTGTGTGTGTGTGTGTGTGTGTGTGTACCTGGGACCTTTGGTGTCTTGCTGTATGTGACAGTTTAGTTGAAGGCTCTCCCTCACCACTCTCTCCACACCCGGTGTAGTAAAGGTGAGGTAGCAAGGCAGCTGCTCTTCTGGCTACAGAGGGTTACGTTTCAAAATAAAGCAGGAGGAACAATAAACTAGACAGTGAGTTAAAGAATAAAAGTCCATTCATTCAGCTGTACCTTGCAGTGGGTGTGGGTACTGAGGAAGCTGAAAGGAGTTGGGTGACTGTCAGGGAGGTGAAGCTTAGCCAAAGACAGGTCTACTGAGTCCTTCACAATCCTGGGAGGGGTACCGGTCCTCAGTCTGCCTGTCCTTAGCCCCAGCCTCTCCCTCAGCGTATGGGACAGCCCAGCGCTTGATGGAGCGTCTCCAATCCGACCCCCGGGGGAGGTAGTTTGACCCACAAAGAGGGAGCCAGACAGGAACGTACCAGTGGTAAGAACCACTGATCTGGCTGAGATGGCGTGGCTGCCATTAGCTGGTTGTTCAGGAAGTGCAAAAAACATGAGAAAGTAAATTCAGTGTATAATATGTACCGTTTGCCATTTAGGTCCTTGTCCTTAAAAGAGGTAATCTGCTGTGTACCCAAACGTATCCCAGTGACTCTGTGGTGCCCGGGCTCCTCCGGGTTTGGTTCTGTTACCAACAGCTCCTCCACTGAGCCCTCCACCACGGTCAGCCTGGGAGTGGACAGCAGCTCGGACTGAAGAAAAAAAATATGTAGAAAACAAACATTTTAATTCACTCGCAGACAAATATTTTACTTTAATGGACGAGTAATTCAAGTTTTGGGTTTTTTTCTTAACCTGAATGAAGTCTCGGTAGCGCTGACGGTCCAGCTGGGCTCTCGGACCCCACACGGCAGGCCCTTTTCTACGATTCAGGATGGAGAAATGAATCCCAGCCCAGTCCCCTGCCCGACCACACAGCCCATCCAGAGCATCAACCTCCTTCACGAGCTGGCCCTTCCCTACTCCTCCCAGGGAGGGGTTACAGGACAGAGCACCTGTGGGAATATTATCAGAGAAGTCTAGTTTTCCCTGCTGGAGGAAAAAGAGCTTCTTTGTTTAGGTGTCCCTTTATCCTCACCGATGGTGTGAATTTTCTGCGTGATGAGGAGTGTTTCAGCCCCAACTCTGGCTGCTGCCGCCGCTGCCTCGGTCCCTGCGTGACCCCCGCCCACCACGATGACATCATACTGATGTCCGGTGAGGTGACCGACATGTCTGGAAACCGGTGAGAGGAGACTGTGCAGGAAGGGAAGCTTCTTTCTCAACATGTGAGACGCACACCTGTCAGAGTAAAAGTTAAATGATGGTGTATCCCTGTTAGATACTCCATTACTTTCGTGACCCATCAGCTTTATTTCAACTCTCAACTTGGAAAAATAACTTTGTTGTTTACAGTGGGTAAAATAAGCAATGAACATGTCACCAACTTTCTAAGTAAATATATTTCTAAAGGTGATTTTGACATAAAAAAATCTCACCAGATTTCAGTAACAATCCATCCAATCCACACATCCAAAGAAATCAAAACATAGATGCCATGATGACAACGGCTGAAATCTGTCAGTAACTGGAAAATAATCCTGGCATTTATTGCAGATTAATATCAGCTGGTTCATTCCAAACTTGACCTCAGTTTCCTGTTCCTGACTAAAGTAACACCAGGTGTGGTTTTGTGCTGCTGCAGCCCATCTGCTTTAAGGGTCCACGTTATACACACTGAGAGATGCTCTTCTGTGTACCTTGACTGCAAGGAGTAGTTGTTTGAGTTACTGTTGCCTTCCTGCCAGCTGGAAACAGTACGCCTTTCTCTGACCTCTGGCATCAACAAAGCATTTTGGCCCTAAATCCAATTTAATTCTAAAAATGTGTTATGTTGAACATGTACAGCTGTGAATCAAACCGCATCCTCGCTCTCTGTTAGTAAGAGCACAACGTACAAATACGTAAACAGTTTAAATACGGCTTCGTTTACTCAGCGCACGTGTGGATCCACAACAAACTCTCCCCTCAGGTTTGAAATGCACTTACGGTTTATTTGGGAGAAGGCGTATTGTTGTTTTTATTTCAGACTCTCTGTAGCAGAAACTGAGACTAACAGAAAGGCAAAGATCATTTAGGAAAATTACCAAACTCCTGCTACATAAGTCTCCCTATGGAGGCCGCCATGATGTCTGTAGCTCACAACCGTAATAACTGGTTTACAGACGCACTGAAAAAAACGATGCTCAGCATGTTTCAGCCTTTCGCCTGTGCTGTTGGTGTCTTCGTTTGGTTAATGTTACAATCATGAATCAAATATAATAAATTAATAAATAAATACATGCGATCAATACAGATAGGAAAAAAATAATGGGAGATGATTAAATTAACAGAAACCAAGGTGGTGATTTGTAAACAAAACATTAAGTGTTCTGTATGGTGACTGCCACGTTTACAGCAGGGACCACCCATCCTTGATTATATCAGCGATACAGTGGTATCGATTAAGTCCTGATTTAATCAATGCACACATTCTTCCACGTAAGCGCGCTCACGTCAACGCCCCCTCCCCCTTTCAGCCGGTTTGCAGTCAGCCGCGCGCGGGTTCAGTCAAGCTGTCCTAGCGAGAGGAGGTGTTGACCGACCGCAGCAGGTTTTCCAAAGGAAACCTGAAAATCTAAGTTCCACGGCAGAGGACAGTAACGCCGAGCAGTAATTTTTTAACCGACGGTTCAGCGGTGTTGGATTTAAGGCGACGCGGCCGAGGATACAAAGTAAACCCCGGAGGGAGAGCGTCCGAAGTGAGCCCGAGGATCACAGCTAATGCTAACCTAGCCAGCCTTGGCTAAATAATTACACGGAAGCTGGTGTAATTTTTAATTGTCGCTTGCTTTGGCGTAGCCTGTGTGGTTGTAGAGTAGATAGCGTGGGGTAATTTGTTAAGTTATGTGTTCGATTTAGTTATATTATCGAGGTGTTTTTGCTTTTACATGTTAGGCCACACGCGACTGGTGTTCACCTAGCAAGATTAGCCACAATAGCCGGGGAGGTTACACCGGCTCTGCGCTTCTTAGGGCAGCTGATAACTGCTAAAGAGAGTTCGCTTTCAAAGCTACTTCACATAGGAGGTATCGGTGTTTTTAAGTGAGCTTACACTTGATACTGTCTAAGCCTTGTGCTTCGCAATGCTGAAACAACAGCAACCCGGATCCGGCGGGAGAAAGGCGTCTAACGGGACATCGGGCCCTGCCGGTATGTCTTCTCCAGTCAGCGGGATCAACAACGCCAACAGGGCACCGGCTGGAAGGTAAGAGGGCTGGGATTTTTCTTTCAGGACAGTCCGGGGATTGTCCCGTGACTTAAAGGCCTACCGGTTAAAGCGCTGTTTCCCAGTGGGCGTAACCCCAAAAATAGAGCTTACCTAGGAGCCAATGGGATTCACTCTTCTTAGATTGGCATCATATGTGGACCAATCAGCACGCTCGAATCGAACCTCAACCGAATCAGCGAAGTGGCGAAAGCTAGGAGTAGCAAATCAGCATAGAGGTGATACAAAGTTTATTTGGCCTGTTTTTGGTTGAGAAGGGGCGAAAGAGAGGGGAGGGAGAAACTGTTTACATGTATAACCTCACGTCCCAAATGCTTAATAAAAACGCCTGATACAATGGCTGTGTTAACATTACACAGTTGTTATGACCAGTACGAGGTCGCGTGTGCTGCTGATTTGTGAGATGAGCGCGTTTACTGAAGTCTTGTTAGCTCCGTCTTTGTTTTGTAACCGAGCATGTAGCAAGCATTGATACGAGCCACAGTGGCCATTCACGGTGGAGTTACGTTTAGCATGCAGATTGGTCTACATCACCCTTTCATGGCTTTTCCAGTCGTATATCAAACGTCTTTGGGCAGAAATGTGTTTTTAATTTTCGATTTAGACTTCCTGTTTTCTATCTTAAGGACGCATATTAAAAAAAAAATTCAAACTAAACTGACATACGTTATTTATGTCTAATTATATTTTATTTATGTCAGCAGTTATTATAGGGCAAATTGGATTACGAATATTACAGAGAAACCAATCAATACCCTTTCAGCAAGCAGGCAGTGAGAGTTGGGAGAAACATCTCTTTAAACAGAAGGAAACCTACAGAAACTTGCATAGCCAGGCCCCGGGGAGGGTCGACCATCTGCCTCAACTGGTTGGGGTGAGGGGAAAAGGGAGAGGGCAGGGGAATCAACAAACAGTGTGGTAATAAACACTGGGGAGAAACTTGAAGCTCTAGAGCCAGACATACCTGCAGTGAGGTGAAGGGGGATGGGACAGATGGGGGGGGAGATTAATCTGTAAACAAATATTATTTCTTTAAACAATATCTATGTTCGTATGCCAGTTTTTCCTTTAAGTCCCTCAGTTAGAGTGCGTGGATTGAGAATAAATTAACTGTGGAGCTTTTCTGGTGAGCAGGAGTGACATAAGAACTTGTCCTGCCACTCTGAGTAACTTTGTCTGCTTCTCGAATAACCAATTTTTCTAGTGTGTGATGTGGACTGTGACACTGACTCCTCAGACTTAAACAAGTTCTTCTCCTTCTGAACAGCGATACGTTTGTTTTGTTTTTCAGGAATCGATCTTCTGCAAAGCCATCATTCCAGTCATCTCCTGTAAGTATCCCGATGATATGAGTATGACCTGTGTTTGATAAAGTCCTCCTCTGTAAAAGGGCCATTGAAAGGTTTATCTACAGCTGCTCTTCACTCAGCTGTGGCTGATTGCATTAGCTGGTCTTTACTATACCTGATCCGATCCACAAAGTTACTCTGTTATGACCAGTCATCAGATTGGGGTTAAAACTGCGTGTGCGGTTATGTGATTGTACACAAGACTGTGGAGGTTGGTTAATATCTGATACGGCAGGTGTAAAGGATCAAAAGTGAAAGTAAAGGTAGTTGAGTAAGAGTGAAATTAAAGAGTCAAGCTGTCCAGTCAGCGCAAGAACACACCAAGGACAGATTAAATTTTTTGAAAAACGCAACCAGGAAACAAGTCATTGTTTAGACACTGGCAGCTTCTAAAAGTGGAAAGATATTGAAATCAATATAAACGTTGGCGTTTTTGAGGCATTTGAAAAGAGGTTTTACCCTTGCCTCGTGGATTGTTCGTCGTGTAAAGTAGCCGAGGTGGCCAGATGTTGAGTCGCGGTTCGACACTAACTTTAAATCCAGTGACACGTCTTGAGTAATTTATGATTTCTTCTCTCCACCACGTGTAAAAACAAAAAGTCTGTTATATGGCACGGGACGTCACCTTTAGCGTAACCTGTGCAGAAAAATTTTTACCTTACCTGCTCTGGACTAATTGCAGGATTTACACACGGTCATAGTCAGAAGACGGTTTAAGCTGATGATGTAACAGGCATAGCTGCCGGGTCGGACTTAAAAAGCCAAGTTATGACGGATTAACTTAAGACCAGGAATAAGCACTTCTTGGTGCGAAGGGCCTCTGAGGGTTAATGTTTAACTCTGTTCTAGTTTGTCAGCGTCAGCCCGCGTTAATTTAAATATATTGCGTCTTTGTAAAGCTTTGTTTTGAAAATCCTTGTTTCCCCATGTGTAGGTGTTTGAGGGTGTCTATAACAATGCCAGAATGCTTCATTTCCTCACAGCTGTTGTGGTGAGTCATTTGGCTGGTTGTTGTCTTCTTCAGACCATGTTGTTGTTATTATTATTATTTATTTTGTAAACAATAGTCTTATAGGTAAACTTACCTACTGTAAAGGCACTCTTTATTTCATGGTGGGATCTGTACACTGGTTAAATTTGTTTCACTTTTTTATGCAGTTTTTCCACAAATAATATAGCAGTTATTGATTTAATACTGATATAAACACTTCTCTGGTTAGCTATAGTTTTTAAAGACTGTCTTGTCTCTCTCAGGGATCCACATGTGACATAAAAGTGAAGAATGGCAGTGCATTTGAGGGCATATTTAAGACTCTCAGTTCTAAGGTAAGAAGCTCAGGTCACACAGGCATGCACATCAGTTTGCCGCCTTATTCGGGCTGTTAGAGTGATGGTTAGAGTGATGGTCATCTTTTCTGTGGTTGTTTAATACTTGCTGAGCGCTGAGTGCTTTCTCAATGTCCTTAGTGCGAGTTGGCTGTGGATGCTGTACACAAACGCAATGAGGAGGAGGGCTCAACATTAGCTCCGCCACGGAGGGAGGACATCACCGACACCATGATCTTCAGCCCCTCAGACCTGGTCACGATGATCTGCAGAGACGTCGACCTCAATTACGCCACCAGAGGTATGAAAATGCACGTGTGCCGAGGGTCAAGTCAGGGCAGGCTCTGGGTTTCTGCAATCTGGTTAAAAGAATGTAAACGTGGCGCTTCTTCATTCAGTTTGAATGGCTGCAGATGTAATGGGGAAACTATTTCAGATTTATCCACCTTGTTTTGACGTCTTCTTGCGTTTGATTTTTCAGACACCTTCACAGACACAGCCATCAGCTCCAGCCGCATCAATGGAGAACATAAAGAGAAGGTTTTGCAGAGATGGGACGGAGGTGACAGCAACGGAGAGAGTTACGATTTGGAAACTGATACAGTAGGTTTCATACACTCTGTCAAGTTTCTGTGTATACAGACTGTTACTTATTGTTAACTCTTGCGCTGATTCCTTTACTACCCCATTAATCTCCCTTTTTTTTGTCTCCAGTCTAACGGCTGGGATGCCAACGAGATGTTTCGTTACAATGAAGTCAAATATGGTGTCACATCAACGTATGATTCCAGCCTCTCAATGTACACGTAAGTTACTGCAGCAGTTTGTAAAATACGCCAAAAACATTCCCTTAACTAGTCAGTAAGGTTATAAGTATCAGTATTTTTACTGTAGGACACACATCTGACACAAACATGCAGATTAAGTCAGTTTTTATTTCTCCCACCGCCCAGTGTACCGCTGGAGAGGGGCAACTCTGAGAACTATCGGCAGAGGGAGGCACGCGCTGCCCGCCTGGCCCAAGAGATTGAGTCGAGCCCCCAGTACCGCAGTCGTGTCAACCTGGAAAATGATGAGGGCAGAACCGAGGAGGACAAGTTCAGCGCCGTGGCGCGGGACGGCAATGATCGAGAGAGGGGCCGTGAGAGCCCACGTGACAAAGAACGGGAAAGGGGTAGAGACAGTCCAGGAGCCAGCAACAGGTGAGAGGAGGTTTATTCTGAAATGCTTGTCAGGAACATAGATATAAGGGTTGTACTTATTTTAGGTGTTCACTCACTTTTTTCCCCCTCTTTTTGTGGGGGGGTTCCAACTTAAAGCTAAAGAGTAAAGTTTGAAACGCGTTTGCTCCCCTCTTTTCTCCACCAGGGAGGGCAAGTACATTCCATTACCTCAGCGTCAAAGAGAGATGAACCGGGAACGAGCTGAGAGAGGCTCTGGCGGGCCTCCATCTCACAATCGCCTGAGTGGAGGTTACCGCTCCAACCCTCCATCCTCCTCGTCCCCAAAACCACCCCTGCCCTCTGCAGCTGGGCCCCAGCCCGGTGTCACCCCCTCAGAGAGAAGCAGCCCTCTGTCGGGTCGTGTCGGTGCCTACGCCCCTCACCACCCACAGGGAAACGCCAGCCCGAGTCCATGCTCCGGCCCAGCCAGCCCCTACACGCCTGCTTCACCTGGCGGCCCATCATCCAGTTCAGCTTCCGCTTCAACTGTCCCGTCCCCAGCCAGCCCGCCCGCTCCACACGGACACACGGTTCCTCATTCCCACTCACTCCCGCACTCGCTGTCCGACGCTAGCAGACCAGTTAATGGAGGTGAGTGTGTTAACTTTTCTCAGGATCGACTTCACAGCTGTAGCATCTATGCCTGTCGCTAAAGCAGATGTTTCTGTGCTTTCAGTTGCTGCAAGGACCTCTCCTAAAGCCCAAAGACCTCCACAGTCAAGCCGGACAAGCCGCACTCAGAACTCTCACGCTCAGTCCACAGGTACAGTGACGTTCTGGTCACCCCCCATGTTAATTATGAAATTCAATCAAACTAACTTCACTTTCAATTTTCTTACAGCTACTCGTTCCCCTAAATCAGGCTCTTCCCAGGACACACCTTACTTGGACACATCTTCTGTCTCGCTGCCTGCTCAGAAGACATCAGGCCCCGCCCCTCTCTTCCCTGTAGATGGTACAGTCTCTCCTAATGTTTGTGTTCATAGAACAATTTTAAAACGAAAGTTAAAGCACGAGGCTCTTAACAGTATGCATCAGCTTGGAATTAGAAATTCTGCAACTAACTGGATTATTGTGCCGTTTTCACAGTGAATGAGATCCTCGGTGCAGCTGCAAAGGAACGCTCCGGCGAGAGCCCGAGCACAACAGAGGAAAGCAAGACGAGTAAAGGTATTTAAGTTTGGTGCTGGCTAAACGCTGGAAGTGAGCTTTTTGCCTAGTTACGCACCCTTTGTGTTGTTGTTTGAAGTTCTCAAAACTCTTTTCTCTTCCACCAGCGCCGTCGGTTCAGCAGAGGTCCCACATTGAGGAGCTGCGAAAATTTGGCAAAGAGTTCAGGGTAAGAGTGTTTCAGCGACATGTGAAATGAGAAAATCCGTCACCAATCACAAGGCTGCGTGCTGACATCAGTGATGTCAGACCTCCCTCCAACATCACTCCCATCTTAATCATGTTGTGATGATCAACTTTAGCAGATGACGCTCAATGCTAGTCATCCATCTCGGTCTTTACAGTGTCACTGACCAGTAACAGCTTTTATTCAATTGAACTGCCACAGTAACAAAGTAAAAAGGAAACAATGATCAGTATTAAATTATTTTACAACATTGGTGTCAGCCCAGCAATTCACAGGCAGTACATGTCTAAAATAAAAGGCACATAAGATTACAATACTCGATTGTTATTAAATGTGACTGAGCTGAAAGTTGATTATGACATCAGGCTGCTGCAAAGCCTCAGATTAATCTGTTATGACTCTGTTTCTGTGCACATTGTTGGATTGGACTCAAGATTCTTGTGTTTCACAGTCTCCTTTTCCACCTTTTCTTAGAAACAGTACTCCTCATTTGGATACTATTATGACCTATTATAGCGGGATTGCTAATCAACACGTTTTATATTCTTGTGAACTTAAATTAAACCTCAGTAGTTATAACAGGCTCCTCAGTTGTGAGGCTTTGCTGTCATGTCTGATAGTAAATTAATTATTTGATTTGTTGGATGAAACAAACAATTTTGCTTTTACAGACCAACTGCTTATCCCTCGACTCCTTTTTATCTTCCAGCTCCCACCCAGCGGAGCTAACTCCAGCTCTCCCAGTTCTCCTGCAGCAGGGACGACCCCTCCTGCTGTAAGCGAGGTCAGCCAGCCCAGCGCAGCCAACCCCGCGCCATCAGACGCTCATCCTCCATCAGAGTCTAAACCTCAGCCTGCAGCTCCCAGTCCTTCCCAGACCCAGCCTTTGCCAGCCGTCTCCGAGGACCCCTCCAAGGACACTGCAGCTACACTGGGCACCACAACAGCTGCCGCCACGGCACCCCTCTCAGACAGGCAGTCCCCAGCCACCCCTCAGCCTGCCAGGACCCCAGGAAGTGAGGAGGTCAGGTCCGAGGCAGCGGAGAGGACAGAAGGCGTAGCAGAGTGAGTTTAAATAAAAGGACTAAAGATTTCTGACTGTGAACTGTGTGATTTATTTTTTTTTAACTCAGTTTATTGCACTCATCATAATTTATAACAACTATTTTCTCTTTTGCAGCCAAGTAAAGAAATCAACCTTAAACCCAAATGCTAAAGAGTTCAATCCTATCAAACCTCAGATGCCTATGGTAAGACACTTGAATCTGTTAAGTCATTAAAACTTAAAAAACACACACAGAAATTAAGATATTATTTCATATATTGAATCTATATTTATTTACCCGTGATGTGTTTCTGACAGACGAAGCCCAACACTGCGCCCACCCCACCTCGGCCAACTCCTCAGAGCCCCGTGGTGCTGCAGCATCCAGGAGGACAGGGGCCGCTCTACAACCCCCAACCCTACCTCTCCTCCTACATCTCACAGATCCACTCTGTGCCGGTACGCAAGCCAAAAATAAATAAACATGGTCACTTAAGGCGTCTTTCTCTAAATGTCGTGCTTAACACCTTCTACAAATATCTTGCTGGCATTTGAAACATGCCAATAAAAAGCCAAATATTCACGTGGAACTGCAATCGGATACTGTTTGCAGTTTTTCTTTTCACATTAAAGCCACAGTTCTTGTGCTCACCTGTTCATCTTTTTGTCTTTCAGCCCCCACAAATGTATCAGTACACCATGTCTACAGTGGGCCAGGGAAAATACCCCAGAGCAAAAGGTAACTGCAGCGTGTGCTTTTTATATTGTTTCCCACATATTTAAAATGAATTTCCTGTCAGCTCTTGTCAGAGGCTTGACTTTCGGCTCCAGAGAAAGTGCTGACTGTTACCTCAATGTTAACCTTGAGTTGTGATCTGCTGTGAAACACAGAGCCGTCATGCTTTAAACTTGCAGAAACGCTTAAACACTTAAATTAGAGACGACTGAACTCTGGAATCTGCAGTGAGGAACGGGAAAGATGGTGTTTTTGTCCTCCATGTTTCTGTTCTCTTGATGATTGGCTCCTCTCATTAGGCTCGGTTGTGGCTCAGCGCTCTGACCATGGTTCTTCAGCACCCTCCATGCTGCAAGCTGCATCAGCTGCTGGGGCCCCGCTGGTAGCGTCCCCTTACCCCCAGTCCTACCTTCAGTACAACCCTCAGCAGTATGGCCAGCAGCAGGTCATCCAGGCCATGACACCCTACCCTGGACAGGTAGCACGTCTGCCCTCCAAACACATTCTGTAGTCGGGTTTTTACATTATTTCTCATTCAGCAGAATAACACCTTTTTCCTTTCTTTTCTCCATCCTCAAAAGCCCATGTACTCAATGCTGCAAGGTGGAGCCAGGATGATAGGTCAAGGTGGGGGTCCCCACCCACAAGCCCTCGGTCCACCAGGAGGGCCCCAGTTCTCTGCACAGGGAGATGGACCTCAAGGCCCACAGCAGGGCATCTACGGTGAGTGGAGATGGATGTGAACGACAAAATATCCACGTGACCCGAATCGATTGATTTGTAGATACAGAGTCGACCCTGACGTGAATTCTCTTCCTCTGTAGCTCCACAGTCATTCTCCCATCACACAGGCGCAGTTCATCAGCCTCAGCCCTCCAGTACACCAACAGGCAATCAGCCCCCACCCCAGCACACTGCACCTAGCCCTGGACAGGTAGGACGCCCCCGAAAAGGAGAAGGGACCGTCCACCTGGTCTGTGCAGTGTGGGCTGCTCATTGCTGCTTTATGTCAACAGCTTCGACACACCTTACATTTTCAGACTGGATTGTGTGAAATATGTTCAGAATTCATTCCAATTATATCTGTGAAGGTTCTCAATCATCCAGGTCATCGTTGTCTAAGGCGCTTGGGAAGAAAAGCGTCTGGACTTCTTTAAGTTGCCGTGAACAACCATCTTTGAACAGAGTCTGCCATCTATAATCCAGTTTTGGATAATAGATGGCAGACACCTTAGCGCCCGCTCACATCCTGGGCCATTTGATCACATGATAGGGTGGGGCTAGGTTTCACAGTGAGCTCATCCAAAACCTTGGCTGATTGTGACCTACACCGTTTTTCACACCTTGGCTCGTGTGATTAGTTAGAGGATCAATAGGGGATCCATTGTCCCTCTTGGGGGGACACTCCCACAGGGGTTAAATCTGGGACTCTCCATCATTTGACCCTAAAACTGCAGAAGCTTCTCAGATGAGAGGTAAACGTCTTCAAGCAACTTAAAGAAGTCCAGATGCTTTTTCTTTTTAAGCTCCTTAGACTATGAATTCTGAAATTAAGCAGCTTGCACTATCAGGTTGATTTTTGGTGATCTATTTAGATATGTTGACTTAATAATAATAATAATAAGCTGAAAAGCATAGCACTTGTTCTAATCTCACTTTTGGAAAAGGCACATGTGCACCTTTTCCTTCTCTACAGCTTTATTTTTATGGCCCTTGATGAATTTTCACACCTTGATGTGCTTTTCAGAACGCCCAGTCGGGCCCACAGCCCCAGTCCTTGTACCACTCAGGCCCCTTGTCAGCACCCACCCCACCCAACATGCCGCCTGGCCACACGTCTCCACAGGGTTCTTACTCCATTCCGGGGTACAGCATCCATGGTCACCAGGGCATCCCACCCACCTACCCCCTTGGACAGATAGCACAGGTATGTGCTCCATTTTCCTGTTTTCCCCCTTTTCTCAGCAGGTGGTGTTTTAACTTCTGATCTAAACCATGTCAACTGATCTTGTTGTCCCCCAGGCTCATGTTCAAGGAGCCATTTCGGGTCCCCACCATTCGGGGAGCCATGGTCAGCCCCAAATAGTAATGTTGCAGCCTCAGCAGGGCCCTGGTGCAGTGCCCCAGCACCCCCAACACGGACCTCAGCAAGGAGCACACCAACACTTCTACATCCAGCAAGGTATCACACAACCCCTCCCTCAGATTTCCCTTTTATGGGTCAAACAAAGGGGTCGTTTGAAGCGCGGGCTTTACAGGCTCTGTTTTATTTTTGTTTACCTCCCACAGCGATGCAGGTCCAGCCACACCCCGCTTCCTTCCATCCGCCTGGAAACTAAAGCCTCTCTGCAACCTCCCAGATTGTTCTCCCCCTCTCCCAATCCCCGTCTGCTGGATGAGAGGCCCAGAGTGAACGCGACTCATTTAAAACAAAGAAACTGACAGGATCACACGGAGCAGAGAAGAAATCAGAAACCTCGCAGCACCTTACGCTTCTTCAGTACAAACCTCGGTGTCCGTGCGGCACTAGGAGGAGCTTTTTAATGCTAACGATGAAGGTGACAGGATGGCAGCAGCGCCTGACCCCTGGTGCTGTCCCGCTCTTCTCCCCGACTTTTTATTTACCCTATTCAGAGACACGAGGCACCTTACTGGGAGGACCAGGCGCGGAGGGAAAACAGCAGCAGACTCTTTATCTTCCAGAATTGTTTTTTAGCCTTGTACTACGACACAAATGAGAAACGGACTGTTTCTCATGAATACAGGAAAGGAGGGATTTGAAGACGTGATGAGGACTTTTAGCAAATTTTTTTTAAAACTCTATCCAGTAGTTACAAACATCCCCTTTCCCCTTCTTTTCCCTTGTAGGAAAATCTAATTAAAAAACAAAAAAATGGACAAGACAAAAAAAATTTAAAAATAAACAATGACCAAAAAATAAAGTTTTCAACTCAACTACAAAGCGTTTAATTTATTGTATTGTTAATTATGTTTTTGTCTGGAGCATTAGTTTGCCTTCTCACTTCAGGAGTTAACGACCATGAGGCACACCAATTTATTTTTCATTATCCTTTAGCAAAAGCACATTTAATTTGAGGCTGGAGCGTTTGTCATTATGTCAGGTTGAACAAAACAAAGCAAATTACTTCCCAGAGGATGCTGCTCATTCATTTCATATTCTCATTAGCTTGGATTCGTTCTGCTCACAGGAGCAAATATGTTGATTTAAAACGGTCACTAGGGGGACCCCTGCTTATACGCTAGCCTCCGTGCCAACATCACGAGGCACTCTGTCCTTGTTCTGGCAGAGAGGACTCTTTAGGTTAGTAGGACACTGCTTCTGCTTCCCCTTTAGGCGACTATGACAACATACTGTGGCTCAGTGACAGCTCTCTAAATCAATGTACTACTGAGCACACCAGCTAGCTCTACTTCAGTGTGTCAGTGCGCGTGGCCCAGTTTCCCCCTTGCCGCAGCGGGCCGGGACACGCTCTGTCAGCACGGCGGGGTTGCAGCGACCTTCCTCAGTGTGACAGCACGTAGAGCTGCTCGGCACTGCGCTCCAGTCGCTCCCGGTACTCCAGGTTGGCGTAGTTGCCTTCGGGGACCCCCTGCAATCCGTAGAGGAGACCCCAACAGCAGCACGCAATCACTGCGGTGCTGTCGCTGTCACCTGGACAAGAGAGATGAGAGCAGAGTGAGCAGTTAGTGTGCGAGATAATGCATCACTGATATTTATCATTTATCTTTGTGGCCATCTTAAAAGTGACTAATGATTTTTTTTTAATATTATTATTAGAAATAATAACCATCCATCTATCACTAGACTGGCTTCTTTGGTGGGGATTAATATTGTTGCCTCAGAGACAGAAGGTCCCATGTTCAAACCCACCATTTGGCCGAGGCCTTTCTGTGTGGGGTTCACAGGTTCTCTCCCACAATCCAAAGAAAACAGAGTGAGGTTGGGTTAATTGGTGATCCTGTCCAGGGTGTACTTCTGGTTTGTTTTTTCTCTTACTAAACAAAGACACCAGATTTTTTTTTCATTCACACAGTTTGTCTCACACCTTGTTGCATAATTATTGAGAAGTCAAACAACTGGCAGCTTAATCTTCATGCCTTACTTTATCAGCTGACATCAAGCTGTCCGTTTAATGTCTGATTTACTTCTTAAGTCTTGTTCCATGTTCACAAAGTTGCTACTTTCCTTAAAACGGACCAGTATTGGGTGCAATTGCAGTACAATTTGCATTTGCAACACATTTGCATTCCTGAGTTCAGAAATCACATTAGTTTCTAATTATCTGCACTTTGAGACACAAACTGCTTAAGCAACAACCAGCCGAACTCAGTTTACATGGGAGAGAAATTTCCAGGGAATTTACAAGATTTCTTTGAAGTTGTACGAAAGGTTACATTGTTCCTTCAGCTGCTCTCTTTAGGGATCAGCACCCTTCTGTTACACCAACCCTCTGCAGGCCCTCCTCCACTACTTCCATGAACCCTGAGGTCTGCCTCCTTTCCTCTGCCTGGCAGCTACAAATACAACATCTTTTATCCACTTTCTGTCATCTCAGCCACAATTCCCTCAATTTGTCTCCATCATGTCTCCTCGTCTTCTTCCTCTGTCAGTGGATACACCAAATACCTTCTTCATAGTTCCCTGTAGTTACATTATTTAGCAATTAGGTGAAAGTGCATCTCAAGTGGTGCTGTTAGTTTAATAACTTACTTTGTACAGGGATTTAATAATCCATTGCTTGAAAACAACAACACCTTTTTCTGAGTGACTGTGTGTAAATGTTTGAAACGAGAGGAATGCTGGCTAATATATAAACATGATGGTTACCGGAGTCACTATCAAACTAAACCAAAGATTGTCAAAAAGAAAAAGCAGACTTCAAACTAAAGCTGAGTTTGTGTTAATATAATTAAACACATATTTTAGGTAAAGGTTTTACATTTAGTGCAAGACTTCACTCACAGCTTATAATACATTACACCAGTGAGACCTCTGACCTCCATGGAAGGCGGCCCTGCTCATCAGCTCTTCCCAGTCTGAACCTGCGCCTAGCAAGGCGTCCAGCGCTATCATTGGAGCATCATGGCCACTGCGTCCGGCCCAACCTGACAAGCTGAAGCTCTTATAGGCTTCGTCTCTTTCAGCAGGGCCGTAAGAGGCAGGCCAAATCGCAGGGCCCACACCGTGAGCGAGGCCCCTCAGATCCAAGTACCTGCAGACAGGAAAGGGGGGTTCACAGCATCTACACGGTCTACCTGTGTCATTCTCTCTCTGTTAAAATGAAAAAAATAAAACAATGCAGTCATGTCATGACTGTTTCTACAAAAAGGTCTGTTTTTTATTACCTTTGGACAAAATCAAAATATATTTCTGTGTCCAGTAGCTACTCCTACCATTTAATCACTCGCTTACTTTTAGGGTCATTCCATCTCAAATCACCAAAATGACTCAATCATTTTTGATTTGCCAGATTTAAAATGTGAACATACATAATAATAATCGCAGTGAATTTCTTTAGCTTCATATATGTAATATAAAAATAAAATATCAAAACATGTCTGATAATTGGCTAGTTCGAATATTCAAAAAATAACGCCGTCCTCTAAAGTCCCATATTTGAGCACACTTTTAAAATAACATTGCAAAATTCAACTAGCGATAATTTCTTAATATATAAATATATATATTAAAGAATACTTTAATATGAAAATGTTTGTCACAAAATGTGTTAGTCATTAAAAAATGATTTTTAGACAGCTAATCCAAATATTGTGGCGTTTCCAGATGGTACTCTGAACATCAGTGTAGCATTTTCATATATATTGCAATAATTGCAGGATTCACTCTGGGGTTTCTCAGTTATAATTAGACCATCTGGAAACATTTTGCTTTTGTTGTACAACTTAGCAGTTTTTCTGTTCGGTATGAAAGTTGAAGGAAAATTTAGTTTTCTTACTTTTTGTGATTAAGAATTTCATGTTAAAAAGTATTCTGCATGTTTTAATTTGCATTTGTCATCAGTTTTCTTTTGCAATGTGATTTATTAGTGTAAGCTCAAATACTGGACTTTACAGGATGGCTGTACCTCCAGTGTAATCACTATATAGCCAACCAAGTCCGTAAGTTTATTTCCCAAAATAACAAACTCTTCCTTTATATCACATGATCTCATTCAAGCATATATTACATCAAGTTACCAGAAATATAAAAGGCACATTTCGCACATTTACCTGAATATAGTGTTTTGCACTTACATTGATCTTTGTCAGAGGATGTAGTACTGCAGGATAAAAATGACATTTGTTCTGCTTAAGTAAACCTGACCGGTGACATTTTAGTACAATTTCATGTCACCGTCTGTTAACCTTGACGCTGAAATAGGTTAATAGAACTTGCTGATGCTGGAAACTTTAATCTGAATTCAACATGACAGCCTAACAAGGCTCAATTTCAGCAGCCCATACCATTGCCACTTGTCACAGAAGTAGCCCCAGTCTCTCTCGGTCTCCTCCACGGCATAGCCTCGACCTTCAACGAAGTTCTTTGCTATTGGGCAGGCCTCGTTTATCAGGCCCAGACCCCAAGTTGTGATTGGCCTGCGCTGGATGGCGTATGAAGTGAAAAGGGCTGACGCGACGGCTCCCAGGAAGCCCGTGGGGTGAGGATGGGTCATTCTGCCTGTCTCAACAGCAACCGCCACCAATGACAACAGCTGGTCGGGCTTTGGATACCTGATGGGGATGAAATATTAAAGACCTTATCAGTATTTATTAAGGAAGATGTTACAGGAAAAATGTTTCTATGTTTCTTTACCTTCTTTTAAATGTACAAGCATGCCCTTTTGTCTATGGTTAGATTAGTTTAGAATTATCTTTTTAGACTTTCTCAGCAAAGACATACTGTTCTGGGACATATTGTTTTAGATTGTTTTATCTCTCACAGCCTTCTCCCAGCTCTCTGCTGACGAGACTAGCGCCACATATGGAGTTGTTTATTTTATTTGTTTTGTATTTTCTTATCCTGTTCTCACTGTCTTTCCTATAAAAATTACCAAGCCACTGTGCATGGTGTGAGTTGTCCTTAGCAGCTCACCCGTGTACACGTTTGATAAAGAAAGTAACTTTGTCTCATTGTGTCTTTATTTCTCCTGGGTTTTTTACAGAGTTTTCCCCCAACATTTCTTGGTCCTTCGGAGCCGGAGCGCCTCCATCGTGTCCCATCTCCGTGACCAGTCCACGTTGCTCGTCTGTCGACAGCCCACACACTAGGTGTAGGGTAATTTCCAATAAACCAAGTTCAAAAAAGGGGAGTCTATGGCTGACGCGTGTTCCTGGTTTCCAAGAGAAATGCTTCCAGTTGCATTATGGTTTGAAGACTGTTTTATTTATTACAAACTGAGCATGTAACAATGAACTCCTTCCAAAAAAAAGGCATGAAAATTCCAAAAAAAATAGCAGTTATCCCATACTAGCTGTGTACACGGTCAGAAAACCGTGAGACTCCTAACCTCTCTGTCCATGCTCCTCCCCTTCCCTCTCACACAGGGTTTCATGCTACTACTGCACTTATGTAATAAATCTATGAATAATAAAACAAACATGAACTCAATCGTAAATAAAATATAAAGCAGACGTCTGGCGCTTACATTACCGGCCCCTAATTGTTCTAATAATGTATTGCCTTAGAACAATTACCACATTTTTTAACTTTACAAACTTAATATGAACCACGTTTAGACATATCCAATGTTTAAACACATGACAAAATATTATTTATAGACAAATGAATTGTCCAATACTTTGCCAATCAGCTTTGCAAAGTATATTAAGGCTGGTTTCTGTCCATTTCCAAAAGAACAGGTGAAAAAGAATAAGAAAGAAAAGAAGGAAAGAGAGAAAGAAGGAAAGAGCCAGAGGTTGCTAGCACATGGCTCATCGTAGGGGCTTAGTCTTTACCACTAGCCCATTCAGATTCCACAAGCAGACAAATCTTGGTGATGGGTCTGTCCAAAACATTAGTCTTTGTCTTTATCCGTACTCGGCGAACGAGACCCTTCTTGTCTGGAACTGTTTTGATGATCTTTCCCATAATCCATGAATTTCGTGGTGCACAGTCGTCCACAAGAAGAACAACATCTCCTTCTGCAAAGTTTCTTGATGCTGTGGCCCACCGCTGACGTTCCTGAAGTTGAGGTAGGTATTCTTTAGTCCATCTCTTCCAAAATAGATTGGACATATATTGCACCTGTTTCCATCTACGTCGTGAGTAGAGGTCATTCTGGTCAAACAATCCTGGAGGCAATGAAGATTTTGTTTTCAACAACAAAAGATGATTAGGTGTCAGAGCCTCCAAATCATTTGGGTCGCTTGATGCCCTGGTGATTGGTCGGCTGTTGATGATCGACTCTGCCTCGCATAAGACTGTATGAAGGCATTCTTCTTCCAGAACTTGTTCTCTCACAGTAGAATTCAGCACTTTTCGTATTGATCTTATCAACCTCTCCCATGCTCCGCCATGATGTGAAGCAGTGGGAGGGTTAAATGTCCACTTAATTCCATGCTGTTGAAATAGATGCTGAAACGGTGAAGTGTTCCAGTCAGCGATTGCTTCCTTCAGCTCACGATTGGCAGCAACAAAATTTGTCCCATTATCTGAGCGAATCGCCCTCACTTGTCCTCTCCGTGCTATGAAGCGCCGGATTGCATTTATGCATGAATCTGTGTCTAATGATGAGGCCAGCTCTATGTGTACTGCACGAACCGCTAAACAAGTGAATATAACACCGTATCTTTTTAAGATGGTTCTTCCACGTCTTACTTCGAATGGGCCAAAGTAGTCTACACCAACCCGGGTGAAGGGTGGATCATCTGGCAACACTCGCTCTTGTGGAAGATCAGCCATCAGTTGTTTCCCAACTCTCCCATGCAGGCGACGACATGTCACACACTTTGCGATGATCTTTCTAATGGCTGTGTTGGCACTTGGGATCCAAAACTTCTGTCGCAATTCAGAGAGCATGTGATTGCGTCCTCCATGCCCAGTTTCTTCATGTATCTGTTGGAGGACTAAGTCAGAAATGTGAAAGTCTCTAGACAGGATAATAGGCTGCTTAGCGATTTCCGGCATAGCTGCCCAGCTCAATCTTCCACCAACTCTCAACAGATCTTCCTGTAGTACAGGGTTCAGTTTGTATAAATGGCTGTTGCGCTTCACACTTTGTCCCTTGTGAAGAGCTGAAACCTCTTCCGAGAATTTCTCCTTTTGGCAAAATCTGATTATATCGAGCTCTGCTTGATTCAGGTCTTCCACTGAAATTTGTGTAGGCTTAAAGCTTGTCCTGAAACTGTCAATCTGACTTTGCCTCAGCTGTCGATCATTGTCAAAGCTATTCTCCACACTGGTTACGCATAGCTCTTTACGTTTTTGACAGAGACTCCAAAGTAAGGCTTTAAGTTTCAGGAACCACGCCACCGCTCTTTTCAACTTTGTCCATGATGAGAAGTAATTTATCAGTCTCTTGAATGGAGCAACATTTTCTTCCACCTCTATTTTGTTTACTGTGGCCTTCTTGATCTCAGGATCACCAGAAGTGATTTCCGGACAATTCAATGGAGTGTTAGGCCAAAACTCTACTGGACTGCGAAGAAAATCTGGCCCAGACACCCACGTTCTGTTCTTCATAAATTCATCTACTCTTTGCCCTCTTGAGGCGCAGTCAGCAGGATTCTTGTCTGTGCTGATGTGTTTCCACTGTTCCACATCAGAGCCTTTCAGAATAGCTGCAACTCTGTTTGCCACAAACGTACGAAAACGCGTGGTCTCATTCCGGAGATACTGGAGCACCACCGTACTGTCTGTCCAAAAAACTGATTCTGCAAGGTTCAGTTGTAGCTCTCTTCTCAGGACACTATCCATCCTAATGGCTACTGTAGCAGCAGTCAATTCCAGACGGGGTATGGTAGGAGGCCTGAGAGGCGCCACTCTGGACTTGCCCATCATAAATGCACATTGTGTCTCATTGCTCGTGTTACGCATGAGTAGGTAGCTGACTGAGCCATATGCATCCTCACTTGCATCTGCAAAGTGATGTAGTTGTGCAAATACATCATTTCCAAAATCTTTGGGCTTGAAACATCTTGCAACTGAGAAGTGTTCCAAAGCAGGAAGGCTGGTTAACCAGTCAGTCCACCGCCTCTTTATGTGCTCAGGTAAGTCGTCATCCCACCCGATCTTCAATCTGCACAATTCCTGCAGGATAATCTTTGCTGGCAAGACTGCTGGCGCCAAAATGCCTAATGGGTCATACACTGATCCAATGACAGAAAGAAGTCCTCTTCTTGTGAATGGGCGATCTTTGATGTTGATCTTAAATCTGAATGTGTCTGACTCAACACACCAATTGAGACCAAGGGCCCTCTCAAGTGGAAGTTTGCCATGATCCAGGTCCAGGCTTTTCATTTCTGCTGCCAGTTCAGACTTTGGGATGGAGTCAAGCACCTTCCTTCGGTTGCTCACCCATTTGTTGAGACGGAAGCCTCCGTTGGCACAGATTTTCATTAGATCTTGACACATTGATATAGCTGCCTCCTCCGTAGCGACAGACTTGAGACAGTCATCAACGTAAAAGTTCTGCAATACTGTTTGAACAACTTCAGCTCTGAACTGCCTACTCTGGTCTTCAGCACACTTCCTCAAAGCGAAATTGGCACAACTGGGTGAGGATGTGGCCCCAAACAAATGCACAGTCATCTTGTGCTCAGTCAAAGCTTGATTGCAGTCGCCACCTGTCCACCAGAGGAACCTAAGTAAGTCAGAGTCACCGTCAGGCACCTTCACCTGGTGAAACATTGCTTCAACGTCTGCCATAATTGCAACAGGTTCCTGTCTAAATCGTATGACAACACCAATGAGACTGCTGGTCAAATCTGGACCCTGAAGAAGTTGATCATTCAGGGATGTGCCCTGATAGGATGCTGCACAGTCGAACACAACTCTTAATTTCTGCTTCACAGGGTGGTACACGGCGTGATGGGGTATATACCACACTTTTCCTTCTTTGTGCGCCAGTTCATCATTTGACAGTTGTACTGCATAGCCCTTTTTAAGAAGGTCTTCCATGAAGTCTGTGTACTCTTGTCGGAAGCAGTCATTCCTGAGAAATTTAAGCCTCAAGTTACGTGCTCGTTGTTCAGCGACTGAGCGATTATTTGGCATGTTGACCAATCTGTTCTTCAGAGGTAGACATATTGTATAGTGGCCATCCATCAGTTTTGCAGATTCCATGGCCATGTCCATAAACTGATGGTCCTCTCTTGACATTTCCACTTCATCATGTTTTCTTCCCTCTGGAAAATCCACCATGAACTGTTGAAGCCACAGGTTCTCTAAACGGCTCACTGATATGCGGTTTGCATTAGCCTTGGCTGGGTTTCTCTTGTCTGCATGACAGCCAGTTTCTCTCAAAGGTCCATTCACAGTCCAACCTAGCTTGGTTCTTACAGCATACGGTCCATTACCTACACTGCTTACAACCTCCCATGGCTCCATTGCTTTAGGTACATTTGCTCCTATAAGCAATCCAATGTCAGTCTCAATTCGAGGCAGTTTTACTTCTTTAAGGTAAGGCCACTTTTCGAGATCTTTCTGTAGGGGTATGTTTTCTTTTCCTACAGGTATTGTCCTTTGTGTGAAGACATCTGGCAGATCAATAAAGTCGTCACCAGATAAACTACTGACCTCCAAGCCTGACACTACATGAGTACAGACAGGTTTCTCTTCATTCATAGTTTTCAGTAGTATGTCAGTTTTCCTTCCAGTGATCTTCAATTTGTCCATTAATGTCTCTGTACAGAATGTGGCAGAGCTTCCTGGGTCCAAGAAGGCGTAAGTCTGCACTACTACACTTCCCTTTTTGGCCTTGACCTGTACAGGAACTATTGCAAGTGTGCAGTCATCTTCCCCGGCCCCAGTTGGCCCACAATCCTCAGACTCTGCACAGACAAAGGCACTTAAGATTGTTTGACTTTCACTGTTCTTAGTTTTCTTCTCTGTGTCAGCGTCTGTGTCCCTTTTCTTGATATGCAACAATGTATGATGAGCAAGAGAACATACCTCACAGCTCACCTTTCTCTTACAAAGTTTGCTCATGTGACCTTGCTTCAAACAGCTAAAACACAGTCCTTTGCCTTTCAAAAATTCCAACTTTTCGTTGTGTGGCTTGCCCTTAAGCTTACCACACAGGTCTATGATGTGCCCACCGTTACAGAACAGACATGCCTGTGGAGTGGGTTTCACATAATTTGTGTTTTCCATTGTCTTTGTGTCTTTCTCCTGAATGTCCAATGGTATGGCACTGGTGGTGAATGACTTCTTCATTACAACCCATTTCTGATCCTTGTTACTGTTTTGTTTAATGGTGAATGGTTTAGCAGTGGTGCTATCCTTTATGTCACCAAAAACAGGGTGAAGTGCAATTTTGGCTTGTTTATTAATAAACTCCACCAAATCATTGAACTTGACTCGTCTGTCGCCTCGCTCTTGCATACCATACACAACAGATCTCCACCTTTCACGTAACTTGTATGGAAGTTTTGCTACAATGGCTTTCAGGCTTGCGACGTTATCAAGTTCCTCCATGTAACTCACTTCAGCCATGGTGTTACAGCAAGCTGTCAGAAAGAGTGAAAACGCATTTAAAGCTTCTGCATCTTCTGGCTTGATAGGTGACCAGTTTGAGACCTTGTTCATGTAGGCTACAGCAACTTTGTAGTCATTTCCAAAATGCTCTTTAAGGAGCTGTTTAGCCTTGTGATAGCCTACATCTGGCTTCATATGAAGGCAGCTCTTTATTAGCTCTTTCGGCTGTCCATTAGTGAACTGCTCTAAGAAGTAGAGGCGATCCTTAGGACTTTCAGTGCGAGACTCTACTCCGTGCTCAAAGGCGCTTACAAATGTATTGTAATCTAGAGGATCACCACTGAAGGTAGGGATGTCTAAAGGTGGCAATGTCATCATTTTTTGTTGTTTCACCATCAGCTCTGTTATATTATTCTGACGTGTCATAACAGTACAGAGTGTTTCAACTGCTTGCTCATCTGCTGCAAAATCCACTCTAGACTGCTGCGTACCAATAGGGTGATTTTGTAAAGGCATGAATTCCCCATATCCATTTTCTGTGTTGGTGACTGGAGTTTGACTTACAGGTAATGGTATGAATCCAGAATCAATAGTCGTTGGGTATGCAGGACTCACATGTGACGAGCGCTCATTTTCAAAATTCTCTAATACCTTTATTTTAGCATCAGAGGCGGCAATAGCAGTTTGCAGATCTAGCTGCTCTCTTTTTGCTTTCAACTCAGTTTCCTGTCGTTCAAGCTCTTGTTTTTGTTTGAGAGCAGTTGCTTGTGCAAGCAATGTGGCTCTCTCCATTTCAGCTTTGAGGCGTACTGAGGAAGCAGTGGACACTTGGCTCCCAACGGCTGACCTGCGCCTCCTGCTTTTACTGCTTAATGCAGCGGACATCACAGAAACACTGTCGGAAGGCTGGATGTCTGCATCACACTGTCTAGCTTGTTCTGTGCGCTCCTCAGCTGCTTTAACCCACGTTTCCACATGTTGCATAAATCCACGAATACGACTAGCATTAGGTTCATACCAAGAACTTTGGTCCTTTTCAAATTCTTCCTCATGCATTAATACTCTCAAACTATCATTTATCTTACACAGTTCTCCAAATGAATCTTGGTAGTCTAAACGCAATTTCTGCTTAACAGCATTCACGTTAGCATCATCTTCCATTAGCCGTTCGAGCTGATTAGCTTGGCTAGTTAGGTGGCCTAGCTTAGCCTTTCTAGACTGGGTCAACCTGTGCAGCTTTTCCTCGACAGCCTTTTCTGTCATTTTTGGTTCTCTTTTTCCACACACTAGTTCTTCATCACTCTCATGCATTATGACAAATTTCCACAGTAGCAAAGCTTGTTTTCACTGCTTACCGTGATTCTTCCTCCAAGTAGGCTATTGCCTTCAATCCACAGTGCACGGCGTTGCTAAACATGATCCTTTTCAGTATTCCTTTTCCCAAAAAAGGAGCAAGAAGGTTTTCTGACTAAATGTAGGGTAATTTCCAATAAACCAAGTTCAAAAAAGGGGAGTCTATGGCTGACGCGTGTTCCTGGTTTCCAAGAGAAATGCTTCCAGTTGCATTATGGTTTGAAGACTGTTTTATTTATTACAAACTGAGCATGTAACAATGAACTCCTTCCAAAAAAAAGGCATGAAAATTCCAAAAAAAATAGCAGTTATCCCATACTAGCTGTGTACACGGTCAGAAAACCGTGAGACTCCTAACCTCTCTGTCCATGCTCCTCCCCTTCCCTCTCACACAGGGTTTCATGCTACTACTGCACTTATGTAATAAATCTATGAATAATAAAACAAACATGAACTCAATCGTAAATAAAATATAAAGCAGACGTCTGGCGCTTACACTAGGTGTGTGGTCAAAGACCAAGGGCGTTAAATTCGAGTCTTGGCCAACGTTCTTAGAAAGCGACCCACGGTGGTGGGGCCCGATCGAGGTGGACCAGACCCGGCGACACTGACCAGGTAGATACAGACACACTGACACAATCTTGCGTAAAATCGTATTTTAAATTCAGGGAATTTAAAATAGCGAAAGTAGCTCGTCGCGACTGGAAGCTCCCCACTTCTGTGGGTTTAAAGTAGCTCGTCGGCTGGTAGCTTGGAGCTCGTCGACTGGAAGCTCCCCACTCTTGTGGGTTAGGTTTGGAGCTCTGAGTAGCTCCCCCAGCTGGGTTAAGGGAATAAGTAGCTCGTCTACAGAAAGACTGGCAGCTCCCCTTATTATAAGGGTTCCGATCGCGCGAATAAGTGTGAATGTGAATGTATGTGTGTGTATTGTTGTAATTAATGGAGCAAGCTGAATTTTCACGGTCCAATAAGAGACTGAGCTGCTCCTCCTGTGTTTTTTCTTTTACTGCTATTCACTGACGTGCTGGTGAGTTGAGAGAACGGTCGAGTTCCGTCTCGTAAAGTTCACACCGCTTTTGGAAATAGTCCGAAAGTAGAAGGGCGTGTGAGCAACCACTCTCGTCTCTAATACCAGCGAAGGTGATAGCAGCTGTATTGTGTATATATTACTTAAACAAAAATAAGTAAATACATAAATAAGATGGGTAATCAAGCAAGTGAAATTAAAACTCACTCCTGACGAGCAGTGGTGAGAAAAGAAAAGTCCAGACGCCGGACAAAAAACAGTGTCTGTAAACTGAGAGATTTAAGAAAACAAAATATAAACAGTCAGAAGAATAGAACTCAACTGCCAGTTTAGTAAAACCAGAAGACGAGACACTGTGCAGTGCCCACAACCCTTTTAGAAAGCCATCACTCATTCCTGCAGCCGCATCTGCAGCACCACCCATATCAGGAAGAACATAATAATCCCTTATTAAGTGAAAACTAGAGATCAAAGTAGTTTGAAGTAGTTTAAAAGGGTTGAAAACAGACCCCACTGAGTAGATATAAATATAAAAAGTACGAAATAAAGATGAACAAAGGGAAAATTACAGTAGAAATTATCTTTAGAGTATTTGAAATTAATAATAGCAAGGATAACAACCTGTAAAGTGATATTATCAATGAAACACAGTTGGCATGATGACCATGCCCAGCATGTATAAAATGAATATAAAGCAAATAATTCACACAAATATTTTAATAACATAAATAAGGTATATTAAGGCTGTGTCACTGTTCAGCCAAGGACAGTGTGTGAAAAGGTAACTGTCTCCACCCTGGGAAAAGGATGATTCTGCAGGTCATCTGAAGCCCTTGATGGATACAAAATAAAATATAAATAATATATTATAATAGAACTGCCTGGTCCGCCATGCAACAGAGAGAACAAATGTGACCGCAGATTGGATGAATTCTAAATTATCTGTTTGCTGAATAAGATGATCCTAACTAACAAATTGGCTCAGGAGTAGTATAGTGGTACACACTGATAAAATATTATAATATGCTATTGCTGTTATATAAGACAAAGAGGATAATATTAACAATGACATAATATTAATATGAAGAGGCACCTTAGTCGGTTATGATGTGAGGTGGATAATTGTTAAGCAGTAGTCTGCATCAAGCTTAAGGTTTGCTGAAACTCAGTGTAATGACATGTGAGATGAAGACAATACAGAGAATAACTAAACTAATGAAGTGCATAGAGGCACTTGACCAGCTTGAAACCTATCATCCTAGAATGACACATTGCTGAGATATAGAGCACACCTATAATAACAACCAATAAGCAAAACCCTGTAGACAACAGCTAAAACTACAGGATTGAGAAGCTGAATTAAATATGTAGACACTGCTAAGCTGATGAGCATGTTCCACATTTTCTTTTCTTTTTATTTATTTGTTTCTTTTAGAGCAGAAGCTGCTGTAACACACCCAAAGAAAGACTCTAGGTCTGACCAACCGTTTCAGTCATGGGCAAAAAGATGTCAGTCAATAAAATTCTAAAAGATAATTTATTGACGAAAAATATATCAAGAGATAAAAGATAAAACAGTCCAGTGTCCCACTTATGAATTGTATAAAAACACACAGTCCCAAGGCCAGAGCCAGCTATGCCACACGGCCAAGTTGCACCCCACATGTTGCCTTTAACAGGGTTAGAAGTTGTCCTTGGAGACCCACCACCCTGCAAGCATATAGTCAGTGGTCACTCAAGCCTCTGGAACTCTGCTGCCTTTAGGCTGTGGCATATAATAGGCCCTGGACTGCACAGAGAGACAAAACAACACAGCAGTGTTTGTAGTGTGGGCTAGATGTAGACCAGTGTATCAGTGCAATCAAGTACACCTGCCTCTAATTAGTCCAACCCCATTCCAGCCATTGGCTCACCAAAAATGTGACAACCACAAAACCACTCCCAACCCAGTGCAACTTCACACAATAATATGGAGCTGAATTAACACAGGCACATTAGTCTACCATGTTACAAGCTGCATGCTATTACAAGCCAACATATGCAGACTTCTGCCTTGTACGGGTGGCAGCATTTTTCTTTTTCTTTTGTGTCCTGACACGTTTATGTTTTTTGTTTTTGTTTGATTATTTTGTTGGTTTTGGAAACGAATTTAAACGAACTTGTGACCATACTTGAGAATCACAGTGACACATAGTGATTAGGCATATGATTGAAAAATGCCTAGGTTTAGAGCTGTGAGCTATGAGCTGTGAGCAATGCAAAGTTAAATATATATATATATTTGTATAAATGGGAAACAACCCTAACTTGAAAGTTTGAAATGTGTGAGATCCATGACTTGTTTGAAGAACTAGAAATTATCTAAAAATGCCTTAAGTGAAAATGTAGAGTTGCATCTATTCTCCCAAACCAAAAAAAAAAAAAAAAAAGGAGAAGAAGCATTCTGTAACTTAGAAATAAGGCTGACGTGTTGACAACAGACTAAAACACTAATCCGCAGGTGGCTATCAGGAACAGAGAGGCGAGCAAAGTCACAAACACCAAGGCTGCAGACAGCCACGCAGCAACAGCAGATAACATAGAGACAACGCCTGCTAGAACCGTTTTGAAACCTCAGCAAAACAATTTGTCAGAACGTGCATGACGTGTCAAAACTATAATGCTCAGGGAAACCTGAGACCACACAATCCATATGGACTTTATTGAGCTAAATGAATGCCAAGGGTAAAAATACACCCTAGTGGTTATAGATGTATTCTCAAAGTGGCCAGAAATCTACCCAGTGAAAAAGGCAGATACAATTTCAGTAGCAAAATGTATGTCTAAGTTGTAGGAAAATAAAGAGATGATTGTAAATGACGAAGAATGTAATGATGTCTATCAAGTGTCTTGCAGATCACAGCCCGGTGACTGGGTTCTGATCAAAGTGCTCCAAAGGAAAAACTGGAGCTTGCAAAATTGCGGAACGACCATCCTGGATCCATCAGAGTCACTGCAGGCGAGTCAGTGAAGCCATCTAAACACAGCTGACGGCAGGCTTGCCCACTTGTTGTGATCTCGCCCGGTGGAGGGGTCAGCTTTCCTGGCCGGGGGGTCTACTCGCGACAGGAGGGTGTGTCCCGTCGTCATGAGGTGGTGGCTCTTATCAACTGCAGCGGCCCTGACCATGGCCGGGCTCCTCACCTTTGCTTCCGTGAGGGACAACAAGTCACGCTATATGGAGAAAAGGCAGACACTGTATGACAAAGGAAAGTACACCAAGTTTCCCCATGGCTACGCCACTAACTTCTGGTGGCAGTTTATGAACACTACAGCTCATTTGAATAACAAAACTGACTGCTATGCATGTACCCATATGCCCCTATCCTCACAGACGTCTGGCCTGTGGCCGTACAGCATACCTGAAGATCGCAGTTGGTGTCTGTTGGGCCTGGCAACACATCCAGGCTACGGTACTCTTTGGTCCAAAGCCAACTACAGCATCCCAGCAAAAGCAACCTGGAGGTCATCGTCACTCACAAATGTGAACTGTTCTGGACAGACCTACCTACTGACCTGGCCCCAAGTCTCAGACCCACTGCCTGATGTAATTCTACTGAACAAACTGAACGCATCACAACTGCCAGTATGTGTGATGAACAATGGATCACGGGCAGTGGGGGAGCTGCCTACTCACCTATGTAAGTCCATATACACTTTCTGCCCACCAAGGAACGAGAGGAAGTGTATGACCTGTTCAATCAACGCCACCTGTGCCAGTAACACGACGCTGATGGGCCTAAACTGTCGCTCCGACTACAGCTACCGAATGCCACTACAAACAAAGACTCAGTACCAGACAGGATGTGCACGGACGGCACCCAGCAGCAGAGGAACCAGAGTTTTGGCTGACTGGTACTTCCTATGTGGCAACAAGGCTTATCTGTCACTCCCTGAAGGTTGGGGAGGTCTGTGCGCCCTGGTGGAATTATCAGATCACGTTTTCTTCATGCAAAGTGTTGCACATCACCCAAGCAGCCGGCAGAGACGTGAAGTGGACATCGCCTCCCCCAATTCTTTCGGCATTACCGTGGACACTGGAGTGCCGGGAGAGTTTCGCATCTGGGGAGGAGGAGTGAAATTCTTACAGAGCTTGATCCCCGGCATTGGAGTTGCCGAGGTGCGGGATCACGTGGAAATCAACCGATATGCTCTGCTACGACACATCAACTTGACTAAGACCCTGGGAACCGCCTTAGCAGGAGAACAGCAGGCCATCAGAACGATGGTGCTGCAGAACAGACTGACTCTAGACCTGCTAACAGCATCACAAGGAGGAGTTTGTAAGCGGAGACATTTATGAAGCTTTGCAGAATTTGACCGCTCTGCAAAAATATGTCACTGAACACACACCTGGAGCAGCTACAGCACAAAGCTGGCTGGACTGGCTGTTCAGCGGTTCATGGCTGGCTGCTGTAGCAAAGCCATTTTTCCTTCTAGGTCTCATCATGATAGCACTGCTCATATTAGTGTTGTGTGTGTTGCCATGCCTAAGAGTAATGATTTCACAGATGATAACAACTACAATGACTGCTTATGTTGCCGTGCCTGAAGAAGAACAACATCCCGTTGCAATTCTGTTAGAGGAGAACTTGTACTAGCTGCTAATAAATGACGTGGTGATTAAAAATGACTTGTCAAGTGATCATGCACTGATTAAAACATTAGTAGGTTATGCAAGTTTTCATGCTTTTATTTTTTTGAAGTTTTGAGTTCTAAACAAAGTTTTTCATTTTAAATATAAAGTTTTCATGCTTTTATTTTTTTGAAGTCTTCAGTTTTAAACATAAAGTTTCCATTTTAAATATGAAGTTTTCATTATTTTACATATAAAGTTTTCAATTTAAGGTTTGCATCGTTTTAAGTATAAGGTTTCATGCTTGTATTTTTTTTTTTTTTTGAAGTTTTCATTTTATAATATAAGGTTTTCATCCTTGTATTTTTTGAAGTTTTCCTTTTACATATTAGGTTTTCATCATTTTTAAATATAAACTTTTCATTTTACTTTTCATCCTTTATTTTTTGTAGTTTTAGTTTTATTTTTTCGTTTACTATGATTTTCATTTACTATGTTTTTCTTTGTATTATTTTCTTTTGTTTTATTCTTTAGACCAAATGACTGCCATTTCTGCTATGCTGACATTTTGAAAAATTAAAAATTGTTTAAGATACTTAATAAATAACCTTCACAGACAATTGTTGTATACATTTAAAATAAGTTAAAACAGGAGGGAATGTTACAGGAAAAATGTTTCTATGTTTCTTTACCTTCTTTTAAATGTACAAGCATGCCCTTTTGTCTATGGTTAGATTAGTTTAGAATTATCTTTTTAGACTTTCTCAGCAAAGACATACTGTTCTGGGACATATTGTTTTAGATTGTTTTATCTCTCACAGCCTTCTCCCAGCTCTCTGCTGACGAGACTAGCGCCACATATGGAGTTGTTTATTTTATTTGTTTTGTATTTTCTTATCCTGTTCTCACTGTCTTTCCTATAAAAATTACCAAGCCACTGTGCATGGTGTGAGTTGTCCTTAGCAGCTCACCCGTGTACACGTTTGATAAAGAAAGTAACTTTGTCTCATTGTGTCTTTATTTCTCCTGGGTTTTTTACAGAGTTTTCCCCCAACAGAAGATAATATCTATCACCTGAAATATTCAGGTTTTCTCATTGACATGCACAGAACTTCTGAGCATCATCATTCTGAGTTAGTATGGTGCAGATAAATACGTCTGGAAAAACATGTTTTTTCCATAAAGAAGCTGTTATTCTTCCAATAATTGAATTATCAGTATTTGTTGAGAGCTAAAAAAAAAACTAGTAAATTATTTGTTGTTAAAATGCTAATAGTAGATATTTTTCACTTTTTCTGTGTTTTTATATAAAATAAAAATAAAAACTCAGCATATCTGGCACTGTCAAAGAGTCAAAATCAGCATTATAGTCATAAGCTCGTTTTTTTTTTTTTAATGCAGTCTACGTTAACAGATGAACTTGAATCACTCATTTTAGACACTAAGAACTATTTCAATGGAGTGAACTGCAGATCACCTTCCTAATATTAAATAACAGTTTTATTTTAGTAGTTTTGTCTCAACTGCATTAACTGTCATGACTGATTTTTGTTTCTTGCCCCCGGGGGTATCCTGAAAGAGAGATCTTAAACTTAAAATAAGTAAAGTATACATATATTAAATATTGCTCCTTGTTTCTGCTACATGTAGATGAGCAGAATAACGTGAGATCACCTGTGTGACCTCCTCTTCTATGCAGGAGACAAAAACCCCACAAAGAAGTCAAAAACTCCACAGGAAACCTTCACCTTTGAAAGTCATGTGAGTTGCATAAGAAGGGCAACACTTTGCACCTCAAAAACAGATAAACAGAGTCCAAGAGAAAAATATTACTCTCAGCCAATGTGGACTATTATAACTGATGACTTGGACCTGGATCTGGGATCATTATTGTCTTTGGGTGGTTGTAACGTTGAGGATATTAAACTTATTTCTTGTATAATGTGATACACAAATAAAAATGGATTTACCTTTTACATTATAATACTAGACTTTTGTGCTCGGTAAAATAATTTAGGATCAAAAATAAAACTAGAAACACAGAAATAATTCTGTCCTCATCTGTATTGCATTTAGCACAAAGATGGTTCTCAGTTTAGATGTTGGTTAGTTTGCTGATTATCTTTCTAACAGAATTAAAATAGTCTCCAAAAGACTTCAGGTCAAGTCCATTTGCCATTTGTACAGGTGTTCCACAAGGATCTATTCTTGGAGCTCTTTTATTTGCCCTTTACACAAATAATACTCTCTGCCACCCAAAACTGTAATGTCAATTTTTATGCAGATGACACCACTATATATACCACAGTCTCTTCCTTTGCATTAAAAATCTACAGTTCGCTATTGATACATTTCAAAATTCTCTTATTAAACATAAGCTTGTTTTAGAATTAGATAAAGACAAGAGTATGGGATGGTACAGTCCATATTCAAACTCTTCTTAGTCTTTAAACTGTTAATTACTTTGCATACTTAGGACCCTGGTTGGATGCTAGACTCGCTTTTAAGACCCATGTGGAACACCTGTTAAGAAAATTAAAGACTTCCAGAAAAAAAAAAGAAAAAAAGGAAAAAAAAAGAAAAAAAAAAGAAAAGAAAAAAAAAAAAGAAAATTAAAGACAAAGATGAGCTTTTTATAGAGAAACAAATCTTGTTTCTTAACTATTTTATCTGCACTTATACAATTACGTATTAATTATACACAATTATGGTGATATTGTGGTGATATTGTTAATATATACACTCATATATGTTATCATGGGTCATTCTTTTCTTAGTCAAAATTGTGTCTTTTATGAAAAAAGTGGCACGGATTGAAATATGTTGCTGTTGATAAATAGAACAAGTTTAAAAAAAAAAGAAAAAAATACAATTTCTGCTTTGATTGGAATATTTTAATGGTTTTATAAATGATCTCCAACTACACTGCATGAGCTTTTCTTCATTTATGAGCATGCACAATGTATCCTTGTCTTATGTTCAACTAGCATGCATGTTTCTGTGCATTTTTTATATGTGGGTTTTGTACACAACTCTCACTCGAATAAGAGTTCTAAATAGGACTACCTAATTAACCTAATGTAATTAAAAATTTTAATTAAAAATAATAATAATTTGGAACGCCTTTCACTTACTTTTTTATTAAAAAACTGCTCTGAGAACACAGCAAAACACTCTCTCAAAAAAAGCACGACTCAGACTCAGTTCATGATTAAGATGTGCTGCATCTGCTCAACACAGCCATATTTCAGAATTATTGCCAATTAAAAAGTAATAACCAAACCCACTGCGGACTCAGGGAAAGAACAAACAACATGAAGATTGAAAAGTAAGAGCTTTTTACCTCAGGCCAATGCACATGGACCTCATGGCTGCTCCACAGCCTGTCCCGTCAGGGTTATATGCCACTCTGTATCCCCCTTCCTCCCCAGGCTTTAGCTGGGAAACCCCTAAAAGAACAAAGCTTTAGCTCTATATCGCCTCCATAAACAGATGTTAACCTTCCTGCCTTCTTGGGACCTTTTTGTGCCACTGCTATGTGTTAAATGGCTGCCATTTCCACTGTGTTCAGTGGAATATAACCAAACTTGCCACAGGATAGTTTTTACCTGTCAATGTTAATATTCCAGTGTGAATTCCTTAAATCAGCCTAAAATGGCTGAGCAGCAGAAATCCCCACACCCATCACCCTGGGGACCATTTTCTGCCCATTGACTTCCATTATAAACGCTATTTTTCAACCCCAAATTATCATCATATGATTTTATTTTTTCTTCTTTTCTTGGATGTCAATGAAGACTCAGGGCCTTGAAGTTTTAATTTTTAAATTGCAAAAAAAATGCAAAAAAAATAATGGCAGGTCAAAATGTATGTTGGTGCCAATCTTTGGTCCATCTAAAGGCCTACTTATAATGACAATCACATATTACTTCAACTGGTTTTTTGTGGAAATATTTAGTTTCGTTTTTTGGGTTTTGGGGCTTATAACACAGGGCGCTCATGTAATAACACTGGGATTTGAAGGGTTAAAACAACGAAAATATAATTAAAACTTTACATGAATATTTCAGGGAGAAGTAGTTTTACAAGGTTGGCTAATTTAAAGTGGAATAAAATATGGATATATGGTCTTTTTATGGCGTGGCTGAGAATGGTCCCTAGGGTGATGGGTGTGAGTTTTTTAAAGGATGGCAGGAGGGTTAAATGACTTCAAAATGATGTTTTACCCAGAATGCTCGAAGGCCCTGGTTTCCTGCCCTCCATGTCCTTCATGGCTTCCACATAACGAGCAGCCACCTCATGCATGAGCTCCTCCCCAGTCTTTCCTGTTAGGATGACACACATTGTTCAAACTGCAGACTTTAAAGAGGTAACTGATCTGTTAACAGGACTGCCTGGTTTGCCGTATCCCACTAAAGGTCAAGTTGAATTTCTGCCTCTTTTCCCCCCACTTGGGTAGCACCTAATAGAGCGCTAAATCAAGGCAAGGCTGGAAATTAGATTTGACCTTTTTTTGTGGAGCTCTTGAAGAGGCGTGAACAGCGGCTGTAAGGTCAATCCAATCAGCTCCTCGCTTCCAGCAAGATGTGCAACAGAGGAAAAACCAAGTAGAACAAAATGTTTTAATGTGGCTTTGGACTCGCCTGTTGCTAGTCCTTCAGCTGTAGCCAGATGCAGAACTGTGTCGTCACTCACAGGCCAGTCAGGGAGCTCAGCCTTGATGTTCTTTAGGCCACCAAGTTCCTGAAGCTCCTGCATGGACAGAGAGGATGATGATGAACACTCCTTTCTTAATAACTCCCTTCTAAGTCATCATCAATAAAAACTACATGTAACTCATAAATTAGATGATACCTTCATCTTTATGCATAAGAAAAAATAGGAACCCTGGATGGAAATGCTTTGCTGGTCCAGTACTGACCTGGTGAATAGCCGGTCCTGATTCATTGTACTCCCACAGCTGGTTCCTGTAGCCCAAGGCATCACCAACTCCACTCAGCAACATGGCTGCCTTGTAGAGCTCAAGCGTAGCAGACCTGCTGGGGCTGAAAAGATCACAGTTAGCCTGCTGAACTTTGCAAAGATCACCTAAAATGCACTAAAGCAGCGGTCCCCAACCCCCGGGCCTCGGACCGGTACCAGTCCGTGAGTCGTTTGGTACCGGGCCACGAGAGTTGAGGCTCAGGTGTGAAATGTATAGTTTTCAGGGTTTTTATCGGTTTTCAGCGTTATTTTGTTATCGTTTACTCGGTTTTCCTGGGTCTTTTCACGTGTGTTATGAATAAAAGGCCGGTCCATGAAAATATTGTCGGGCATAAAGGTTGGGGACCGCTGCACTAAAGGCCACAGACGGACAACCCGATCAGCTCATAGTGCTTTTAACTTTACGTTAAATAAAGAAAACTCATTGGAGAAGTCAATGAGCTAAAGTCTTGATTTAGCTCAGTCATAGATTGGCCTCCCCAGCAGCTGGATCTCAACATTACTTTAGAGGGATTATCTTGACAGAGAACAAAAACAAAAGGCAGCTAACATGAAAAAACAAAACAGAACTTCAAATGTCCTTTAAGAAGCCCCCTAAAGGTGTGCCTAAGAGAGTTCAGGCTGTGTTGAAGTATAAATTTGGTCATAGCAAATATTGACTTACAACATGGTTGGAATTGTACCAACTCTGTTTTTGTCTTATACACTGCACTCTATTGAAGTTTACACATTTTTTTTCAACAAATCTCCCATTTTTCTAGCAAAATATAAAGAACAGTAATTGCACAGTAATTTACGTTTACTTTTTAAAAAGCAATATTCACAGATAACATTTAACCCTTAAATAATAGCTCTGAATTAAAAATGTGCTTTATAGAAGAAATGCGCTGTTGTGTCAAAGCAGTCATTCTTCTAAGTTACTATGAGGCTAATTTACAGTTACTTATGTCTAGTCTAGACATACACTGTAACTATAAATATCCAAATATGTTAACGTGCATTGTACATTCAGCGTAAATCGCAAAAACTGTGTCTCTAGAAGTCATGATATGTCACATATAAACAATATCACGTGTGAAGAGAGTTGATCTAACAGGACAGGTCAATCACAGAGAAACCTGATTCAAACTAAGTAACGCAGGACGTCCTCCCTCCGTGCAGCTGCAGCCTCACCGCTCCATTGCAGCGTGTTGTTCCCACAAACGATCCTCAGGAGGCGGTTACACGCGTCCAGTTAACACCGCGGCTGCACACGGGCCCTGCTTGGTTGTTGCAAGCAGTAGCTCAGACTCCTAGCTCAAAAAATTGCGTTCATTTAGAAAAGTTATGGTAACAACTACTTTTCAAACCACAGCCAACAGCCGGACTCGCGAGAAAACGTGCGGGCTAAAAAAGGACACAGAGACGAACCAAGTTTAGCTCTCCAGCTGGCAAGATGGGGACAAATGTTTAACAGCACGATCTCTGACGAATTCCCAAGCACCGATCACACACACACACACACACACACACACACACACACACACACACACACACACACACACACACACACACACACACACACCATTTCTGTGTGTGGAGATCTGAAGGTGATGGATTTTTATGGTCAGTAAATGTCAGGGGGATTTTTTCTGGACAAAACCTGACTGTTTGGTATTTTCTTCATACAGACATTTCTCCTTGATCAAGTTTCTTCCTTGTCCATTCTTCACATTTGCACCAAAGTGGTGCTTGCATAACCTTACTGACAACCAGACACCACCATCAGCTCCACCTAAGCATAGGAATAAGTGTAATATGTATAAGTGGATTGATCCAAATACTGAGAGTATTTATACCAGTGCTGGTATAGGAATTAAATCAATACTAGCCCAATAGCATCGATACTTAGCTTCTATATAGTGCTTTTCTACTCTCCTGGAGCACTTAAAGCGCTTTATACAACATACCCCATCATCCATTGCTTTCTACCCATCATTCACACACATTCATACCCTGATGGATGCATTAGAGAGCAACTTGCAGTTAGTATCTTGCCCAAGGACATTTTGGATGTCATGATCAAACCACCGACCTTTTGATCAGTAGGTGACCCACTCCACCTCCTGACTGCCACCCCAATGTCTGAACCACGACTGTCTCGTCTATTTTATTTATAGCATATACAGCACATTTAATCTACAGAAGCTGACCCAAGGTGCTTTAGAGAGACGCACATTTACATTTCAGATCTCCAAAATAAGCGAGATGCACTATACATGATAAACTGAAAGGTGTGTTATGTCATGTTAATTATTGTGGAAACTAAAAATCACAGTCACATCACAGTGGTCATTCAAATGTGCTCAGAATTAGGCAAAGTGATGACGATTCACCTCATAAATCATGATACGCTGCTATCCCCCACATAAGCTGCTTTTATAGGTTAAAAGTATCAATATTGGTATCAGCGATACTGGCCCTGTATTTACTTGGTGTCGGATCAATACCAAAATTTGCAGTATTGCACAGCACTAGATGGGTGGCCTGATGTGAGCAGATGTTTGTAGCATCTCTGTCCTGTGAGCTGCATCAGAAAATCAGTTTGTATCCAGCTTTGTGACATTAACTGATCTCACAGAGAAACTGCTTTTAAAACAAAATGCTTCAAGACACTTCATCACTTCACTGAAGATAAACAGCACACATAAACTGTGGAAACAAAGAAAAGAGTTCCTGAATATGCATTACAAGAACAATAAAAGTTTGGCGAGCAGCGCATGCCAGATGATGATCTTGGCAGTTCAGATGAAGGAACACACACACACACACACACACACACACACACACACACACACACACACACACACACACACACACACACACACATAATATATGAAAACCTTTAAACGATAAGCATTTCACATCTTGAACTACACAAGTCTGAAGGATTTCTTTTTTCAATTATAAAGTCCCATTAAGGGAACTTGAAAATCACGAAGCAGTCCTAAGAAACAAGACAGGCAGTGTCTGTAAGTGCTCGTCACCAGACAAAAGACTCACATATCAATGAAAGGCTGAATATTTAATGTCATTTTTTATATTCAAGTATATTTGGGACGGGAAGGAAATAAAGATGAGAGAGAGGAACACAGCTCCCCGAAATATCACTTCAAAACATAAGTCTGTGAAACATACGTACACACAGATTTCAGGTCAATGTATTACACAAAACACTAAAAATCAAGGGAACCAGTCCCAGACACAGTACATGATGCATAAAGGTTAAGGGACAACACACACAGTTACAGGCCGGCTACACTGCAGTGATGACCTTATAGCATCTTAAGCAAATCAGAATCAATTTTAAGAAATAGAAAAAGAAATCCAGCAAAGACTTGACACCAAACCTGAGACATGCATCTGAAACTTTATTTGATTCATGTAGAGTTTCATGAAGTCTCATCAGAAATGATCTCAGTGGAAGGGTTGTTGTCAAGAAGCCATTCCTAAGGAAGAGAAACAAAGAACAAAGGCTGAGGTTTGTCAAAGTACACAAGAACTGGACTGAAAGCTCGTGGCAACAGGTCTGATGGAAGTGTGAAACTGCTGGTTCGCATCATCGTCAGTATGTACAGAGGATATTAGGAGATAGAAATAACAGCGAGTGACTACAGCTAAACACATTTAAGGCTCTGTCAGGATTTTTCTCTTCAAAGAAATGACTCCACAGTTCTCCTTCGGGGTTCAGAAAAGCATTACATCACATTATAATCAATTCTATGCTCTTAGAGTCCACTTTAGATGAAGCCAAAGCTTCCACTGCCAGTGATCTGCCCATCAATCTGATGTGTTCTGAAGCTCTTCCTGCCACAGGGTGGCATGATTTCACTGCAACAAATCAACAGCTGCTTTTAAAGAGACCCGGTGATTGATGCTGCCAGCTGGTGGATCCTGATGCCAGACAGTGATTCCCCATGGCTGATGCGCATGGTCACTCCTCACTATACCGCGCAATTATCATCAAAGGGGAAGTGCAAATTGAGGAGGTGATGTATCAGGAGGGAGAAGGCCTGGAGGCTATTTGTCATATGAATTGTCAGGCCTGGGGCCATAAAAACTATGGTGAGTACAGAGAGCCACAGAGAGAAAGAGTGGTGAAATAAAAACGGATGGTGCATGTGCAGATATGTTTGGATGGATTGTGGAGGTGCCTGCAGTTTAGGACTGTGTCAGCAGTGTTGTAGCTGCATTGCTGTGCTGATAAGATATTTTAAGAAGATAAGAAATGTCTGCAGCAGTCAAAAACATGTCATACCAAGGCAGCTGGCTGCACAACAAATGTCCTTCAAATCAAATCAAATCAAATCACTTTTTATTGTCACATCACATGTGCAGGCACACTGGCACAGCACATGCGAGTGAAATTCTTGTGTGCGAGCCCCACAAGCAACAGAGATGTGCAAACACAACAACACAAACGAGCAAAATACAAGAATGGCCAACCTGAAACTAATAAATATATGTACAATATATAATAGTGTATGCATTTCTGGATGTGTATACTAAATATTTTCCTACGTGTGTGTGTGTGTGTGTGTGTGTGTATACACATTTTTACAAATTAAATAGTAAAAAAATAAAATAAAATAATAATAATAATAATAATAATAAAATATATAAAATATACAGAGTTGAATATGTGCAAAACAAGTGGCATTTATATACAGTGTGGAGTGCATAATGTTGAAGTTCCAGTAGTGAAGCTGAGGTGTCTATGACGTGTTCAGCAGTCTGATGGCCTGATGGAAGAAGCTGTCTCTCAGTCTGCTGGTACGGGACCGGATGCTGCAGAACCTCCTTCCTGATGGAAGCAGTCTGAACAGTTTATGGCTGGGGTGACTGGAGTCCTTGATGATCCTCCCCGCTTTCCTCAGGCACCGCTTCCTGTAGATGTCTTGGAGGGAGGGAAGCTCACCTCCAATTATCTGTTCAGAGCACCGCACTACTCGCTGGAGAGCTTTGCAGTTGTAGGCGGTGCTGTTGCCATACCAGGTGGTGATGCATCCAGTGAGGATGCTCTCAATGGCACAGCGATAGAAGGTCCTGAGGATGCGGGGGCTCATGCCGAATCTTTTCAGTCTCCAGGTTACAAACTGATTTGGTATACACAGCGCTCTTATTTAAGCAACCACAGAGAACATTGATTACTTCCATGTCTATCCAGCAGACAGGATAAAGAATGGCTCTGTGCAAAGTAAACAAAGAAAAGACAAGAAAAAATCAGCCATCAATGCTATTTAATAAAGTGGCAATAGACAGCTTCCCCTTCTTTCCTCACTGCCATGTGCCTCTGTCACAAAGACTGCAAACCATTATTTGTTTAGTTATAAAAAACACGTGGTTGTAGCAGGATAAAGCAGGCAGGTTCTGCTGCCTCCTCGCTGTAGAATTAATGCAGACTGATTCAGCTCTGCATCCATTTGTTCTCAGGTTCTTTTGATTTCTATCCCTTTCCCTCCTCTTCTTCTTCTCTTCCTTCGACAGAGGGACTTTTGTCTGGCAGAATTTCCACAGTTTTTCTTAGTGTGCCATTTCCACCATCTGCAGAAAGCTCCTGGGCAAACTAAAGCGCCACCCTGGTCATGTTTTGGTTGTGCCAAAAACTTGTCTATTTCCATTTTTTAAGCTCCTTAACAAACATGTTTTTACCCGTTTTGCTTAATCCAACACTGTGACATGTACCACCACACCGGTACGAGTTGCTTTATTTAAAATTGGAGGTATAGCCATGTGTAATTTTGCACAGCTAATCCACACACTGAGAAAAGACCATTACCCTCTCTGCACTCATTCATTCATTCCCTTTACACTGAAAACGAGATAATAAAGCAGCACCGTTATCCTGTTGCACTGTGGCCAAACCAAATGCCATCAAGTTCATTCCCCACTTGCCATTTCTAATTATGAAACCAGAGAAATTTCTCCTCATGTGATTATAATGTTTTTTAAATTGCCCCCGCTGGCACGGTTGAGCTTCAGTAAGCAGTACTGCTTCTCTGCTGGGGTGGTTGGTTAAAGGCAGAAGGTACAGTCTGCTTGACTAAGCCTGACAAACTCGCCCCCAGGTTGCCTCTTAGGGACACGGGCTGGAGTGTGGTTTTGCAACCAAATCATATTCTCTAATGCTTCCTCTCCCTCCTTTTCCACACGTCGGTCTCTGGTGGACTTCTAAACACATCAGAATTTGCCATTTTTATTATCGCCTAACCTTGCTCTTAAATACACTGTGTACTCTTCAGAGTTATTTCAGTATTAAGCTGTCTGCCAACTTCAGCATCTGGAGGCAACAGGCAACTGCAGTCATTGTTCATGACTACTGAAAACAAGAGGGGGGGAGGCATAAAAACTATGTTTTGACTTGCTTTGCAATCACATTTCAGCAAATGCAATCTGCAATGCTCTGTCCGCGCAGACTGATTATCTCCATACAACCAAAGTGTCCTTGAAGGTTTGTGATCTAACTACTCAGGCTACAGACAGTAAAGCTTCCAGTAACAAAGAGCATGTTCCCCATGTTTGTTTAACACTGGCTATATTTGAAACAATTAGCCTGAAAATGTACTGGCAACCAAATAATTTAAAAAAAGCTCTACACTCTGCTTTCAGCTGCTCCAAAGTGAATCTTTGATGCTTTTCTTAGTCATGTTTGGGTCTTTTTGGTTATTGATTACAATTACCCAGACATTTAAAGACTTAGTATACCTAAACAATCTAGGTTTTGTTTTTTACTACTACTGTCCAGTTTCCCTCCCCTCACCCCTGGTCATGGCAGATGGCTGTCCCTACCTGAGCCTGGTTGTGCTGGAGGTTTCTTCCTGTTAAAAGGAGTTTTTTCCTTCCACCTGTGGGGGGTACTGAGGAGTCTGTATGGACCCCACATGCTTGTATGTATGCCCGGCAATGTCGAGGAATGCTCCTAATGAGAAAACAAATGTGGATGATTCGGGGGATGTCTTCCCAGATCTGGATTAGGGAATCACTAAACCTCCCGAACAGTCTGAGGTGTCCCAGAGGTGTTGGATTTAGGCTGGAGGAGCGGGGTGATGAGTTAAAGACTTTCTAGGGCCCCGTCCAGCTCTCCTAGACTAACTGTCTGTCTCCTGGAATCTCCTCCATACTCTCAAGACTGCTGTGTCTCCCAACACAATGACACGTATTGATGTATGTCCGTGAAGGTTCTCAGTCATCCAGGTCATCGTAGTCTATGGAGCTTGGAAAGAAAACATCTGGACTTCTTTGAGTTGCTTGAAAGTTGCTCTGACTAAAGCTTTGTCAGAAACTACATTTCAAGCAACTCAAAGAAGTCCAGACGCTTTTCTTTCCAAACTCCTTAGACGTATTGATGTACCATCTTGGAGCAGTTTGACTACCTGTGCAACCTAATTGGGTCCAGGTGTTACCTCACGCTACCATTAGTGACACTGATGAGTTAGGGAAACAATGTCAGAGACCTCCACCTGTAAAACCATCCCTGTTTTGGGGGTTGTCTCATTGTAACCCCTTTAGCACACCTGCTTTTAATTTAATTAACACCAAAGCAGCTGAAACGGATTGACAACCTGCTCTGATATTTAACTGGCCAGATCAGTATCTCCAAAGTTTGAAATTGATGCTGCACTCCACTTTGAAGTTATCCTTTCATTCCTTTTTGAGACGTGTATGATGTTCCATTTATTTTATTTCATTGTCAGTGCTTGAGGCTCTGACTAAAGCTTTGCAGAGATGAAGATAATAATCTAAAGATCCCAGGGTTGGTAAAAGCGAAATAACCACCTGCTTCCATCCCTACTCTTAATATTTCTCCTGTGAGAAGATGCTGTAAAAAAAAAAAGACTAAAAGAACATCTTATCTATCGCTGCACTTCAGATCCTCACCTGACATCATCACCATCCTTTTTGACGTGCCATGTCAGAAACTACATTAACATAGACCTCTGGGTCCCAGAGCAGTTAGAGATGGTTCAGCCTAACCAGTCTCCACCATGGCATCTCACTCCAGTTTAGAGGCTTCCTCTCAAAAAACAAAAATAAAAAACCCCTTGCATCCTCCTCACCCGACACCCCTGTCAACACACGCACCCCCAACCCCACCCGTAGCGGGCCGTGAGACCCGAGTGCTATTACAGGTTCCAGTGTTGCCTAGCAACTGGCTGGCGGAATACAACTGGGGCTGAATGTGTTGGAGATTTAACACCATTTATGGGGGTGTCAGCGTGTTTAAACAGTACGTGAATGTGTCTGCATGCATTGGTGTGTCTGTTGG